>NW_012107408.1:1515381-1577989 GCF_000951045.1 Mandrillus leucophaeus
GATCTTTAAGGCCTACATCAAGGTCATAAGCAGCCTCTCAGCCTGGCCTCTGACATCAGACAACAGGAGGAAGCCATCTCAGCTCTAGCCCAGGCAGCAAGCCCCACGACAGCAGCAACCCTTTTTCCTGGCTAACCTTAGTCAGGGAAGGGGCTCAAGTGGTACACATGGCCAAGGTACACAACATCTCTCGTTGTTTCTTGTGTGCAGCCTTGAATAAGCCCCCACTGGTTGCGGTACCCTTACCCAGCCCTTTTAACTCCTCTAACCTAACCCCTCCTTTCCCCTTCCCGTCCGAACACTACATCAATGAGTCAGGACTAGTAGAAACCAATCTCCTCACTCTAGAAAAGATTCAGGAAAGACTCCACCAGAAAAACCTCGGATCAAGGCCCTCACTTAGGAGGTGGCAGTCATCTGTGGCTGGTTAAGTCCTACCCTTTCTAAGCCCCTTACTAATCACTGGCTTCTTGCTACTCATAGCTCCCTGTGTCCTCCGCTTAATCCAGGACTGCATGAAAGAAGTCTCCCAAGTCACTTTCAATCAGATGCTGCTCCACCCCTATACCCGAGTTCCGACCTCTGAAGAACCCCACGACAACCCATACCAACAGGAAGCAGCCAGATGAACACGTTGCCCCATTTTCTTATTAGAAAGAGGTCGGAATGTTAGGCAGGAATCTAGACCCAACATGGTGGTGTTACCCAGCATAGCAGGCCTTTTGTTAAAGACTCCCTTCACCCTTGTACACACCCACAGACTTACATGCATCAGAGTTCCAGCTGCGCAACCACATTCCCCCATGACCTGCAGCTCACCTGCATTCCACAAGTTCGTAAACAGCAGTTTCGGTTGACAGTTTCAAAAGACCCCTTCCTCATGACCCTTACTCAACTCCTGCCCTAGTAGTTTCAAGACCCCCCAGGCCCTGTTTGCACAATCAGCTTCCCTACCTCTCGGGCTATAAAAAGCCCCTACCCTCTTCCCTCAGCGCGACTTCCTCAGCCCACGCCTTTGGACCAAGGAACCTTGCCCGCAAGCCCTAATAAAAGGCTATTCTCACTACCATTTGCCTTGTGTCTTCATTCCTGGTTTGGCTCCAGCCTCAGTTTACCTTTACATGAAGGAAATATATTCTATTAAGAAATAATTATGAATAGATGATGGGAACAAAGCTTTACTAGCAGTTCAATTATGCAGCCTTCTTCTTGGCCACTGAAATAAATCTGGAAATTTTACTGCATATGGAGCAAGAACTATAAGATGTACCTAGAAGCACTGTGCTGATGTGGAGTTTTGGGGAAATTTTCACTATATCTGCCTAATGTAGATAGCTCTCATAGGGAGTTTTCATGACTTCTTTATTTTTGAACATATTGTTTTGGGGCCTTCCATTTTCAGAATCACTTCAAAATGCATGCTGCTTATTTTGGATTTTTACTTTGTTTTTTTTTTCTCTCTTTATTATGAAATATTCTCCAAGTTAAGGAAGGTTCTCTTTTCAATGCTGATAATAAACTGGTAGGGTTCATTTCTATACTTAAAATCATAACATATTTGACAAACACCATGGTCACATTTAATTTTTGCAAGATTTATTGCTGAATTACAAAAATCACACTCTTTTGTCCTCATTTCTTTTCCTCTGTATGTCTTAAAGGTGATCTCTCTCCATCACTTCCTTGTACATGTTCACTCCTTTGGAGAATTATTTTAATATCCTAAGACAAATGATTCAAAGAGAAGTTACAAATACTAATAAGGGATGATCAATACTATGCTACACAAATACTAATAAATGATCACATAGTACATGGCAACCATTAAACAGCTTTTATTTTTTTTTCCACTAAGCAAACTTCTCCATTTAGTTTTAATCCCCCCCTGAGACTTACTACTTGTACCTTTGGAAAGCTATCTAAGATCTAGGAACCTCAGTTTCCATGCCTAATAATGCAGTTGTCATATTAGGTTAATTAACATTTGTAAAAGCAGTTACACAGAACCTGGCATATAATGAATCTGCAAGTTAAAAGATTATTTCCTTATGAATGAATACAAAAACCAGTATTCACCTTCTATGAAAGAAAATGCCAATGATAAATTAATCATGTCTATAGATTTGTAGAATTTTAAAACAAAAGATTACTTTCCTGAAACTGTCTCATTCTTTGATTTAAAAAACATCAGGGAAAGAATGATCTGTTTTTCATTTGCTATACAGCTATCTTACATCTTAAATCACAGATATTTCTCAAAATATATTTAAACTATTATCACAATGTAGAAGGAGTACCAACACATGAAAAATACAGAATTGCATTTAGGTAGCTTTTAGGTTTTTTTTTTTTAATTTCACAAATTTAGAGAAGTGTTTTAACAATATAAGTTCCTTTTCCTCAGAGCTGAGTTTCAAAGGCTTCAATTTGACTGTGATCATTTTAGTTGAGAAGACATGAGTTTGTTCACCATTTGTGTTGACCCTTGCTTCTATGCATTGCTTCTATCAGTCACTGCGAGGAATCATAATGAATCATTTTCTTTAGAGATCTTGTTCCTTATCTCCTAAAGCCACAGGTCAATGCTAAGTGAATCAAGTGGAAAAGAAAATCTGCTCCCCATTGACTTTTCTAGTCTTACCCAGTACACTGCTTTCATTTAATATTTATTTTTTTAGAAATGGAGTTTCGCTCTGTCACCCAGGCTGGAGTGCTGTGGCAAGACCATAGCTCACTGCAGCCTCAATCTCCAAGGCTCAAGAAATCCTCCCACCTCAGTTTTCTAAGTAGCTGGGACTACAGGCACATGTCATCATGTCCAGCTAATTTTAAAGTTTTTTGTAGAGAGGAGTCTTGCTCTGTTGACCAGGTTTGTCTCAAACACCTGGCCTCAAGAAATCATCCCACCTCAGCCTCCCAAGGTGCTGGAATTAGAGATGGGAACCGCTGTGCCCAGCCCACTACAATTCTCAATAACATGTCTTCTTTATATAGTATGTTTATAATAACCAATGTCATTTTAATATTATCAGAAGTTAATTTGAGGATTAAGGAATAAGCTAACTTGTGATTATCTGACACTCCATAGCATGGGGAAAATGATAAGCTCCAGATATATTTAAACCAGTTTTGGCTAAATTTATAGCTGAAATCAGGGACCATAATTTTCAGTAGCAGTGACTGGAGAAGAGCCTATGAAAGTCAGAAAATGTTTGACACTGGTGCTTTGAAAACACAAAGCACTGAAGCAGCTATCATATTTTGTTATAAAGATAAAGGAGAAGCTTAGAGAGTATTTTAAAGTCAGGTGCCTTGAAAACAAAGAGGGATGAAAGTCTCCTTCAGTTCACACTTATAATTATAGGTATGTTATCCTAATGTAATTGGGTCCTGATTCATTTGTTCATAAGATATTTTCTGGTGATATTCTGATTTTAACATTAAAAGATTTCTTGCTATCTCCCATTGAATATAAACCTCAATGATAAGGTAATATGCTTGATTTACAGATTTGTTATAAAAGATGTATAATAATTGAGCCTGTGTTCATCACAAGAGACTACAGTTATCAAGCTTTTAGAGAAAATTGTTTATTCATTTACATTTATAAATATATATTTATGACAGGAAATTGACTTTGTTCACCAACAACGCAATTCCAATATCCTCACTGATCTTGTTATATTTACACAAATCATTTTTTTAATAATTTAGGAGAATTATTTGAAAATAACTTTTTTATACAAGGCCTATGAAAGTGGAAATTAAATAAGTGACTTTAGCTGAATGCCTATAATGTCCAATACAAAATCTGGAGCTTCCACATAGGTATGGACCAGAGGCTTCCTGGGACGTGTTTGGACCCTTTATCATCATGTTCCTGCACCAGTGAAAGTCCTTCTTTTTTTCCAAAGATAAGACATGTGCATTCAAGAGATTTGATGCCAGCTCACTAGTCCATCCACATATAATTGCACATGATTCAGAATTATTTACTGTGCACGGTAACTACTACAGACCAGCAGTAGTAGAAGTAGGTTGGTGCAAAAGTAATTGTGGTTCTTTGCCATTGAAAGTAATGGCAAAAACTACAACTACTTTTGCATCAACCTAATAGCAGTAGTAGTAGTAGTAGTAGTAGTAGTAGTAGTAGTAGTAGTAGTAGTAGTATCTCACATTTATCGAGTGCTTTCTATCTTCCAGGAACTGAGCTAAGTACTTTATATGTATTATCTCATTTAATCTGTACAACCCCCCCACCATGAGGTGACTATGATAATTGGCCCTGTTTTACAGATGCAGACACCAAGGCACTTTGAGGTCACTTGCCTAAGGCCACACACTTCATAGGTATGAACCCAGTCAGTGAAGCTCCAGAGCCCACTCTCATAACCACAAAACCAGTCCACCTTAATACATTATTACAATTATGCATACTTAGTGTTTTCAAATATGTATCTTAAAATGTTGTCACTTCCAAACAAGAACCTTGTAAACATAAAGCTGTTAGGCAACAACCTTCACTTGCCACTGTTTATAATAGCAAACAACATTTTAACCTGAAAAACCACACTCTAGCTTTTGCTCTTCTTATCTTGAAAGATCTTCAAATGACATCACTGTGGTTGAAGTGTATCATAAAAATGTGATCTATTTACTTGTACATGGATATCTGAAGCAAAAAATGACAGGACAAGTGCAGTGGTTCTTCAAAGATTCTTTTCTCTCCATCCCTTCATTCCTTTTGTTGTTGTTGTTGTTACCAAAAATGAGAATAGAACACCTTACTGGAAAGGGACCCTTTTTCACTGTAAATATCAGAATTTAGAGTTTTCAGGACACAGGCACAGCTCTTCTTGATGGACCATCATACGAATGACTCTCACTGGTGGTAGTTTACTGGCCTCTAATTAGATTCCTTGGTGGAGTGACCAGGACGAGGTGTGGAGGATGTGAGGAGGAAGAGTTAAAGCAGATGACTCGGGTATATCTTAGAGAAACATTCTGGCAATGAACTAACTCACTAACTCACTCTCTGCTATGAGAATGCCAAGTGCTACTGGTATTGTGAAACTGGTTAACAGAAGACAGATACCCTGCCACTGGGCGGCTTTCAGCCAGAGGGCTACTGTGCACCAAGGAAGGTTTGCAAATGTGCAGGCAGAGGTAGTTTCGGAGGTTAGTATGTCAGGATGCTCCTGGAATACAGGGGGTAGGGCCTGAAATGTTAGGTATTTTGCCACACTTGGGACAGTTATCCTCAAAGAGGAACTGTGCTGCTCCAAATGCCAATAGTACTTCAGTTAACATTGCTAGTTGCTGACACTCCTTCAGAAATGAGGGGAATGTGTAACTTAAAAGGAGTCCTCCAGCACTTTGGGAGGCCGAGGCAGGTGGATCACCTGAGGTCAGGAGTTCGAGACCAGCCTGGCCAACATAGTGAAGCCCCATCTGTATAAAAATACAAAAAATTAGCTGGTTGTGGTGGCAGGCACCTGTCATTCCAGCTACTCAGGAGGCTGAGGCAGGAGAATTGCGTGAACCTGGGAGGTGGAGGTTGCAGTGAGCCCAGATCATGCCACTGCACTCCAGCTTGGGCAACAAGAACAAAACTGTCTCAGGAAAAAAAAAAAAAAAAAAAAAAAAAAGCAGGGCAGGGAGTCCTATGGATGACCGCTTTCCTGGGAAGTCAGAGCACCTATTCGGAAAGGCTAACTCTTGAAGGCAGTCATCCGTTGGCTATTTTCTTTTCTGAAGCAAAATGTCAAATAGAATCTTCTCTGCAAGTTTATTGTATTTAATCACTCTGCTCAGAGTGAAGATATTTTCAAACCATCCTGACTTTGTGGGAGTCTTCCTCCCAGTATGAGAGGAAATAATTGTGGCATCATTTTTATGCTCCTACTTGTAATCAGCAATATAAAATAAGTCCTATTTTACATAATCCCAAAGAATTTTGCAAATTATTTTGCCGGTTCAACGTAAGAGAGCTGTTCCCTGATAAGTGGAGCAGGGCGTGTAAGCTAAAATGCAGTCTAGAGAGATGGACCTATGGAACCCACGTTGTGCAGGATGATATTATGGCACAGTATCCCCAAGAAATGCTTGGGGATGAAGAAATATCATATCACGCCCTGCTCAGCAGCCTGTTCATTCTCTCTTGCTTTTCAAATGGAATCCACATTTTCCTGTGTGATATCTGGGTTCTTCGCAATCTGGCCTGATCTTACCAATTTAATGGGATCATTTTACACCTTTCCCAGGCTCTTCATGGGGTGGGGCTCCTGCAGTCCTTCTTCCATGCCTTCCCCAGACCTTGCCTTCACCCAGGACCCTGCTGCCTCCCTACCCCAGCAGCAAAATCCATGTAGACTTCCCTTTCCCTCTCTCTACCTTCCCAAACCCTGGCCATCGTTCAAGACCCAGTTTATTCCTTCTTGGGTAGACTCCCTCCATGCTTCCAGCACAAAAATATCATATATTGAATTCCTATAATTTTGCACTTGGTTGGTTTAACTTACATCATTTTCTTGCGATTCCCGCATGTAAAAATTATCTTGCAAAAAGGAGTTAATTTTTTTTAGAGCAGTGACCAAATTATGTACTCAATTTTTTCTCTCCAATGGAAGCTTATGACATGGGTCTCAGTAGTAGGTGATCAATATTGAATAGTACCCCTAACAGCTCTATCATTTCTGTAGCCCTTCCCCTGTGTCAGATACCATGCCAAGTGCTTTACATGCACGACCTCACTTAATCCTCACCATCACCCTTTCAATATGAATGTCTCATCCCCATTTAACAGATGAGAAAGCCAGGATTAAGAAAAAGTTAAGGTCAGGGAGCTACTGAGGGGTAGACCTGAGATTCAGTCCCATGACCTGAGTCCAGAACCTGTGTTCTTAAATGCTATAATCATATTTCATTACTGCATAGGCTTTGTGTCTAAACAGCTGCTAGCTTGTTAGAAATCAACTTCAGTTATACTAATGCAGGCAATAAAATTAATTTTAATATTAATAATTTAATATTTTAAAGAATCAGCAATTTAGAACAAAAACATTTAGGCACACAGAAAGATATTTAAGTCTGAAGAGTTTCATTTGTGGGTATAGGAAGAAAACAGCAAAATGTAACTTGTTATCATTGAGAAGTCAAGATACACAATCTATACTTTACAAAAGTGAAAGTGCTTTTATTCTCAACTCAGCAAACCCTTTGTAGTTCAATATAGAACTCACAGGAGCCAGACAGGGAGACTTCATGTTAAACTGGTATCTGAGAGGAATGTAGTCCCACAGTATGAAAGGGAGTTGGTGTCAGCCTCTGCCCTCCTTAGCCCCTGCTGTTCCGGGACTCGCCTTAGTGGATGCACATTTAGCACGTGTGGTCCAGACCTGCTTGGTGGTTATGTGATTTCTGAGTTGCAGTTCTTCCTTTCTTCTGCTGCGTTTGTCCAGTTTCTCTGGGGTTTGTCCTTAGTTTCTCCACCTTGCACACTGTTTTCCTGATGGAAGTGGTGCCCAACCTTTTGCACACACTATCATTTCCACTACAGAGATGATGTGTACCATGAGTGATTAGAGTACAATGAATATGTCAGCACTTGGCTGGAGATCATGGTCTTGGTTAGCTCTTTTTGGCAGGAGGAATCTTATTCTCCAAACTCTTCAATCACAGGCTAGGGTCACTATACAGCTACGGTGGCAATCCTAACACTGTCACCCACCCAGCTTTAACTACCACCTATCAACTGTGCCTAAGCTTGCTGCCCTGTGGATATTTCAGGCTGATTTTTCTGGCCTGGTATGATTACCAGCTTAGCTTCTCCAGATTCTGGTCTGGCCTGGCCTGGCAGAGTCCAGTTTCTTTCTCTTCCATGCCAGCTCACATTTAGAAACATCGTAGCATGTCCTGAACCGGAGCCCAACCACATTAGAGCACTTTGGGGTAATACTCACAGGAAACTTATAGTCTGAATAATTTGAAATCAGGTCTTGAATAAAAGGATGCTTCAAGAGAACAGCAACTTCAATTGGCTCCAGGTTCTTGGCACCTAGGTCTTGAAATGTTTTTATGAAGCCCTTTAAAGAAGAAGAAAATGAAGTCAATCAACCTTACAATCCAGCAGCTGTTAAAAAGTAGTTGTATTTACTAAAGAGATTCTGTATAATTTCTATACAATGATGTATTTTGAGAGCAGTTCCATAAAAATATGATCAGAATTGAGGCCAACTTTTTACAAAATAATCTAACCAACCTCTGCATAAATGTTCTCTATCTTTAGGTGGCTGGCAAATCTGTTAGAGTCCTGTGCTTCACTTCCCCCTTTGAACACTTTGAGTAATGTTTCCATGGATATCTTTTCATTGTTTGCATTTTCAGGGATTTCTTCATCCTTCTGTTCCCTTTCCTCCCTGTTGTCTTTTAACTTCCTTTCTTCTTTTGCAGCATTTTCCTCAGGTTCAGGAAATTCCTCAGCTGGACTTGCATCAGTTGAGGAGGTCTGCAAAGTTAAATGAAGAGAACATGAAGTCAACCTGAAGTTTTTTCCACCAATAGAGACTTTTAGAATATACCAATTTCATAATCACACACTTTTCATGAATGACAGAGCCTACCACAAACTAGCTAGCCAGTCTAGAAGACAATACGCTAGCTGTCTTGAAAATCACAATGTCAAAATTCAAGACCAGTTTTACTTGTAGTGTATAGAAGCTTGTATAGTGTGGGGTGTGTCCTACACATCTTCATACATTCTTGGGCTGACTACACTGCCAGGTACTTCTACACCTGTAATAGATACAGATATACACATGTATATAGATGTTAAATGAGATTTGCTTTTGAAATTGATTGCAATTGAGAGGCTAAGGCAAGTCAATTTCTCTAGCTTGACAGATTCTAAGAGCTTCAGAAACATTTCTTTGGACACTGGAAGATATCCCAACTAAACACTCGGAAGGCAAAATAGAAAACAAATCCAGTATACAAAATCAGGTTGAGATTTTTACTGCTGCTCTTTGAAATCTGGCCAAAAGCTATGAACTCAGGCACTCATGAGTATGGTGAGGAGTAAATTGTTTCCATTTCTTATGTATCAAAAGCCTGAATGTATATATTCTTCTTATGTATCCTACCATTGACCCAGTAGTTACAGGACTAGGAATTGATCCTGAAGAAATATTCATTTGCGGGCCGGGCGCGGTGGCTCACGCCTGTAATCCCAGCACTTTGGGAGGCAGAGGCGGGCGGATCACGAGGTCAGGAGATCGAGACCATCCTGGCCAACACGGCGAAACCCTGTCTCTATCAAAAAATACAAAAAATTAGCCGGGCGTTGTGGCGGGCGCCTGTAGTCCCAGCTACTCGGGAAGCTGAGGCAGGAGAATGGCGTGAACCCAGGAGGCGGAGCTTGCAGTGAGCCAAGATCGCGCCACTGCACTGCAGCCTGGGCGACAGAGCGAGACTCCGTCTCAAACAAACAAACAACAACAACAACAACAAAAAGAAATATTCATTTGCACAAATACTTTTGTATATGGCTGTTCATTCAGTGTTACAGCAAACATAGAAAACGTAAGATTCCTAAAAATGGGGGAATGGTAATATGAACTCTATTTCTGCAACGGAATATTACACTGCCATGGAAAATGATGGTTTAGCAGAATTCTTAATAACACAAGAAAACACTCAGGATAGGATAAGTGCAAAAAGAAAGCAGAAAACAAAGTAATACATGCAGTAGGATACTTTGCTTATATATCTATACTATTGATGAAAATGGAAAACAAACACATTAAAGAGTTAACAGTGGTGACTTCTGGATGGCAGAATAGGCAATTTCCTTTGCTTTGTGCTTCTTACATTCTCTATAGTAAATTTGTGTGCATATGTGTGTGTATACATGTGTGTATGTATGTATGCTTCAATATTTGATAATTTGCCAAGAGAAAAAGCAGCATTTTGGCATTTTGGCTAGCCAGATATCACAGAATATCTGAGATCTGATCTCCTTTATTCCAAAGAAGAAAAAAATGTGAATTTAGGAGGGTGCCAATGCTGTAAATATTTAATTCAGTAGAAGTATTAAGTCTATATATAGATTGTGTAAGCTATTTCTAAATAGTCATGTAAATGTCATGTATGGAAGAATTATGATGCAGCATAAAATTAAGCCTCTGGTAGTCACAGGTCCCTATAAAAAATTTGGAGGGACAGTGGGCAGTGTAATGAAGGCAGATTTGCTATAGCTCTGTGTGGTCACTTTGCCTTAGTTGGGTCTCTATATCCATTGTTAAGTTGGGAATTTAAGCTTGAAAAAAGCTTGAAAAAAAAAAAGAGAGAAAAAAAGACAGAGAGGGAAAATTTCGGAATCAAAATTTTGGAATAAAAATCATACATATTTATATAATTTTCCTCCAGGCTTTTGTCCATGTTAAACAATTGGAAATGCTACATGGCAGAAAAGTGAAATCAGCTTTAGCATTTCTACCCAGGAATCTTGGGGATTATTGCGTTGGCTACCCATCAATAATTTTCCAGGGCAACGAAACAGTATAGTGAAATGAACATAGTTGTGATGTAAAACATCTTTCTGAGTGAGTCCAGGATGAATAAATTTCTATTCAGAGTGTAGCATAAGTTCTGTGTACCCAAGATAGAACATACCCAACATAGCTGTGGGCAAGCAAACGACTAGCTGCTTAGATGAGCAGATGATATCAAACTTAAGCAAAGAAGGAACCTGGCCTCTCTGTAACTCTTTCCATAATTAGGGAGAAGCTTACTTTCCAAAGGCCTGATGTAAGCATAATGGAATAAATGATTCCAAAGTCCTGATGTAAGCCTAATGGAATAAATGATTTTTAAAAAAATTTAAGAGGTAGCAATGTAAACATCTGAAATGTCAGAGTGAGTAATCCTTAACTTATTAGTGTCAGAGGATGCTTTTCACATGTTTGCTATTTTTGCTCTCTAGGGGGTTGGTACAGAACAGGCTTAGTGGCTCAGTGGGAGGGGAAGGAAGGGAGAGAGACTGAGATCAAACTGAAGACGTTGGCAAGGTCCAGCAGGGAGGGAAATGTGTGCAAGAGGCGGTGGTTATCTCCAACAGAGTCTCTGAAAGCTGGTGATGTTGAATGTGGGTTCAGGAACAAAACCAGAGAGGCCAATTTGGAGAAAAGCCAGTACTTTTGAATGAGCAATTATCAGTGATATCAAAGATCTACAGAAGTCACATTATTATCTAAGCAGGGGAATAGATTGTGATGCTGTCAAGCACTATGTCACACTTGGCTAACTCTCAGGACTCCCAACAAATATGTCCCCAGAGTGCTACCTGTGTGTCTTCCTGACCATGCATTTCTATCATTCAATCAGCTCAGTCCCACATCTCGGATGGCAGCACAGAGGTCTGTTCTTGGACTAATGTGGGCAAAGCCTCAAAGAGCAGAAGGGCATAGAAATGTATGTGTTTTCTACCCCAGGGCCTCAAACATTCCTTGCCAAGATGTTTTTACAAGACTTTTGCAACGTGAGAGATTCAAGCTCACAATTTACTAACCCCATGCCACACAGGTGGCAGAAGGAACCATTTTCCCAAATGTCATTTATTTAAAGATCCACCTAGACTAGTGCATGACTGATGAATGCCTTGCTCTTAAATTTCTTTTAATTTACCCAAGAAGCTGTGGCTTTAAACAGAAGGCCTGAGCTGCATTGAATAAAATCAGCATGAATAGTAGAAATAGAGTAAAGAAAACTGAAACGCTGGGGAGATTTCCAGTTGTTTGTGTGGAAAGCAAAAGCAGAGATCTGATTGAATGGCTTGGGAGTGAATATGAATCTGCTGGAGGTGTTATTTCTGAGCATTATGGCTTCCTGGGTCAGGGTTGCCCAGGAAACTGGAACACAGTGGAAATGGCACAGAAATGCAGTGCCACAGTTGGAGACAGCAGGATGAGGAGTGAGTGAGAATGAGGGAGGTGGGTGGCTCCTGTGTTCCAAATGCTGCTAGGGTTCACTCCAAGTCAGAACAGGCCTGTGTGTGAGAGAGAGCCCTGTGCTCCATCCTGGCTCCACCTCCCACCCACTAGCTTAATCCCTGCAGTGCAGTGTTCTTGGTTCAGTTCCTCCACGGCGTCTTTGGATTTAAAAGGAGCTCTTGAGAACAGCACTCAAGGGGAGCTGCTTCCTGGGTGGGAACACTAGCATACGGTGAATGCAGCACTCAGGGATGGAAGGCATTAAGCGCCTTCCTGTGCTAGCTAGCCTGGCTGCCAGCCTCAGAGACAGTTGTCTGTTGCTATGGCAACAGCTCTAGCACCGGCTTCCTTTTTCCTGGCCTTTCATGCTCATCACGGCCTCCTGGAGTCTGCTGTTGCCTCTGCCTGCCTGGAATGTCTGCTTTCCTCCTCTCTACCATGGAGACTAGACTAAACTCCATTCATTTCACTGTCCCTCTCTTCCTTCTTCCCTTCTTTCCTGGCCATGTTCACAAATACTAATCAAGCACTGGCTATGTGGCAGCTACTTCAGAGGACATGAAGATGGGTAACAAGGTGTCCCAAACTCAAGGCAGGAACTATTTAGCGGTAGAAATAAATAGATAAGTGGTCCCCTGCCTGAAGGCCTAGGTCTCTTTATTTCCCTCCTTTGCCCGCTATAGTCTCTCCTCAACACAGAGAGACCTGACTTAGTGAAGCCGGGTGACTGCACTCTTCCAATGACTTCTCATCCTGCACAGAGTTAAAACTAACGTCCCTGCAGTGGCCCTCAGGGTCCTCTCCCTCTCACTTCCCTTCCTTATTACTCTCCTCCAGCCTGGTCCTCTCCAGTTCTGCTGGCTAGCCCTAGTTCTTGGAACACACCAGTCATGACCACACTGAGGGGCTTTTGCACTCACTGTTGTCCTCACTTCAAGTGCTCGTGCCCCAGAGACCTGCAAGGCTCTCTCCCTCACCTTCTCCATGCCTCTGTTTATATGTCTCTTCACAGAGAGGCCTTCTCTGGCCACCCTAATGAACATTGCCACCCCTATTCCAATGCCTGTATTTTCCCCCACATTCTTTTTTTTTTCCATAGAATTTATCACCGTTCGATGTAGTCTCTATTTTGCTTATTTGTTTATTGCCTGTCTTCCTCCTGCCTGGAATAATTTTTGTTCACGGCCATACCCCCGAATCAAGAGTGGTCCCCAGCACAGGCAGGTGCTCAATAAATGTTTGTGGAAGCAGTGAATGTGTGTGTGTGAGGGTGCTCCGCCCTGCCAGGGAAGTTCTGGTTATAACCTGGGCCTTGCTGCGAGAGTGCTCAGTGTTGTCAGGGTGAAAGATGTGGCATTGCCGTAGGCCTTGGATAATGGGGAGGCCTCAGATCCTTTGAGATGAGATGAAGGGTGGACAGCGTAACAAGAGTAAAGAAGAGAGGCAGGAAAGGAGAGGACATCCACACCTCTTCTGGCTGGCAAGGCCTCATGTTAATCTGTCTTTTATTCCATGCTCCCTCCCTGTTTGGGGCATCATTCATTCTTTTCTGTATGAATGAGGCCAATTAGAGTCCCTTCAGGAGAGCAAGTTTGGCTTCTTTTGTGTTCCTCACGGGGCCATGTAAAAAGCATAGTTTACAAAGTGAATGAACTAATTAATTGATCAATTAATTAATGCAATGTTTACTGAGCTCTGTACCAGGCCTTGCCTCAAGTTCAGGGATGCAGAACAAAACAGATGCCTCCTGTCCACCAAACTCCCTGTCCACAGGATGCTTAGAGTCTAGAGAGAAGCAGATCTCAAGGAAGTCATTGCCAGGTGAGGAGTATCTCATAGGGGAAGCAGGGTGCACCATGGGAACATATAGCTGCGGGTCTGACATCATTTGAGGTGAAGGAAAACAGACATTAATGAGATCTCACAGCATGCTGTGATCTGGGCTTAGATCACAGATTCAGAGTTAGTTTAGGGAACTCCCATCTACAGGGAGATACAGAAACATCTCTGGGAAAGTGGCAAATTCAGTGCCCGTGAATGCACATCATACCTAACTCCTCACTTATTTGGGAAACTTATTTATTTATTTTTTTTGAGATGGAGTCTTGCTCTGTCACCCAGGCTGGAGAGCAGTGGCGCAATCTTCGCTCACTGCAACCTCTGCCTCCCAGGTTCAAATAATTCTCCAGTGTCAGTCTCTCGAGTAGCTGGGAGTACAGGCACACACCACCACACCCAAGTAATGTTGTATTTTTAGTAGAGATGGGGTTTCACCATATTGGTCAGGTTGGTCTCGAACTCCTGACCTCAGGTGATCCACCTGCCTTGGCCTCCCAAAGTGCTGAGATTACAGGTGGGAGCCACTACACCCAGCCCCTTATTTGGGAGACTTTTAAACTGAGGTTCTACTGTCAAAGAAGGCAGCATTCTTGAATGGAAATACACACTCCTGGCTGAACTTTCTGCCACTGTGTGTTGAGACAGTATTTACAGCACACTGGTTTGAAGAGTTGTTAGCTCACTAGATATGTATCTGGCCTCACTCTGGCTCTGGTGGAATGGGAAGGAAATCTTTCTGTCCACATGCTCAGGGCCAAACTTTAAGGTGGCATTTAAGAGTTTCTCTCTTCCCTCCCATGAATGCAGTTACAGGAACCTCCCATTCCTTTCAGACTACTTCTACTTCATATTTTCACAAGTATGTGTGAAAAAGACAGAAGTTTGTATCTAGAACATCTGAGGAGTCTGGACTGGGTGGCAATCTTTTCCCCTCTGTTTCTACAAAGGAAAAATAGAAACAAGCATCCCATCAGATGGAGCCACTGCTCTGGCTCCCAAAGAACAGAACCAAAAGCCATGTCAAGAACAAATGGGCACCTAGCAAGCACGTTACCTAGCACCCTGCTGGAGACTATCCCATCCCAAAAGCCAGGGAATGCCAATGCCTTAGAGATCTCAAGGGGAAGGTGAGGTGGCATCTTAATCAGATATTATTAAGCTTCTTTGTCCTTGGACACAGGTGATATGAAATGCAGGTTTCCAGTGGCCGGGCTTTGGCCTGAAACACTACCAGGCCACATATATGTGGCGTGCATACAGACCTGAACTTGTTTCATCTATCCTTTCTACACAGAATCCCAAATGGATAGGGTTGATATCCATTTCTGTTTGATTTATCAGGATCAGCACTCACGCCAAATAAAGGCCATCCTTTACAGAGTAAAGCTTGACTCCACCAAGACACTTTGAACAAATTTTGATTTTACTACAGACATGGTCGATGGCAATCGGGTCCCCAGGTCTTAATCCAATAGAGTAAGGCTTTGTTGAAGACCTAGTATGTGTAAATCATCATATTACACACCTAGGAAAATATGGAGATGAAAAGAACAGAGTCCTTGTTGCCAGTTTAGGGTCTTCAGGCATCCCCTCCAGACTCTACAGTTAGTCTATTTCTGGAATGCAATTACCTTTTCTGCATTTGGAGTGGAAGCTTCGACTTGTTGGAAGACATGAGTCCCAACAGCCACACTGAGGGCCCTGTAGACTCCTTCCACGGTGTCTGGGTGGCAAGCAAAGTAAAGCAGCATCTGTGTGTAGTCAAGTTGGGGTGGATCCTTCTCATAGTCAGCAAATAGCCTAAAGAAAAACTGCACACAAAAAGAATTCCAAAGATAAAATGGGTGCACTCTCGTAGTCAATAGTTAGTCATGGCAATGAAGAATCCCCCCAGGAGCTTTGGAATAAGGTTACCTTCTGAGGGTTGAATTACTAAAGCTAACATAAAATGAAAGGTATGAACTGAATAATGTTAAGAAGAAAAGCAGTAAAAGTAAGGCCCTGAAATATTGTAAAAGAAATGTTGTGCTAATTAATGCTACTAACATATTTAGGAAATGATGTACTAATTAAGGGTAGTTGGGGGCTGCACATTAAATAGGAAAAGAGAGCCACAAGCCCAAGGACCCATCTATCTGTCCTCAGCATTCTCCGGACAAACTAGGCCCTGGCCCTACATATGAGGCTTCTGGTCCATCGGTCTCTGTGGGGGGTGAAAGGAGGGAAAGAAAATGATGCCTAAAGCCACTGGGATTCTAGCTATTAAAAAGTCTTCAAACTGGTTCACCTCTTCTGGATTTCATACTCAAGCTACTGACCGTAGTTGGCTTCACATCCAGGCAGAGAGTGTACTAAACACCAAATATCAAATCAGCAGTTTTCTCACTCTGACTACCCGAGCTGACATTGACACAGTATCTTGTGCATTTGGCAGCATGAGGAGTTAGCGCTTGGGAGTCAAATATCCTCTGGCGCCCTCCAAAGCAGAGGCCCAAACCCTGGAACACATAGGCCACACCTAGGCACATAAGCAGCGCTGTCTGGGGAGACTGCTACCTTCCAGCTCTTCACAAATGTATATTTATGACCTGGAGAACGTTTTCAAAATGTGAATTCTGATTAAGTATATGGTGCTGGGCCATCTAAGGTTCTGCACGTCTAGCAAGGTTCCAGGTACTTCTAATGTTGCTGGTTCTGGCCCATACTTTGAGAAGCAAGTTCCGAGAGTCAGAGGGTATTTCCACCAGGTTATCTGTTACCAAAAACCCTTACAACTATGAATAGTTTTACCTAGGCATAAATGAAGTTAACAGGTGGAAAAATAATTTCTGATATTTGGAAAATCCAACAAAAATTTAAATAGTATCTCAAAGAAATGAGAGAGTCCAGGCGTGGTGGCTCACGTCTGTAATCCCAGCACTTTGGGAGACTGAGGCAGGCAGATCACTTGAAGCCAGGAGTTGGAGACCACTCTGGCCAACATAGAAAACCCCATCTCTACAAAAAGTACAAAAATTAGCCGGGTGTGGTGGTGGGCGCCTGTAATCCCAGCTACTCGGGAGGCTGAGGCAGGAGAATTGCTTCAACCTGGGAGGCGGAGGTTGCAGTGAGCTGAGATCTTGCCACTGCACTCCAGCCTGAAAAAAAAAGAAGAAGATAAAAGAAAAAATAAAATAAGTAAACTATGTGGTGATTATGAACACACAGAAAAAAGAGCAAGTCAAGGAAAGGGGAATTGAGAGTGAAGAGTGGGGAGGGGCTAGACAGCAAGATTGAGGTGAAGTTTGACCAATGACGTGGAGGAGGGCAGGGAGTTAGCTGGGGAAGACATCCAGGGGAAGAGCATGACAGACAAAGGGGCTGCTGAGGCCGAACTCCCAAGGTCGGGGCAGGCCTTGCATGTTTGATCAACAATGAGCAGGTTCAGTGTGGCTGAGCCAGAATGGGCAAAGGGATCATGGCAGGAGGTGAAATGAAAGAGGCAACAGGATCAGAACACACAAGGCCTGGTGGGACACAGAAGGATTTGGGCCTTTCCTCTGAGTAAAACACAGAGTTACGGAAGTTTTGAGCCGGGGCTGCTGTGATTTGATCTGCAAACTGGGTGAAGACAAAGCATAATCAGGGAGACCTATCATGAGGCCGTTGCAGCCATCTAGGTGAAGTTGATTGTGGCTTGTTCCAGGTGATAGCAATAGGGCTGGGAAGAAGTGGTCTCATACGGGATTTACACGTTTTGAAGGTAGAACTATCAGGATTTCCTAAGGTATTGGATGTGGAGTTTGAGAGAAGAGAGGAACTGGGATGACTCCTGGGTTTTTGACCTGAGCAACTGGAAGGATAGGTTGCCATTGACTGAAATGGCACTCGCTGTTCTAAGAGTACCACACACATGAACGCCCTCTGCACAACAGCCCCACCAGAGAGGGATAAGAAAGCAAGGCTCAGAGAGGTTGGGTCATGCCGTGGATACCTCACAGCTTGTAAACAGTGAAATCTGTGCTTCTATCCCAGTGTAAGAACACTGAGATTTATGTAACTTCTGAGCATTGAGTATCACAGACACCCACGGGGAGTATGGAAAACACCACTCCTTTCACCTTTTCTGTCATACGGACATCACACACATCCCTGTCAGCTATCTTTTGTTCCATAACAACACTTTTTGCTCAGCCTCCACAGTCCTGCCTCTGCTGCTGACTTTGTTCCTTTCCTCCCTGTAATCTTCCAGCAGCAGGTGGGAGCCAGGTGCTAAAAGGTCCTTTTCTGTTTCGCTGCCAGGTGAGCAGCTCAAAGATTCTGCCTTTGATTGACATTTCTAAAAACTTCTGGCTGACAATGAAAGTACTTTGCACTTGGCATAATATTCAAACTGCCAGTTGCTTCCATCTAATAAAGAACCTGTTTATGTTGATGGCAGATTTGTTCACAAAAGCATATAGAGACCATTCCAAAACTCTCCAGGATAATTGGTTTTCAGTCCTCCAGTTTCACATTAAAAATAACAACACACAAAATACTGCCCCTGCAACTGCCAACCTTATATCTTGGGCTTTTTTGGTAACTCTCTGACCCTTTATCTTACCTTCTCTCCTGCTAGCATCTAGCAGAGGTGCTCAAAAAATATGCATCCAATTGAAGGAAATTGCTCCATTTATGGCTACAACTGGAGTGCTGCTCAATTTTGTACTGCAATTTGGAACTAATGGCTAGAAATTGAACAATCCATATATTATAGAGTTCACTGTGATGTCTAAATCTACCATTCAGTTTTTTTCATGTCTTACTGAGGATAGAGTGGCATTGGGATTTTTAAGGTCTGGCTTTTCATTGTGGCCTCAGAAATAGAGGCTCATAAAATGCTATTATTGAGGATAATAATAATATTGAGAGCAGCAAGCTCTGATGGGCCATGGGCAACGCTATAGGCAAACCCCTGCTGTATTAGTCAAAATCAAAGAGAAATGGACATAGGTAAAATGACAAATTTTATCCTAAGCTTTTAGAATTGGAAGGAAACTCAGAGAAAAATGTGTTAACTTAGCTTATTTGACAGATGAGGAAGGTGAATTCTGAGAGGCCATGGAATTGTCCAGGTTCACAGAGAATTAACAGTAAGGCTGTGATATTCTGGCCGCTGCCTCCTCCCCAGAGCTTCTCTACACTGACTCCTCAGTGAGTACTAAGGTCTGCACTTTGGAAAGACAGCAGAGGAACTGAGGGGCAGGCGCACAGTCCAAAGCAAGTTACACAAGTGGAAGAAAACACAAAGAAAATGGTTAGTGCTTTAATGCCATATTTTTTTGAAGATCTCAGTAATTACCTCTATAAGATGCTCCTGCCTATTAAATGGCAGAGGTTCAAGAGGATTTTCTGGAATTTTTATATCTTCATCTCCTGTAAACCACAGACCAGCCTATATAAAAACAAAACAAAACAAAAACAAAAAAACAACAAAAATTATTAAAGTATGTGTTATGCTGAGATGTTCCTCTAAAAGCCTCAGAGACTGAGCCAATCTTGTCTCTAGAGCAGTTATCTCCCAAGTAGGATGCAGAAACCACAGGGGTGTAGGAGAAAATACTAGAACTCTGATTTACATTTCTTTTTATCTCATTCTTACGTAATTTTTATTTTTACATCTTTGATAATGTTCATAATGTATTATGTGCTGTTGTATATGTATATACTTTATAAATAAGTACCCATAGATTAGGAGTGCTGGCTACTTTTTTTTTTTTGAGAGGGAGTCTCATTCTGTCGCCCAGGCTGGAGTGCAGTGGTGTGATCTCGGCTCACTGCAAGCTCCGCCTCCTGGGTTCACACCATTCTCCTGCCTCAGCCTCTCTAGTAGCTGGGACTACAGGCACCCACCACCACGCCCGGCTAATTGTTTATACTTTTAGTAGAGATGGGGTTTTGGTCTCGATCTTCTGACCTCATGATCCACCCGCCTCGGCCTCCCAAAGTGCTGGGATTACAGGCGTAAGCCACTGCCCCCCGTCAATGCTGACTATTTTTAATGATTGGATGAGGCTTGGAGGCTGCTACCCTGTATTAATCTTGCATTAGTCATATTTTGGAGGAGTCTGTGCCCCCATTAAAAATAGCTCACATTCCTTATGTACTGTTCATGTCCTATCTGTTTGTGGAGACTTGCATGGTGCTGGTATACATTGCTGGTTTTAGAAAACTCTTTGTTAAGTAACTGAATAACGGACTCAAGATCTCGGTGACCTCTTGTTCATGACGTCCCTCTGTCTCAGTTTATAACTGACACCAATTAGAACTTCATTTCCGCAATGCAAGCATACTATTTTACCGTCCTAATGGGGCGTTTTCGACAAATCTTGTAAAATTTTGACCTCAAGTTATTTTGATTTTTCCACTGAAACAACATTGTGGGCGAGGGGTAGTGAGCTGGCAAGTGCTGATAATCTGTGACAGGCATGCAGGCTGGTCAAGTGGGCCTTTCCAAATGGGGGTTTCAGAGGAGGGGGACATGAGGGCGGAAGGGGAGAGGTCAGAGCTCAGAAAACAACCATTCCCAAAACACAGGCAGTGTTCAAAGAAGTATTGCTGAGTTTCTCTTAAACGCAGCATCCAGTTTTCTCTAAGAAACTCACACCTTTGGTAAAATAGTTTCCTGGTTTTAGCTCAGCACTTTGGTGAAAATTGCCAACACCCTTTGTTCTTCTCATATTTGTGCAAAAGAATATTCAAATTGATATCCTACGCTGATTGCCACATACAATAAATAGCAAAGGTCAATAATTTCATGAGTGCGCACTTGTTAAAATCTTAAGACAGCTATGGAAACAAAGTAAGTTTTGCTCTGCTGCTTTTGTTTTCAAACAAAACCACCTCAACAAATTGTAAATCTACTTGGAAAATAAATGTAGCAGAACTCAAATAACCGAACACCTGTCTTGATCAGCCCTGAAAGAGCCTTGTCATAGTTTGTGTTTTTCCTTCTGGCTCAACTCTATGAGCCTGGAAACCTCAGAGCTCTCACACACAAAAAAGGAGGCCATGCATTAAGTAAGAAAAGGGAAGCAGGAATGTATGTGATTGGTGAAATACATGTGAGATGCAGGCACCTGGAGAATATTACTCTGTTTCAAAGTTAGTTCCTTCTGAAAGTGTCCCTCTTTCATGTCTACCAGTAATGTGAAATGGTGAGCAACATAATGACATTAATAGAGATCAAGTAAGTAAATCAGGCCCCTCTCTGTTATGAAATTTTGCTTTTACTCTTTTCTTAGTCAAACTTCTCAAAAATCAGTTGATTTTTCTTGTTTTCACTTTCTATAGACTCATTCATTTCCTCAACCCTCTGCCATCTAACTTCTGTAATTATTATTCCACCACAATTTTTCTAGCACAAGTTACCAGTTACATTCCACCTGCCACGTCCAATGACCAAGTATTACATACCCTACTGGGTTATCCATCACTTTCCTTGAGTGATCTCATACAATCATAAATTCAATAACCATTTATATGGTATTGACTCATGATCCCTTCTGTGTGGGCCATATTAGACTGGACATTTCTCTCTTCATTTCCCACAGATATTTCAAACTCAACTTCTCAGAAATAATCTCAACATTCATCACCCTCTCACCCCAAAGAGAAAAAACTTGCTCCTTTCCGTGTGTGTGTGTGTGTGTGTGTGTGTGTGTGTGTTTAAATCACTGTTCTTTCTACTCTGGGAACTTAGAGTGTTGGACATTGGGCTTATTAAAAGCTTTGCAGATGATTCTAATGTACAGCCAAGGATAAGAACCACTGGTTAGGAACTCAGGAGAAGAACAAAAAAGTTTATGTAACTGCTTTCAGAACCCTTTGTTCTCCTGGAAGTTCTGACTTTTTCAGATCTTTTCCCTGGGGATGGAAGTCAGGCTTCTGCCTGGGGCTTTGACACTGCCTGTGCTGCCTCTGGGTGCCTAGATAAGGGCAGCTGAGAAGCAACGCACTGGCCTGAGACCTGGCAATGTAACATCAGTGAGTAATTCACTTCTTAGGTCACGAGTGTTCTGGTGTTATCAATGCCATCAGGTGCTGGTAACAACCTGCATATACTGCTCGAAAGTGATGGTGCCCAACTGTGCCTTATCCACAGCCTTGAATTTCTGAAGGGTCTCAAGGAGCTCCTCCTCCAAGGGAATAGGCCAAGGCATTGAGGTTACTAACAGGAACTTCCGCCAGTCCACAAACTCAGAGTTGACTGTTAATAAAGATGTTAATTCCTGTAACTAGAAGAAAGTTATAAAGTTATAAAGGTAGTTATAGATAGAAACTCACTGGTTGAACATCACGGTCTGTATAATATTCCAGTGACAGATCATCACTTATTTTTCAAATATTGAGCATGTGCATACTATATGTTTTAATTGGAAGTTCATTCATTTTTCATTCACTCACGTTTCATTGATTGCATATTAAACGTCAGACCCTATGCAAGTACTCGTTATGTTAGAACTATTGATGCATTGATCAAATAAGAATGCTTAAAGCTTTAAAACTCAAACAACATAGAAGCTTACTTCAGGTTGGGTAAGGTGCATCCAACTACTAGGAAAGTTGTTTGTGCCAAGGTTCAGGGTCACCAAATCGATCAGAATGTCAGTAAATGCTTTATTTCCTATTATGCCTATAATACAATGAAAAATATTTTGTCACTTGGTTTAGGTGATGGTTTTTATATTCTTTTGCTAAAATAGAAGTAATGAGTATTTGAAAAATCTCTTTATTCATATTATATAAAATGGTAAGTTTTAAAGAAACAGAAGACATTTTGGAAATATAAAAATAATAATTTCCTGATACTGTCTCATTATTGTTTCTCAACTAAGTCAAAATGTCTTTTTTGGCTTAGTAATAATTAAATCCAGATTGGGTAAAATTATAAAACTGTATACTTTTTAGTTTAGAGTGTTCTTTGACCTTTCACTCAGAATAGGCTGAATTTTTCAAAAAATATATGATTTTAAGGTTTCTTACATGAGTAGGGCACAAGAGTAAAATATTTTGGCAAATATTAAATAAAAGTGTTCCAAATGCATGCAGATCACCACTACAATCAAGGTAATACATTTATCCTCATCTTGCCCTTTGGATCAGACCATATTTGCTTTTGTAAATGTAGAGAAATTTGAATTGTTAAATTACCGGATTGAAAGTGCTAATTTAGTCACCTAATTGGCTCAGTATTCCTAAGTATTTCTTGAAAGACCACTAACCTTTTAAATTATTTGCTCTTATGAACTAACCTACTTAACTCAATCTAAAAGAGATATCTACCTTGTTTTTCACTTCAAATTGCATGCACATGCATTAAGAAAGAAGTAAGAAAACAAAATAAATGAATCTACTTAAAACAAAATATCTGGCTAACCAACACAAAGAGGTACCTTCTAGAACAAGGAGAGACTCCTAATGTGTATCCAGGGATCTTTCAGGTCCAGAGTACATAGCTATTCTTTGTTTTGGGAATAAAAAGAATGAAACATAGCCTTGCTATCCCAAGATTTTCTTTTTACATAGAAGTTTTTAGCACTTCTAAAAGTTCACATGAACTTTAGCATTTCCTCTAACCTCCGGGGAAATGCAATAATCCTTCTAAAATCTCAGTGCTTCAAACCAAATACACAATTTTGAGATTTGGAAGGTAATTTTCTCGGTAGCAGGAATGAAACCTTTCTTCTTTGATATAATTGGCCATTCAGCAGGCTGTTCAGAAATACATTCTGTATCCTTTTTCATTAAACTTAAGCATCCAGTTTTATAGACACGAGAACATTTTCCCAGATAGCAGAATTTTCAGTGATTTGTGGTTTATAAGATCCTATGTTGGTTTTTAGATAAGTCAGACATAAATCAGTCATGTTCTTCAAGCTACAGCCATAAATAAAATCTACTGAAACCATGAAGAGGCTCAGAGTATTTTAAAAATCTTGTAAGCTGCAATTCATTTCTGCAATCTCGAATGGATATGGTGTAAAACAAAGTGTAATAAGACAGTACCTTCAGTTTACATAAGAATTATTTACCCGAGGATTTAGCATGAAACGTGAAAACTGTTTTAATATTTGCCTTTGTTACTTACATGGCCAAAGCATGTAGTGATATAGTTGCAATAAAATAATTACATAAACTTACAAATTTTGTTCACAGATGAAAAGAGAAGCTTTCTTTCAGTTTGGCTCTAAGTTAATTACCTAATGCAACTATCACTTAGAATTATCGAGGAAAAATAATGAATTGTATGCCAGGCCTAAGGGAACTCAGACCGTAATCATATTCTGGTCACCCTTAGGGATAACTCTCAAAAAAAAGACATCAAAATAACACCATTGTGTAGAAGCATACAGCTCCACCAAAATAGTGTGAAAGAACACATGAATACATAAGGGAAGTTAGAAAGCTATAGAAGAAACAGTCTTGGGCTTTTTACTCTGTATGTTTGGAAGAAGCCAAATGCCTTTTGTTTGATGTGAAGACAAGTTACTGTTTTACTTTTAAATTTCAGGTTTCTGGAAAATATTTATTTTATTTTATTTTTTTACTATGCAAAAGAGCTACATTCATATGCAACAACAATATCAACATTTGCATACTGCTAATCACTTTCATAATGGCTTTCTGAGTTTGATGAGCAATCTGAATTAGGTCTTGTGTCACCAGTTGAAGACAGTGTTCTTGTATTCCATAAATGGATAGCTTTCCTAGGGTCAAAATTATTAATGTCTGGAGAATTCAACTGAATAATTAGGACATCCGTCATAATTTCAGCCTTGATTTTTGCATGCATGTGTGACTTGGTCCATTTCATCTGACTAAAGCCACGTTCTGCTTCAGCTGAACTTGCAGGAAGGGTCAACACTAGGTCGACCAGTGTCAGGATATTTGGATACTTGTGTAAGTAAATGGAATTCACAAAATCCCAGGTCAATTTTTGAATGTTTGGAAATCTAGGAGGGAGGAGAAGAAATGGAAAAGGTTAAGACTCCCAAGTTTTACCCAAACATTTATAAATATCAGCCACTTTCCTCAGCTTGCTTTCTTGCTTACCTGGCATAAATCTCTAATTTCAACATGCTCCATTCAGCATCCACTTCACTAAGTTTCACATTGGCAGCTTCTAATACTGGTTCATAATGTGCAGTCAGGATGGTTACCTCTTTTTCTCCAAATGCTATAATCAAGACACCAAAAATGGTCACATACATAAAAGAAACTCACACAGACCATCAGAGAATAATAGGTTCAAAGTCAGCACATATAGATTACCTTGATTTATCTTTGTGGGCCATAATTTAAAACTTCCAATCATGGTAGCCCTCACCACATTTTGGCTGGCATCTCTGAAACAGCCTTGAAGCCTCTTGATAAGATGTGTTAAAACAATGTTTCTCACAGCAGAAATGTTTTCTTTCCCTCTGAGGCAGTTACCATGAAAGTGTGTGGCTGAATCCATCATGCGTTCTTTTGGCCCTAGTCTGGGGAGAAAAAAATCACCCAAATAACAACTAACAAATTAAATGAAGAAACATATGGCAGATAATTTCACAAGTCAAACTGTCTAGTTTGACAGACCTCAGATCATCCCAACCTCTCACCTTGTTTGATACATTTGGAGCAGTTCCAGCATTGACTCTAAAGTGGCAAATATGTCAGCAATTGAGGAATTTCTATTCTTACTGACACCAGACAGAATGCTAAGGACATTAATGACATCCAACAAGAAGTGGGCAAATTTAACAATGTCAGCTTGGAGAAGGGACTCCAGAAGTTCTTTGGATTTCTTTTGACTGGTGTCACTTTTGCGTTCGCCTGCCTGTAACACAGATTGGGAACAACATGGTGGTTATCTTTCCCAAAATTATTATTCCAAGGATCTCAAGAAAAGTATTTTCTGTGATTCTGAAAAAGTAAAATAATGTGGCATTTCAAAATTACTTACTGAGTACAGTTGCCGAACAATTGCAGGATATCCCTTGAGAAAGTTCTGGAGGGCTGCCTGTAATCCATGAAGCCACTTCCTGTCTCCTATTTGAGAAGGCATCACAGGTCGAAGGTGTAGGCCTTTGAAAGCAGTTCTCAGAGCACTCTTATGAAGAGGAGAATTGTGATAAAAGTGATAAATGCTGTGAAGGAGATCTTTGACATCATTGTACAGAGGAATGTTCTGGAACACCACTTTGTAAGATAGTTCAAGGTGATGTGCAAAGCAATATACAGTCTGTACACATGGTTGTATTTCTCTTAATAGCAGGGCCACCTCATTGTTCTCTCCCTCTATGCCATGGGTACCATCACTTCCAAAACCAACCAGCTTCTTTGCCCAGTCTTGGCTCGACAGTCTAAGTTGAAGATTTATCTCTAGGGTTTTCTCAGTGGCATTTTTTATTGCCAGAGGATCATTTCTTTCTACTGTCTGTACCCCAACAAATTGACAGTGCACTTTTCCTGCATGTGCAAACTGCACATAAACAAGTTCGACTTCTTTGATTAAACTGTCTGTGATTCCATCACTGATGACAGAAAAAAATTTACTTTTTTCTAGTTTCTCTCTTAGATTTTTTCGTTCTACTTCAGCAATAAAGTATGTAACATTCTTGCTGATTTTTTAGTTCTGAATACTGGGCCAATATCAACACCTTTCATATCATCCAATTTGCACATCCAAATAAAATTTTTGAGGGTACGTCCGGTCTTGGCAATAGCATGGCATGATCTGAATAAGTTCTCTACTCTCCCGAGGGTTACTTTGCTCATGGTCCTCATCATTAGTTTGGTGGTGGCTCTGTTCACTGGAGAGCTACTTGTTGCTTCCATTAATGAAGCCTTGGCATGAGCCTCGCTGAGTTGATGTGCATTGAGAAATTCAGTCCTAAAGTTGTCAGTACCATAAAAGAAATTCACTTGACTTCCCCCTGACTTCACTCCATGCTTACGACACAGGGCACAGAACATAAGATTTAATAGCTCATCATATATAAGCCATGAATATTTTTTAAGCCAAATTTTCAAAAATTGATGGCTTCTCTTTGGAAGGTAATGGTCAAGCTTCTGTGGCCTTTTCTGCTTTTCGGTGACTTTATTCACATCATCCGAAGGATTCCTGCTTTTAAAATAACTCCACATTGTTATTTTAAGTAATCACAATTTCTACCCTCAGTTTTGCTTAATCTCTGACCCCCACATTTGCTCACTATTTTTGGAAAAATTTTATTGAGTGCTTATTACTTACCAGGCATTCTGGTAAGTGCTTTAACTAGTTTATATCACAGAATCCTTACAATCCATTACCCCTATTATTTAGTTCAGAAAATGTACTGACTATTATTATCACCGTTTTATAGATAAGAAAACTGGGGCACAGGGAGGTTTATTAAACTGTCCAATGTTGCAGTGCTTGTAAGTGGTGGAGCTGAGATTCACCAGCAGCCCGACACTCCACAGCCTGTTTGTACACATCCCTCTTCCACGTGTCTTGTATGAAGAAAGGACTGCTATGTTCTTCTTCGCTTTAGAATCCATTTCTCCATGCATAAGAGTGACATGACTTTTAGCTAAAATTTTCTTCCCTTGGTGAGAAAAAGGAATAATAGAGCTTGCATGGTAGTGTGTCTGCAAGATCTGCCTTGGACATCCCTTCCCTCCTGCCTAAGTCCTACCTTCTGTTGCAATGCCATAGCAAACTTGTTAATTTACAAAAAAAGGATGTGAAGCTTTGAAATCCTTGCTAGGTGGTTTTGTAAAGGAGCTGTGCCTCATGCCTCATCTTTTTCCTTCCCCCGAAGGTCTAATTTTTGACACATATTTGATTATTTGTCAGACAGGCGGACATATATTTATCTGAACAGAAGGATAAAAAACTAAAAACTACACAAAACAAAGTCCTCAAGTACCAGTTTCTCCCTGAAGGCAGAGAGCCTAGACCACATATATGTGTCCCTTCTTCACATTCTTTGATGCTACTAATCATTAGATTATATTGTCCGTTTTATCATATAATAAAAAATTGAATGTGTTTACTAAAATATTTCATGTTGACATATATTCAGGGTTTTTTTGTCAATACTTTATGGTTCTAGGGTTTGACCCCTCTGACTAGAACTAAATAATGTGCTTTGTAAGTCTGGCTGACTGCTAAGCACTTGGTAGATGCTTAGGAAAATTTATCTTCTTTCCTAATTGGTTTTCATGATTTCCTATCTCAACCTCTTTTAATTGAAAACCTTGACATTAGTTGATCTGTCTCTGCCTTTCATACCTTATTTGGGTCTATCTTCTCCTTTACGTTCTTTTTTTTTTTTTTGAGATGGAGTCTCGTGATGTTGCACAGGTTGGAGTCCAGTGGCACGATCTCGGCTCACTACAACCTCCACCTCCTGGGTTCAAGCAATTCTCCTGTCTCAGCCTCCCAAGTATCTGGGAATACAGGCACCTGACACCACACCCAGCTAATTTTTGTATTTGTAGTAGAGACAGGGTTTCACCATATTGGTCAGGCTGGTCTCAAACTCCTGACCTCAGGTGATCCACCCACCTCAGCCTCTCAAAGTGCTGGGATTACAGGCGTGAGCCACCACGCCCAGCCTCTCGTTTGCTTTTTAATCAGTCTTTTTGCGGCTGTAATTAAAATAGACCCCTGGTTTTGCAAATTCTAAATGTTACTGTATTTCATTTAAAATTAGTCTCCTTGTATTTGACAGCTACTGCCTTCATTTTCTTACTCAAACATGGGGCTACTTGTCAGTCTTCCATATTAGGCCTGTTGCACTATGCCTGGGGGCTGCTCACATAATGCTGGTGAATAAATGAATAAAGAAATGAAAAAATAAAGTATCTTTTTGTTAACATCTCTTTTTGTCTCTGTCTCAGAGACAGAGTGTACACATTCAGAACTCTAGGCTGTCGTGGTTAAGCTAGATCATTTAGCAGCATGGTTTTTACAGGAGTTCAAAGGCAGAAGTAGCTATTGCTGCCTATGTGAGTCAGCATGAGGGTTAGCCCAGAGGCTTTTGAAACTGAACTTTCCAGGAAGAAAAGGAGGGGAAGGGTATTCCAGGCAAAGGGGAAAATGGAGCAGCTGTGGAGATTCTGAGATTGCATGACATATTGAGGGAGCATGGTAGCTCATGGCTGTACTCCCAGCACTTTGGGAGGCTGAGGTGGGAAGATCACAAGCCCAGGCATCACAAGCATAGGCAACACAGTGAAACTTCATTTCTACAAAAGAAAAGAAAAGAGAAGAAAATTTAAAAAACAAATTAGCTGAGCATGGTGGCAGGCACCTGTAGACCCAGTTACTTGGAAGGCTGAGGTGGAGGGGGTGTGTTGAGGCTGCAGTGAGCCATGATTGTGCCACTGCACTCTACCCTGAGCTACAGAGTGAAACCTTGTCTAAATATATAAATATATATATGTGTGTGTGTGTATATGTGTATATATATATAAATTTAAATTTAAAAGTAAATTTAAAATTAAAATTTACATTTAAAAAATAAAATTTAATTTCCAATACTGATTGTGCTAGTTTCAAAACAGAATTTTAGTTCTATGGACAGATTTTCCAACAGATATTACCTTGAATTCTGAGTATATACTTTCATTTGTCTAACGTAAGTTGTCTGGCTTCAGAATACCTGTGTGTTTCATTCTGAAGACACATTTGAAACTCTACCCATAAACAGTTTTAACAGGTCTAAAGCCTTCTAGATTCACTACTGCATTTCTGCGATATGAATCTGACCTAGTGGAAAGAGTTCACCCATTGAAAGAAGCAAAGGCAGGTGGGGGCCATAGTCCTCTTTGCTGTAATCCCCATATTTTGCCACTTGCTGTGATAATTCTGTCAATAACACCTATTCTTCTATAGTATTCCCTTCTCTAAGAAATCTTTCGGTATTTCTTGATTTGGGTTAATGTCAGACTAACTTAGACAATTTTCAGATCAAAATACTTACCTGTAAATACATAATATTGTATTTTAATAATTTTCTCACAGGCACTAAGACTGGTAAAATCCATAGAACTTTCTAGTTACTCCTTTCAGGCAACCAACCACTCTGGTGCCCTTACTCCTGCCTCTGGGTTCTTTGAGGCTTTGCAGAGAGACTGACAGTGCCTGCCACTCTCTCACACATAGCCTCTTCCCTGCTCCAATCCATTCTCCACGACACTTGGCTCTAAATGCCTTTGAAAATCCTTTCCTACATGTCATTTGCAAGCCACTTGAGACTTCACAACCTGACCACAAGCTCTCTGTGGTCCCATCTCCTGCCTCTTGTTTCTTCACAGTTCCCTCAATATGTCATGCAATCTCAAAATCTCCACAGCTGCTCCATTTTCCCCTTTGCCTGGAATACCCTTCCCCTGCTTCTCTTCCTGGAAAGTCCAGTTTCAAAAGCCTCTGAGCTAACCCCCCTGCTGATTCACATAGGCAGTAATAGCTACTTCTGCTTTTGACCTCCTGTGAAAACCATGCTGCTAAATGATCTAGCTTAACCACGACAGCCTAGAGTTCCGAATGTGCACCCTCTGTCTCTGAGACCAGTCATTAAATCCATCGGTCTCGGCCGGGCACGGTGGCTCACGCCTGTAATCCCAGTACTTTGGGAGGCCGAGGCAGGCAGATCACGAGGTCAGGAGATCGAGACCATTCTGGCTAACATGGTGAAACCTCGTCTCTACTAAAAATACAAAAAAAATCAGCGGGCGTGGTGGCATGTGCCTGTAATCCCAGCTACTCGGGAGGCTGAGGCAGGAGAATGGCGTGAACCCGGGAGGCGGAGCTTGCAGTGAGCCGAGATCGCGCCACTCCAGCCTGGGCGACAGAGCCAGACTCTATCTCAAAAAAAAAAAAAAAAAAAAAAAAAATCTATCGGTCTCCAAAAGGGATTCAATAAAGGGGTCCTTGCCAGCTTCTTAGAGCAATGTTACAGGCCTTAAACAAATGCTGCCTCTTTTGAAGAAAAAGAGAGGGTGTAGAATTTGCTAAACTATGTTCTCTTCAGGTAGCTTCTCAGTAGAAGCAAAAATAGCTATGAACCAAATCTCTGCAGGCATTTCATAGAGTACCGATGGGCTTACAAGGAAAAAGGGTTCTATGGCTTAAGTGTGGACAGAGGAACATTGCTAAAGTATTCTAGTTTCAACAGAATCCAAATTGCTTCCATCAGAAAAAGGCTGTCTTCCTTACGTACTTGGCATTTGATGTTTGGAGACAAGATGTACCTACCCAGAACTTACTGGAGTACACAAAATTAATGTTTTTGTTTGGAATGCTTGTACTCCCTAGGAAGCCACATTACTTTATGATTTAATTCTACCAGGTGATGTACATTTTTTTTTGGAAGTACTCAGCGGTAATATTGCAAATGCCTACTAGGGTATTTCCATCTTCAAGACACCAAGCTAACATTTTGGATAATAGACTACTTTGTATCAATATTGTATAATATTATATATTATATACTAATATGACATTACTATAATTATATAATCAAGTCACAATGGCTTATATGATTACACTTAAATTGCACATTCTATGTGCTATGCTCTTTCTAAGCACTTTACATATATTAATTACTTTAATCCTCATAACAACCTGATTTCAATACATGGAATATGTATCATTATTATTCTTATTTTACAGATGCAGTAACTGACACAGAGAGAAATTTAGTAACTTGTCCAAGATCATATGACAGTCATTTGACAAGAGGTGAACTTGAGAAAGAACTGTTTGGCTCTAGACATCCCATCATAGACTGAGGTGGATAATAAGTGAATTAACATATGAAAATGTTAGCAAAGGGTCTGACACATAGTGACTAGGTCAAATTGGCTATTGTTATAATTCAGAAAATATTCAGTAGATCTAACTCTGCCGGGAGTATGCTCATAGGAATGATTCCTAGGATACGCGATGGAAAGAATGGTTTGCTAATTCATTAGCTTTCTTTTACTCATGCTGTTCTCATGCTTCTAAAGTATGGATCTTTGCAAAGTGGCAGGAAAAATGCAAGTGTAATCAACTGTTTCATTGCATTTTGCATGATCTCATTTGATTATCATGTATAAGGTCATTATTTTTCTGGTATATTTGTGTCAATCATATCAATAAATACTATTTTAGGTCTCATCATTACCTTTACCAAAAGAGAGGTAGAATCATCATTAAGTGGCAGAATTTGACCAGAAAAGGAGTGTTGAATATGTTACAATATATGATGCTTTTCAATTTTATGTTTTCTTTAGTAAGGGCTATTTTAATGAAGACTTTTGTTTTCGAACGAATTAAACAATATGTAGCAGAAAACCCCTGAAGCTTTAGTTCTTTCCATTTACATCCTGATACCATCTAGTCACAAGAATTTAACCCATTCAGTCATTGTTTTAATAAAAGATTAAATAATAATCCAATAATTGTATTTGTGTGGCATGATTAAAACTTGCAAAGTGTAATTTAGTAACATCAGTGCTCCTTATAAATCTGCTAAAAAATCTTACCATGGGGATAGTAACATAATGGCTATTATATGCAAATATGTATGCTTCCCCCACAAAAAAAATCCATCTGTGTTAACATATTTTAGTGAACTTGAAAGTTGCATCTTAGATATTATATGTTACATGGGCATATATGAAATAATATAGGAAAATGTTTATATTTCTTGGCATAGAAATAATAGCAAGTTTGAGCAGGAAGTTCTGCAGGATCACACATTTGAAACACACCATGTTCAGTCAGCTCCTCCATACTCTCAAACCTGTTATCACTCACTAAGATTGTCTTTTGAAATTGTAGAGTTCTAAGGTAAATACAATGGAAGGTATCATAAAGGATTGTTTTCCATTTCTTGGAAGAAATACAACAAAAGCCTTCATTTAAAAGACGGATGAGTGTGTATCATGTTTCTTAAGTGAACTATTGCCAAATGGGGTAGAAAAACAAAAAAGTCAGAGTATACTTTGTGGGGCCAGAAGAGACGGGGAAAAGGGGTGAGCAGTAGTTAATGGGTTTTCTGAGGCATGGCCATTGTCCATGTTTGGAGCCTGATTTCAAGGGTATCAGTAGAGAACCTCCAATTCTGTGACTCCGGGAAGCAGAAAATGGAATAGTACTTTTCCCTGCCCTCTATAAGAATAGTAAGAATAATAACAATGAACATTACTCCTGTCAATCAAATTCCCAACACTTATTAATTATTTTAGATACACCTAAAAAGCAATATATGCAATACATAGTTTTTCAAATGGTATAATTGAGTTAATAGAGAAAAGAGTCTAAACTGTTTGCCCATAGACCATGCATAACTCACTTTGAATGATCACAATCCCCAATTCCTACAGTATTGTATAGCCTTGTAAATTCTGTGTTAATTACAACTGTTATTCTTGCATATGGGTTAATTCTCCAGCTTGGCTGGGTGGAGGTGGTTCCTCAGACAGAGAAAGTCTCCTCTTCCATTCGCCTGAAGTTCATGCAGTTGGAGAAAGAAAAGCAGAGCAGTCTCCTAACCGTTTCCCAAACATCATGCCCCTATCCTCACGCTTCTTGTCTGCAGGGTTTCCAGCAGCTGTTTCTCTAGCTGTAAACATTCTCTCTAGCCTTGCCACAAAATCTCTTTACCCTCTTCAATTTCCCCTCCAAAGTTTTGCTCCACAAACTTTTCCCTGACCAATTTCAGGGCACACTGATGCTTTGCATTCTTGAGCACTTGAATAACATTCATATTGTGTCCCGGAAAGAACTCTAATAGTTGTTCATATTTCCTTCTTCTTTGCTTGCCTTTTCAAATTAAACTCTCAGCTCCTAGAGCAAGTGGTTTCCTTTTACTCTGCTTTTTAAAAAATAAAAATTAAAAAAAAAAACTCTTTCTGTTTCTCCCTCCCTCCCTTCCTATATTTCCTCTCCCTCCCTTCTTATTTCTCCCATTGTCTGAAAACATTTACCTGTCGACATCTTTGTTTCCCAAGGGTTTCTAGAGTTAATCTTCTGAGACACATGTCAAGTTATAGCTGCTATTTTTTAAAATTTATTTTTAAAATTTTAGTTGAAATATGAGCTATGGATTTGAGGTTGGATCCAAGAAAGTATTATGATTAGCATCATGGATACTAGGGTCCCTTCTGAAAGATATTATAAGTGAATCATAATTTTCAAAATCCACTTCTACCTATTCAAGTGTCCCCAGATGCCTTTAGTTTTTACCTATTAATTGAGTGATTTCCTCCCAGTCACCAGAATGTAGGATTAAAGCAAACCACATGTCATGATTAGAATCCATTTACACATATCTTTTTATTTTATGTGTAAAATAATGGCCTGGATAAAATGAAGGGAAAAAGCAACTCTGAAGAGGGAAGTACATAATAACAGGGCATTGTGAAACTCGCACCATGGAGAAGAGGGTGCACTCTACCTGACTAAAGGACTGAAGGGATTTCATGGGCTGATTTGTAAAGTCGAGATTTTTTGTACCTGCTGATGGCCATGTTTCCTTCATGCCCAAATGCTGCCAAACAGCACCTCTGTCCCTCCACAGCTGAAGTGTTAGCTTTTATACCTTGGAGCTGTAAAGCCTGCTCTAGCTGATTTGATGAGCTGACATATCAAAGCACAAGGCTCACCCAGGCACACACATATACACCAATTTCACCCACTGGGCGTGGCAAGGAAGCTTTCAGACTTAGAGTAATGCTCTTTTTACTAATGATATATGATGTGAATTTCTAGAAATACTGAACTTTTTTTTAAAAGTAACATTGTATTAATACTAAAGTCAGTTGATTATGCTATAGGCAAAAGTAATAATTTCCTAATAAGTAGTATATGTTGAAAGATAAAGGAAATCTGCTTATGAGAGGCAACTTAGTTCAGTGAGAAGGGGCAAGAACTTTGGATCTGCAGAGTTCTGAATGACATATGATCATAGGCAAAAAATCTGCTAAACTCCTCTGCGAGTCAGTGTCTAGACCTTTAAAGTGGAGATGATAATCCTATATGATCTGTCTGAATTACTTGAGCTATCAATTGACAGAACTCATTGAAGAATATCTGGAAGTAGGAAATGCCTGAATAAAAAAAGCCTGTGCAGATGCTGTAGGTCCATGCTGATAAAATGTGAAAGAGCTAAAATTGTTGTGCGCAGAAAACATTTACACATACACACGAACAAACTAATTAATTAAGCCAACATTTTCTAACAGCTCATTTGATTCTGCTTATGGTCTACAAGCACGGAGGGAAAAGGCCAACATAAAAGGGAGATCTTCTATTCCCTGGTCTCCCCTCAGAGAGACACAAACTCATAATCTCAATACAATATCTAAACTAGAAGTATGCACAAAGTCTTTCTGTAAGCTGCCAAGTGGAGTAATACTCAAATATATAAACCTGTCAGCAAGGGGCGGGGAGGACAGGAGAGGGAATTACCAGGAATGAAGATCACCACACTGCTCAAGCATTATTCACAGTGGGTTCTGCTTGTTTAATTAGGGTCTGTGCTGTATGAAACAAATATTTAATAAACTAGAACAAAGCAAGGACATGTTTTAGTGCTACATGATCCCATAGAGCTGATTTTACTTGCTGGCAAGTGATTGCTGTCCTGGTTAATCTTAACCTTTTTTTGTGCTCTTTTCACAATAATTATTTTTCTTACCTTTAGGTGCCATATCTAAGAACTGATCCCGAAGATTGTCAAGCTGTTCGATGGTCAGGGTGCCATCTTCTTCCTTTTCTACAGGTGGAGGACGTATCGGTGGGGGAGGATCTGGAAAGACTTTTACATTGCCATTAATGAAGAAGTCTTCTTGGTTTAAATAAAGTTCATTCTGAATTTTTGTAGATGTTTCAATGTGATAGCGAGCTACGTCAGTTAATTTTTCTACACTGAAAATGGTAAAATGGATAGCGTTAACCCCATGAAAGATACTATTAGATTAATAAAGTTTGCTTATAAGACATACACACAAAAGTAAACACATTATATAGCTGTTAGACAACTCCATCTGCATGCTTATAAATTTCAATTTGTCCCCAAATCTATTTTGTAAAAAGGCAGGGTATAAATAAATGCAGATTAAATAGAAAATGCATGCTTATTAAATAGCTAATAGTTACACATTTTACACAAAACTGAACTTAAAGAGACTCTATTAAATATAGTTTTTATTAGCATTAGAATATATTTTACTACATAAGCAAGATTATATCAAGGGTTATATTTCCTTCTAAGTATGAACCAGAATAAGATTATATGGCACAATACTCTGTAAAACGTGACTATTAGAATAATACATTTATTTGGAATAAGGATGAATTATGAAGTGAATCAAGTTCGATAATGTATTTCTAGAAGAGTGGCTTTTCTCTATTTCTGTCAAGAAGTTTGATGTTATCTAAAACAAAGATATCAGAATAGGCTCTTTTGCATATAATCCATTGAAATTGCTTTGCTGTCTTCATGAAGAATAACAATTCCTAGCTAGATCACATGATAAAGGAGCAACAGTTGGGAACCACTATGATGTGGTAGAAAGAGTACTGGAATCTGAGTTCTCATCCTAGGACACTCTCTAGCCACATATCCTGGGGCAAGTAACCTAAGCTCTCTAAATTTCCTTGTCTTTGCAATGGAATCAACCACACAACACTCCCTATCTTATGGCTATTAATGTGAACTCACATACGGCAAGGATTTAAACTGTACTACGGGTATAGTTAATGACATTTTAAAAGTCGTTTTAAAGGCTAGAGAGGTTTCATACATGAATAAGTGCTTATCGCTGTACCGAAGACAAGATCTTGTTTATATATTACAATGAAAGTGAGCATCACAGAAAAATGCAAATTTAATCTGATTTTATATAATTCATAAGCACCAAATATACCATATACTGAACATACAACTGAAAATTTAAAAAGTAGTATTAGTTGCTATCTTTCAAAAGATACTCGAATTCAACTCCAGAACGTTGTCTTTGTGAGTGTCCATGTAATACGGATTAGTCAATTAGTTTATGCTTTAGGGTGGTTGCGTGCTCGGGGACAGAGGAGAAGGTCACTGGATAGCTGCTGAATTTACGTGAGTGAGGAGGGACTCCAAATGTGGATGGAGACCCAACCATAACCCTGTAGGATACTCTGTAAAACAAGACTAATAGAATAACAGTACCTTTATTGGGAATCAGGATACTAAAACAGATGCGCGCCACCTAGTGGAAGGTTACTAGGAGTAATCTTAACAATGGAAGGAAAAAAGTGCCCGGAAAATGAAAACAGGATTTGAAGGTCAAAGGGACCTGCCAACTATTTTTTTATTTATTTGTATCACATTTCTAGGTTTTAACTTCTTGGGCCACAGTTCATGACAGCATATGTATATTCACAGAGCAAAGACATATACAATATAAATCTGAGAAATATGAGTACATTTGCTAAAACTAATATGCATTTACACTGGATGGCCACATGGATGGGAGTCATGGATCCCAAAAATGAAGATGATACACTTTCATTTGAAAATAGTAGGCAGAGAACAGAACTGAATATTACTGCTGTGTGATGCTGATGAGTAACTGACTTGGTTATCCAGTAGCAAAATGATTTTAAGTATTACTGCAGTAAACTAACTTACTTATGCTTGTGTTTGCATTTTTTATTCTGTTTAATGTTTGTTTGTTTGTTTTACTATGGAGCAGCAGTTCCAAACAACTAGGCTGAAGACTTTACAGAAGAACTTCACTATGAGACAAGGACCAGAGAAAACAAACCGTAACAGCTGCTTTTTACATGACAATTGTTGCTTCTAAGAATACTTGCCTTTTGAATACTCTTTGTGTAGCAACTTACAAGTTTTCAGTAAATGTTTATTGTAAACTGTAGTGCATCTTGGAATCTAGATCTAGTGTAAACTTCTGAAATCGCTGGCTGGAGTATTTGCTTGTATAGATGAAGCCAATGAGGCCCAGAGCCGTCAACCATGCTTCTAATTTGTGGACAAGCTGGAGCTCCTGGTCTGGACAATCATGACTCATTCTGCTGAGCTACCTTTTTGTACCTTTTAGGGGTGAACTAACAGGATGGGAGTCATTGCCCCTCAGTAGCAATGGAAGTCTGGGAAGTCTTCAGAACTCAACAGAAAAGTAAAATTTGGGGTTGGTCTTAAAAGAGAGTAAGTCTAGTTGGTAAAACATTTCAGTGAATGACTTTTTAATCTCCCCTTAATTGGCTCTGACTAATAATAAATCTACCATTAGAAAAGTATGGAGCATTATTTTACTTCTGAAAACTATTTTTAAATTAACTATAATCTTACCTTGTAAAATAAGGTTCGTATTGATCAGTATGACAGCTAAACTTATAAATACTGTGCAAAGTTAAATATAGCAATAGAACCCTTTGATGCATGATTTACTGTTAGAAAAGAGTTAATACAAACATAATAGTAAAGCTCATGTTGTCTGTTTATACACGTGATTTCCTAAAAGGTCAAAATTTATTATTTGTAATTGTAATTTAAATTTGTAAATACCTTAAAAATCTTCATCAATTTTGGTACTTAGAATACACAAAACATATTTTCAGAAAGTCATGTGGTACTTTACCTGGCCATTTCATTCAAGTATCTCTCACCAAGCCATTTTTCCATGAGTTTATATACATCAACCACCTTTGTTACTAAATCTTCAAGAAGAGCCAATGCTTTTGTCTTTATCAGTTCAAGTCGAAACTGTGTGGCTGTTTCTATTTGCAAAGAGAAATAAGAATGTTTTAACATATTGCAGTGCACTCATTTACTAATGAACAGATTCACTTTGAAACCACTCATGCTTCAATTTTTGAAGCTTTAGGTGCACATTTAACATACCAGAATAGGTAAGATAATATCCATCTCACTGAGAAGTAAAATGTAGTATGTGGTAGAGTCATTTGAGAAATTATCTGAACCAAAACTATAATTGAGCTTTTTATCTATTGCACTTTATAGCAGTCTACTCTTTGACAAACGAAATGTGAGAACACACATAGGTAATTTCTGAATTTTGAAAAGGGAGTAGGGGACAAAGTCTCTTGCTTATCTCCCTACTTTAGAACCTGGAGTGGCATTGCCATTGTATTTCTCAGCGCCACTAAAAGCAGGACAAACTCCATGTGCTCCCGGGCCCATTACTGATCCTAGCACATAATTTGTTTGGTGGATTTTATCTCCAAAATTTTTCCAGTTTCTCTTTTTGGCTTTTTCCATTGTCACTGCCTAGTTTGGGCGCTGATTATCTCTCACTTAAACTGTTGCAATAGCCTCAATCCTACTTTTTCTAACTTTCTTCCCCCACCTCAAATCCAAATCCACCTCCACACTATCCAGAGTAATTTGTCTTACCTGCAGATGTGATCATAATCACTTTTCTGCTCACAATTTTTCACTAGCTCCCAGCTGCCACCAGGGAAGAATCGAACATTCTTGGCAGGGCCTAAATAACCCTCCATGGTCTAGCCTCTCCATCTCCCAAGTCGCTCCTTTCCAGAACATGACTCATGCTCCTAAGCTACTCACAAGCTGATATCCCTCTTAGCCCTCTCTCTGCCACGGCATGCAATGCTTCTCTTCATTCTGAAGCCAGTTTTTCCCCTGGAAAAACTTCTCCATAGTCTTCCACTTCAGCTCAAGAATTAGTTAATTAGTTCCTCGGGTAAGTCGGGAATTCCCCTCATGTCCCCTTTGCCCCATATGCCCACCACCAATATCACATTTTTTTTTTTTGAGACAGGATCTCACTATGTTGCCCAGGCTGGATTCAAACACAATCGATCCTTCACCTCAATCTCTTCAGTAGGTGTGACTACAGGCCCAGCTGTCAACAGGTCAACATGCGACAGTGATTGCATTTCTCTTCCTTGAGACTGAGTTTTATTTTTTGTTTATGTTCGTACATACAAGCATGTGTCTCCAGCAACTATCACAGGACTTGGTACAGACTGGAAAGTCAATAATCATTTGTTATATGAATAAATGAATTTTGCTACACTAAGGATCATGTATGGAATGAACTGAAAGATGAAGTATACTGAAAACCACTGAAATCAGATGCAGGGCAGGCAATAGGGGAGATGCATCTGTCCTGGACTTGCCTGATGCCACAATCTCCCTGTGTTCAACTGACCAGATTTTATTTGGAGTTATAGAAGTTGGTGGTAGTAAGATGGGGAAGACAGGGGAGAGAAAACAAGAGAAACAAGGGATGGAAAGCATCCTTAGTAGTTAATAGTCACTGAGTAGTTATAGGTCTCTCGGCATACCCCATGCCACATTTTTGTGGTTTTGTCATCTTATATATTGACCATGTTTTTTCCCCTTAGGATAGGTTTGCTCAGTTTCCTGATCTTTTCAGATTTCATTTAGAATTGCATTACAAGACAATTAGGAGAGCCATAAGGAAAATGTTTTGTGGAGTCATTGCTCTTATAGAGAAGAACACCCCTGAACATAACAGATATATGACTGGCTCTTCTATGGCCTTTGTTCCCAAGAACTCACTTTCAGGGCCTGTTAGCCTTTAGTTAGAATTTATTTTCCTAATGAGGGACCTAAATTATTCTTACTGTAATACAAAACCGCTTACTTTAGGTAGTCCCTACCTAAACCTATAAAATCATACCAACTTTCAACATTTTCTTTTGTTTCTGTTTTATGAGATCTTAATTACTGCTATTGCTTTTTCCAACCCATTCCCAAATTCTTTTTGATTCTTTTTGAGATACTGCCATTAGTTAAGACTGATTAGGTGATGTCAAAACATCTGACTTATGCAACACTCAAATCTAGTCCTTGTGTGGTCAAACAAAATCAGTCAACTGAATATTGTACTTTTCAACCTGTTTGCTGTATGTTCTTATAGACATGGTCTGAGGCAGTTGATGAGTCAGTTGTGGGCTGTTTGGCTACTGGTCTCCTTTCTACTGAACAGCATCATCTTAGTCGTTTCAATTGCTACCTTCAAATTGCAAGGCAGCAAGGTGTTCTTCTTTTATTTTGAGCCTCAGCTCATTTTTCCTTTCGATTTCAGCAATTTCCTCTGTTGTTACTATGACAGGAGTTGCTTCTGCAATAGGTGGTGATTTACCTGAAAGGGCAATGAAACATGCTGAGTAAACTAACGAAATACAAAGGTATGCACATAGTATTTGCACAGAATGAGCACAAAGCAAAATTTGTTAAGCTATAAACCTCTAGTGATTTGGAAACAATGAAACCTTGGTCCTCCCAGTGTGTGTGATGAAATACCGAATTTTTCCTTGAGAATTCTCTGTATGGTTCCTGGGCTCGACTCATATAAAACACCCCATTTGTGTAGTATAATTAAAAAATAAGGTATGTAGCAAGTGCAGAGATGGTTACAGTTTCCAAACATAGTGAAATCCAGAGTTTGGGGACAGAAATTAGCAAATCCCAACATAGTGCTGACCCCATTAGACACCTGCAGAATTACCACTCCATAAAGGATAACTTCCATTAGCAAAGTAATTCCTAGATCTTCACCAAAAAAAGAAGATACGAGAATAACCGCAAGAAGATGTGAGTGAAATGCGGGTGATGGTCAAGAATCTAGAATCTATTTAAATATCATTATTATCTTTTGAAACAGTCTTGCTCTGTCACCCAGGCTGGAGTGCAGTGGCATGCTCATGGTTCACTGCAGCCTCGACCTCCCAAGATCAGGCAATCTTTCCACCTCAGCCTCCCTAGTAGCTGGGACTACAGAAGTGTGCCACCACACCCAGCTATTTTATTGTATTTTTTTGTAAAGACAGAGTTTTGTCATGTTGCTCAGGCTGATCTCAAACTCCTGGGCTCAAGCAATCCACCTGCCTTGGCCTCCCAAAGTGCAGGATTACAGGTGTGAGGCACTGCTCCTGGCTAATTTAATTATATTTTAATTACAACTTAACTATAAGTACATCAGTGATTATATAAGCTAATTAGAAAATATAAATTTGTCAGTACTTATCAAAGGATTTACCCATGGGCTATGGCAATATGATTCTAGTGGCAGGGTTCATTTACATAGCTCTATTTTCAGTTCAACTAATCTTTCTTTGAGGGTCTGACCTCAAAGGGTTCAAATCTTGTAAAGAAGACATACTGTAAACAAAGAAATTGTAATATGTTGCAATAATAGATGTATATGTAAGTTACAGATGAAGGAGAGATTAATCTCTCTAGATTTCTGTTTTATCATCTGTAAAATTAAGGGATCAGACCCCAACAGTTATTCCATTAAAGTTAACAGAAGCACTTCCCTTATTTCTGCCACTTGAGATGGACTTAAGCGGTGTGTTCTTTATCAAGGTAATATTCTTCCCTTTCCTTCAAGTGCCACTGACCCACTCCTTCCTCCATCCTCAGTGCTTTTCTTTAACTCCCATTCCTGGCTGCTTGAATGTTCTCCATCTAAGAAGCGTCTTATACATCCTAGGACGGAGTGGGGAGACCTTGTTCTTAAGGTACTTGTACCTCCCCTATCAAAGAACAATAGTCACATGTCTTTACTGCAAGACTACAGCTGAGTTAGGGCAGGGACTGTGGTTGTGATTTTTGGTTTTATTTTTAATTTACTATTGTGTTCTTGGCATCCATCTAGAGCATTTCACATAGCAGGTGTATAATAAACATATCACGGGCAATCTATGAGTGGAGTGAGTTCTGTTCATTTGCTTCCCAGGATTCCACTTCAGAGTGGGAGGGTAATGTTGATGCCAAAGCTATTCATTCCTAAGGTTAATTAGGGATCTCTTTCAAGATGTATTTTCTCAACTCTTTGTTTTTCCTCATGCTACTGAGGCAGGGATTTAGGCAGGAGGCCTCCAGGAGAAAAGGACTTGCCCCTGAAACACACACATAGCTTTTAAAAACATAGCTTTTAAACTTCTCTTTGTTACTGCAGTGTTAGCCTTTCTGCATAGACTTTTCAGATGACATAGTACCATCCTGGAAGTTCTTTTAACATTTCAAAACTGTCTTTGAGGTTTGTTTTACCCTTGGTACATCTGACTATTTGGTTAAACAAGTTAGGTGGGCTTGGTATGCAATATGATTTGCCACTAACATCACAAATCATAGAAGCCTGGGTCTCTAGTTTAAACCTAATGAGTAGCATTTTAGTGGCTTAGACGCTAATAACGTGTCTAGTTAAATGCTTGTTTTCTACCAAGGAGAGGTTTAGGCATCCAGAGTTCTGAGTGCTAAAAGCATAAATACCTTTGGGTTTTTTATCTTCCTGTTTTTTCTTGGGTGGCTCCTTTTTGATTTTTTTATTTGCACCCATCTGAGGAGATTTTTCTTTGGGGTCTGCTGGCTGGTTTTCTTTTTCTTCTTCCATGAGCCTCTGATGAATTTCGGCAGCCACCTGGTTGCATAACAGCAATATTTCAGTTAATGTAGCATTTATAAAATATGGTAACCATTTGGATGTAGTCATAAATTCTGTTGAAACCTTAATCCACTGTAAACAATTGTGCCCATGTACTCGAACTTTACAAAATACACCCCACCATGTTTTACTTAAGTGGAAACCTGGCCCTGTCCCAAGATGCGACTTCCCTGCCACCATCTGTGTGGAGGTTGCTCACTTTCTCAAGCCCCACCTGCAAATCATCCTTATGTTTCCTCACTGCCACCTCCAGAGTGTCACAACTCCATGGTTATGCAAAAAGTCCTTTCTTTTAAATCTCAAACACACATTTATACTTCTCAGTTCCTTTAATCTCTCGACTTCCAATCCGGGGTATTTCCCTGTATCATTGTTTCTTAACCTTTTTTGATAACTGATCCCCTACAGAGTTTGTTTTTTTTTACATTTTTTTCTTTTATTTGCATTCATAAAATTTTAATACTGCAGAAGCCTATTTGCTTATGTTCTGGGTGTATATTTGTGGTATCAACCTACATATATTCATCACCCTCGGCAACAGCCAGTTTTTGGGACTGCATGCCCTGTGTTAATTGGGTCATGGATAGTTGAATCCTGGGCTTCTATTTTACTTAAGCACTAAATATCACCCCCAAAAGACTCAGTATTTGTGAGGTTGACCCATTCCACAGGCTAACCCCAAGGTTCTTAGCTTCCTCCGCTGGACTGACTTTCAGCTTCTCTCCATTCCACCAAGCGCCTCCTTTCATTCTCACAAGTGTCCTGGCTTGAGATTAGTTGTTCTGTCACCTCATTCTAAGTATTGAATGGAGAAGCTCTGTCCTTGCCCACCCATGGAGTCAGGAACCGCAGGTATCCCTCCACCCCTCCTCTGTGGCTGGCTCTGCACTTCAGGCAGCAGAAAAACCTTGTCTCATGACAACACAGATGAACCTGGAGGACATTATGCTAAGCAAAATAAGCCAGGCACAGAAAGGCAAATACTGCGTGATCTCACTTACTTGTAGAATCTTAAAAAGTCAAAGCATAGAAGTAGAAAGTAGAAGAGTGGTTACCAGGGGCTGGGGTGGGTGAGTAGGTGGGACAGGGAAAGCGGAGATGTTGGTCAAAGGTACTAAGTTTCAGTTAGATAAAAGGAATAAGCTCTGGTGATGTATTGCCCAGCACGGTGACTACAGTTAATAATAATGTATTGTATTTTTCAAAATTGCTAAAAGAGTAAATTTTCAATGTTCTAACCACGAAAATAATAAGTGAGGTAATAGATACGGTAATTAGCTTGATTCAATCATCCCACAATGTATACAGACATCAAAACTTCACACTGTACTTTACAAATATATGCAATTGTTATTTGTAAATTAAGATTATATATATGTACACTCTTGTCTCGAGGCTTGTGTCACTGGGGTTGTAATTGTAGTTAGAAATACTGGACATTTGGCAATAAGTTCAACTGCCCCTGGGAGGTGAAGGTTGTTTATGAGTGTTGCCCCAAGAAATGAGAACCCAGGAAAGAATCCCAAAGGTAGAAACAACACACACACGCACACACACACACACGTACACACACACACGCGCACATACACACATTGTGGAGGCCGTAGCAACATAGGGTTTAAAACTCTAAAATCTAAATTAAAAAAGCAATTGGTGAAAAAATGGGGGCTATTGAGGGCTTATTTAATTATTTATAATTCCTGGGGAGAATGTGGTGAGGGGATGAGAGGACAAAGAGAAAGATTAATGGAGGTGAATAGAAAAATGAATAGGGCATAATCTCTACCCTCAAAGACTGTTGCAGTTTTGTGGGTGAGATAGACTAGCCAGTTCCTGCCTTCTCCAAAATTCTGCCATACTTCATACCCCATGGCAGCATGTAACTGTTTCCAAGTGTTCTATGAGTGTTAAATCTTGCCCCACCCTCCAAAGGGGCCTCATGCTTCCCAGAACTAAGCCAGTCCCACTTCTTTGTATTCTTCATAGCTTTGAGCTGTGCTCAGAGGGGATGCCCAGTAGATCCTTAATAATCAATGGACTTTCTTTCAAAAGAATCATATTCCACAGAATGCACCCTCAACTTCTTCAATATCAACAGAATCTTGGAGGAATACAGAAAGGTTTCAGAGAGCAAGCAGATTTCTTTGTGTGTGTGTGTGTTTTTTTTTTGTCTTTTTCTTTCTTTCTGCCTTTGCTTTTTCCTTTTTTTTTTTTTTAAAACCAGATGCCCTTTTGATAAAAATGAGTACCAGATACTGTACTTGCAAGTTCTTAGTAAAGCGGAAAGCAGACTTGCTAAAATTCCTCCCCTAAATTGCACGCAATTAAATTTTTAATCGGTTCCTGCAAAGCACTGTAAGTTAGCAATTTTCTTCAAAATTGGATTTTTCTCCTTTGTAAACAACTTTGTGATGATGATAATTATCATAATTACCTGCATAATTATGCATCATAATTGTCTGAAATTTTCTGGTCCACTTTCCTCAAAGACCTCTGGGTTGCTATCAAAAATTAACATGTCACAGTTCATTCAGCAATCTACCTTATAACACTGGAGAGAACTTTAGACATAATGCCTTGACATTGTGGGCGTTAAAAACATGACTTGTTTCTTTGAAATCACTGCATATCTGCTAATTAGAAGAAAGTTTTGCCAAAAATTAACACAGTCTACTAAATGGATAGCTCCTGGTAAAACTGCTGTGTAGAAAAAAGCCTATGTTAAAGTGCTCTCATTTTTAGTTGCACTAATCTCAGCTGGTGCTGTTTGCCCCACAACAGTTTAGTGAATCACACCTGTTTCATTTGAAATTCCAAGTTCCCTTAAGATTGTGTGACATCAAAGTCAAGCAGGATTCAAATATAATTGTTAGTAATATTAATCACTAAGCAGTCCATTTTCCTATGCTTTCTATAAGATTTTTAAAAGTCCACAAGGAAAAGGGTACAATTTTGAATACATGTCTTAACATAATAATAAGTTAAAATGTACAGTTTCTAAAACACTTTACATACAGTATTTCGTTGGATTTTTTTCAGCCATTCAATAAAGGAAAGATCGACTATCTCCAATATTACAGACACAGCACTAAAGAATTAGAGAAGTTAAGTGATTTTCCTAAAATCGTATCAGCTTAATCAAGAGGCATAGCCAATGTTTTTTGTGCTATGTGACCCTCCCTTTCTAAGAATATACTATTTTTAAGTGTCATTTTCCCAGGTAATTTTAATGAGATTCATAAGACTTGTAGATTATGTCTATGCTCCTCATTTAACAGTAAGAATAACTCATTTTTTTCTAGAGCTTCTATGTCTGGTTTCCCACTTTCTGGTGCTTGGTACTTGTTGTGGTCTCTGCTATGATCATTATTGTCACTAACGTCATCGCTAATATTGACATCAGCATCATCAGCATAGCAGCAGCAGCACCTCAAGACTATATTGAGGGCTTATTATTATATTATGTTTGATGTGGGCGTTATGCTAAGTCCAAGGTATACAAAAAGTTTTAGAATCTAGTTAAGTGGTATACCACGACCCGGTAGATGAGGGAATAGCAATTGATCATCTGAGTTAAACTCCGTGTGTATCTTCTTCATGGTGTGGACCTTCTGCTTGGATTAAAGTTACGTGTATGCCTCCCCTTTCCCTTTTGATTTGGGTAGAAATGATATAAGCTTTGAAGTCATATAGACCTAGGTTCAAATTTCATTTTGATATTTACCTGCTAGGAGAATTTGGACAAGTTTCTTAGCCTTTCTGAACCTTAATTCCCCACCGTAAATTGGATAATAACAATACTTACCCCACAGGTGACTTAGGAAAAATGCCTAGCAGAGGGGTTGCCAGCTAGAGCCCTATAGGCCAGATGTGTGATTTGCTTGGCTCTGCAGAATATTTTTTAAAAATTTTTCTTTCATTTCTTACATGTTAAAATTAGTAGTTTTACATAAAAATCTGAATGCCTGGTTTTTCTTGGAAAATTGGAAAATCTGACCATGCCAGACCTCATTTTTAAATGGCAATTGCATGTGCCCCTGCAAGCAGGGGTGTGACTTCCGCTTGGTCCCAGACCCATTCCGTCTTGATTTTCTTACACTTGATCCGCCTCATTAACATTTCCTGAATGCCTTTAGGCCCTGCACTTGGAACCGGAGTCCAGCACAGAAAATAACCTAAGTGTTTGTTCATTTGTTTCATGATCTCAAAAATTTATTGACCAAATCACATTTCTCTATTTCTTTCAGAAAAAAAAAAAATGTTTTGAAGGTACAACTTTCTACAGTGCTTGAGAACATTGTGTAAATTTTCTACTTATAGCATATTACCAACCTTGGTATTCAATGAATGTGTATTACTAACAGGAAATACAACGAACATTGCTTACCATGTGAGATACTGCTAAAGAAGCCTGTTGCCAGGTGTCCATGACCAACTTTTCATCAGCCTCAAAGTTGGACTCAACGTTTTCTAGGGAGTTATCCATCTTGCCCTTCAGTATTGATTTTGTTTTTGGTTTGGGCGTAACTGTTTCCAGAGAAATGGATATTCGAGGAAATAGAGGAATTCTTTGAGAAACAAACAAGCAAAAGGGATATAAAAATTTTGCTTAACAGAATTCTGTTTTTGTGACCATGTTACTTTGTAAATTTTACTCTCTTGGTTTAATTTCAATTTTCAAAGTTTTCCTGGAAGAATTATTTTAATGGAGAAAAGATTACAAAAGACTGCATTCAAATTTTTGTGGTCTAGAACGTCTTGTTAATAAGAAGAGACTCAAAGCAAACAACAACAAAAAACAATTTTGAGACTTAATTCTCAGTAATTATAAAGCAGAGGATTAGACAATGGCCATTATAAAAAAATGCGACTTTGTAATTTGTTCCAGAGCATACACTTCCCATGAAGGATAAATTAAAAAGTCAGTCATGAAAAAGCAAACCAAACAAAACTGGGCATCACTTTTCCAAGGTGACAAGTATCATTTGGCATCCCAGAGGGCACAACTGAAGGTAGGACATGACTGTCCATGGCCATACCACATTGAACACACCTGATCTCCTCTGACAGTAGCACATGACTAATAGTCAAGTGAGGTCTGAAAGGGGCTACTGCACAGAGGCAGCTAAGTTTTGATGGTAGGTGGGGTAGCCTGCAGCACCATCCCCACAAAGGTTTTTTCTTTGTTTTATAAAGTGCTGTGGGGACACAAAGTTAAGCTCTCCCTCCCTCTTCCCTTATTGCTGCTCCTGTGAAGAAATTTTTGAGCTGCCTCTGGGAATATCTTATCCCACAAGGATCCCAGGATCTCAAAGGTTAACAGAAGCAGGGAAAGATCTACAAGGTAGAATGCTTATTGTGACTGAGATCTCCCTTTAGTAATAGAAAGAGCAAAGGGCTATCAGCTTGGGGAAGAAATGAGAAGAGAAAAGCTCCAAGGATGCCTTTGTTGAAACTAGAGGAAGAGAGTCAGAATCAGTAATCTAGGAACAAGCATTTGGTTTTGTAGACTCAAGTTGCTGGAGAACAGAGCAGTGATTCAGAAAAATGAATCACTGGTACAGCATCACAGTCACAGTCTACCATGCCTAAAAAGGCAGTGTATTGAGGATCTGCTACTCATCTACCCCCAAATTAAATTACATTTTAAAAATCAAATAAGGCTAAATCACTGTCACTCCAGTTTGACTGTGATTCATGTGCTCAAAAAGTTAGGGTAAGGCTTATGTGATCATCTCGAGATGTTTAATACAGTACAACATGTATTTTTCAACATCTTGCTTTGGACGACAGAACTGGTGGTATATAACTTAGAATAAGAATTTGCATTTAGAATTTCTTTACTGGAAAATACTCTGAGGTAGCTCTCTCACTATTAGTAGGTATAAACTTGAGCATGTCATTTGACTTTATCAAGTTCAGTTCCTCTTGGAATAATACAAATACGATAATTATTACAAGCATTCATTATCAACTAAGAGTTATTACTATCATTGTGAATAATCTTATGATACTACTACTAATATTATTATTACTATATGGTTGTTGGGAGGAATAAAGCAGACAAAATATATGAAAATTTTTAACATTGTTCTTGTTTTCCTTCATATATGACAGGTTGATAGGTTACTTGGTTGATATATTGATTGACTGATAGTTCCAGTAGGTACCCAAAGCTGTGATTTGAGGCTGAGATTGGTGCAGAGTTATTCACAGGAAATAAGAACTGGCTGTTCTTTTGCCAGTTTCATTCTACTACCCAACATCAACAGCTTACCCATTATGCCTAACTTGCTATCGTGTGCTGAGAACAGAATGTACTGCCACTCTAGACATAGACATTTGGCCTCTTTTGATGGTTCTAGTGGTTTATATTGCTTTTGGATTTTTTAAAATTGTTTTTAATCTCAAAGTTCTCTTTCAGCATCTTGCTGAATATTTTCCTTCTATTTGTGTCAAAAAGAGGGGGCACATTTTTACTCTTAGATATTCTTGTGTACACATCGGCCTGACAGGGATGTGATGGGAGTAGATGGAAAAAGCCAGGAGAGAACAGAAATGGGCTTTGGATCACTGCATAAAATATTGTGTTCAGGCCATCTCAAATTCTTTTTGGAACAAGGGAGGGTAAAAGAAACAAATCAGGAAGATACAATAGGTAATAATCAATATTTATTGAGAGTTATTGGGACTCAGTCTCATCTTCTGATACCACGAGATGGTACTAAATGCTTTGTAGATTTTATTTTCCGTAATCTTCACAACATCCCTTCTTTACAGATAAGGAAACTGAGGGTTAAGAGAGATGGAGTGACTTGACAACAAATAAATTGTCTTAATTTATTTACATACAATGATTAACAGAACTAGTATTCAAACCAGATCTGTCTTACTTCCAAATATATTCATTATTCTGCGTTTAGTTTGTGCAACTCCTGACACCTGCATTGACTGAGCAAACTTGTAAAAATATGGTACACTGCCTTCAACATCAAATATATAGCTCATCCCCTTGGAGATTTACATTTAACTTTCAGTGACTTTATATTATTTTTTTAAATCTGACTTTTTTTTTCCCCTCCTCATATGTGATACAATGTTTTTTTTTATCACCTGCCTACTGATCATTTAAAAGGATTGTTTTAATTCTTCACTGTATTTTATTTAGTTCAAATTAAAATTCATTTAATTTTTAAGGATTTTGATTTCTATTTTTTAATTGCTTTAATTTTAAAAGCTCTCTTAATTTTTTTTTTTTTTTTTTTTGAGGCGGAGTCTCACTCTGTCGCCCGGGCTGGAGTGCAGTGGCTGGATCTCAGCTCACCGCAAGCTCCGTCTCCCGGGTTCACACCATTCTCCTGCCTCAGCCTCCCGAGTAGCTAGGACTACAGGCGCCCACCACCTCGCCCGGCTAGTTTTTCGTATTTTTTAGTAGAGACGGGGTTTCACTGTGTTAGCCAGGATGGTCTCGATCTCCTGACCTCGTGATCCGCCCGTCTCGGCCTCCCATCTCTTAATTTTTTATAGCTGGAAACCATGCCACAGGAATCACCACCACTCCTACCTCCCATTTCTAGAAGACATTTTTCTATTTGTTCAGAACTTCTCAGAGTTGGGGATCTTGCCTTTCCCTTGCCCCTACCCATTGGATGTACAAAAACAATGACTTACAGATTTTTACATTGCACAGGATTTGCTTGGCAGAAAATAAAATTTTTCTTCTATCCTACCACCAAGTTTATTTTTTTGCTGGCAGAAATCTGATGTTAGACTATTAATAGGTCTTTCAGTCACTCTCATAAGGTCATTATCACATACTACTGAGACTTTACTATTTCTCAATGTCTTCACCTGTAAAAGACTCAAAACACCTTCCATTTTCATTTATATAATACAAAATGTACACACACACACACACCTGCTTTCGTCCTTTCATAAAAGTGTTAGATGGTCATAATTTCTTTCTTTCTCTCTCTTTTTTTTTTTTTTTTTTGAGATTGGAGTCTCGCTCTGTCGCCCAGGCTGGAGTGCAGTGGCGCGATCTCGGCTCACTGCAACCTCCGCCTCCCGGGTTCACACCATTCTCAGCCTCCTGAATAGCTGGGACTACAGGTGCCTGCCACCACGCCCAGATAATGGTTTTTTTTTTGTATTTTTAGTAGAGACGGGGTTTCACCGTGTTAGCCAGGATGGTCTCAATTTCCTGACCTCGTGATCCCCTGCCTCGGCCTCCCAAAGTGTTGGGATTACAGGCGTGAGCCACCACGCCTGGCGGAGGTTCATAATTTCTTACCAGAAACCGTTGGGGCCAAAAGTGTTTCAGAATTCAGAATTTGTGTGTTCCATATATTCCTGAATACCACCTGCAGAGTCTGTGGGATGACTCCATCATAAAACGCATTTTATCTCTGCAGCAAAATGAGTAAATATTCCCTACAAATTGGATCATGTATATTAGTAGTCTTAAGTCAATGACACAAAAACGATTAAAAAAAAGTTTGGTTATTAGAGCTTTTTTGGACCTTGGATTTGCAGATAAAGGAGTGTGATTTTTTATTAGTGGTAATTACTTTTAAATCACAAAGCTTTATGTTTAAAACAATTACAGTGTGATATAATAGCCTGCCTTACCTAAGCTGGCTTTCGGAATTGTCTTTATTATCCAGCTGGACCAAAGGGATTCGAGTAAATCTCTTATTGTCCTCTATTGGGATTTTACTTTCCATTCCCCGGTAATAATCTTGAAGGAGTCTCTTCGTATCTTGGAAACGGTTCAGTTCTGCCTTTAATAGCAAATGTGAATGTTAATATCCAAGAAAGAACAAGCTGATCTGTACATATTTCCGATATAAGCCTCTGAAAGTGCTAGTTCGAAAACATTTACATTGAAAATAATTTTCTGGAAATTAAGAAGGAGCATTGGTTATAAGTCTATATCTAAGATTTTCATTAAAATTAAAGGTAACTAGTGATTGCATTCTCTATATTTATGAAACATGATTCTACTTAACAAAATGACTTTTCTATGCCTCTTGACATTGTGACAGTTACAGGATATATGATGTTTCAAGTAATGCATGCTATTCACTATTTTAACATTAGCAATTCCTGTGTCCTAGATTCAATCAGCCAATATAGTAGCAAACTTCTTTGCCATGGGTAGCATATGAGTTGATTTGGGAGATGCCAAAAAACACTATACACACAAATACAAAATACAAATACAAAAAGACACTAGGTTCTGGTTCACTAGAGCAACTTAACTTAGCTGTGGAGAAACGACAAAGGGCACCATAAAGTTTTTTTTTTCTTTCTTTCTTCTTTTTTTTTTTTTTTTTTTTTTTCCTTTTTGAGATACAGTCTTGCTCTATCACACAGGCTGGAATGCAGTGGTATGATCCCAGCTCATTGCAACCTCCACCTTCTGGGTTCAAGTGATTTTCCTGCCTCAGCCGCCTGAGTAGCTGGATTTACGGGGCCCTGCCCCCACGCCCTCCTAATTTTTGTATATTTAGTCAAGACAGGGTTTTGCAATGTTGGCCAGGCTGGTTTCGAACTCCTGACCTCAGGTGATCTGTCCACCTCAGCCTCCCAAAGTGCTGGGATTACAGGCATGAGCCACTGCGCCCGGCAACATAGAGTCTAAAGAATAGTTCTCTTTCCACAATTTCCTTTGTTGTTCAATATGCAGAGAAGAGAGATAATTCAGTTCCTCCAGTGCTCACAGCTAAACCCTTCTGCTTGCTTTGCCAGTAAGTACCTTGTGAAAAATGGAGCAACCCAGAAAAATGGAGCTGGTGGCAAGGTGAGCATCGGTCATTCCCTTGTTGTGACTCCCTGTCAGCAAAGGTCATTTCCTTTTGTGGTATGCATACGCTGAAGTGTGTGCATAGTGAGATTCTGCACAGTGCCAACAACACAAATGTAGAATGTGGTATTTTTCAACCTGGTCTCCCATTGGGTTTAGAACAATATGGTGTATATCTGTGCTTCTCTTTGTTAGTGTAAACATGAACTCCAGACTTTACTTTAGTCACCTGGGCTACTTAAATCAGTACCTGAGGGCCTAAATATTGAAGCTCTTTACATAGATGAATTCCATGATATCTAGCTAATTACAGAAAGCATCATTTTAAAAAGAAAAACAAAATTGACCTAATGTTGAAAGCCTTATCTAAACCAAACTCAAAGATATTTATGAAGAGATCCCTACATTTATCAAACAATTATGTCACTACTTATTTTGTAAAATATCAAGAAATATTCTCTTATTGCCATATTCACAGTACAGAATAAAAAAAGTCTTCTTTTTTACTGTAGTCTACAACAAAAGACAAGAACAGTTTCAGTAAGTCTGTGATTGATATAGAAAAGGTTAAGCCAAATTGCTCCCGGAAAAAGCTGTTTTCTGTACTATTCAACTTTTCTAACTAAATGACTGAAACAGGAAAAAATTAATTTGGTGAACTTGCATCTAAGTTAAAAAATAAAAGTACCATTTATGTATTGTTTCACATTACAGAACATTTTCAATAGTCTCCTTGGATTTTAAACATAAATATATATTTAAGTAGTTTTTTAAACTAGCATTTTGAAATAACAAGAAAAACTAAACCTTTTTCTCTTTCCTTGCAAAACAACAAAATTAAGTTTTAAAATATTACTGTACGAACAAATCCTGCAGTTTGACCATAAGTGTTTGCACCTGTCATGCTTAGGTTTGGTAAAACAGAGGAGAAAAATGAGTCTTGTAAATTATGAGAACTTGCAGAATGCCACATTTATGGTGAATTGGATCATATAGAAACCCAATTTGTACAAACTGAATATTGACAACTTTGGGGAATTAAAATAAGTGTGTTGAGGTTATAAAAATTATGTCATTAAATCATAGCATTGTATTATTTAGTAAACAAATTTAGAAATCAGGAAATTATTTCCTTCTTAACTGATAGAACTAAACTATTTAATAAAGATTAGGTTTAGTAGAGCTTCTTTTATACAATCGGTATTTGGGACAGTGCTGTTCTCTGTGCCTTAGGCTTACCTTACTATAGTGATTATCTTATACAAAATATTAATTTATTTTTAGAAGGCATAATTTAATTAACTAAATCTGAATAAGATGCCATACTATATCCAAGATTTTCATAAAGGCAGAATTAATCAAAATTCCTGTTATATTTATGATAACTAGTAAACAATATTTTCTCTTAAGATTTTTAATTGTGACAGAATCTTAGATTCAAAAGGAATTTTAGAAATCATCTAGCATAGCATTTTCTAAAATACATTTTGTAGAAAACTTGTCCTATAGGCAGTTAATGAGTACCTTTTTGGGGAAGAAACAAAAACTTCTCAAGGTCAAATAGTGTAGAAAATAGAAATAGGAAAAGGATTTCCTTCCTGTAGGGCATTTCAGTATCTAAACACGCTGATACACTTGTCAATCTCCCAGGGAGAGGTAGGAAGGCTAGAGTAGATAGCACGTCCCAAAGTCATTTGATCACAGAGTCCTTGTTTTGTGAAACATCTTGTAGGAGTAATGTCTATGGAACCTGCTTTGGGATACATTTATCTAGCTGTCTGTTATCCAATACCACAGATTCTTGAAGGCTTTTTCTAGTGTACTTTCCACTGTTCCTCCAAAACCATGTGCAAACTTCTGCTTTTGAGCATCCTGGACAAAAAGCTCATTGCCTCCAAAGTCTGTTACTTGATGGGCTGTTCATTAGGCTCTTTCTTTAAATATTGAATTGAAACCTTCTCTTTTGTAATTTCCACCCTTGGTTTTTATAGGATCTTATTGATCAGTGCAAAATAAGGCTCTCTACAGTTCTATGTGGCAAACTTTCAACTATTTGAACAATAAAGCAGTGGTTAGGAATACAGTAGACACTCCCTTATCCATGGGGGATAAGTTTCAAGACCCCCAATGGATGTGTGAAACCTCAGATAGTTCCAAACATTATATACACTATGATTTTTCATCTGATAACTAAATTGGCTACTAAGTGACTAACAGATGGGCAGGTAGCATCTACAGGGTGGATACTATGGACAGGGGGATGATTCACATTCTGAGCAAGACAGAATGAAACAGTGTGAAACTTCATCACACTACTCAAAATGGAGCACAATTTAAAACTTATGAATTATTTATTTTTGGAAATTTCCATGTAATATTTTCAGACTGTGGCTAACAAACTATGGAAAATAAACCCGAGGAGAAGGGGGAGCTACTGTATTGGCTTTGAAGTCAGATGGGCAAATTGTTTCACCTGTGTTTGCCTCAATTTCTTCATTTGTGAAATGAAGATAATGGAACTTGCAGTAGGCTGGGTGTGGTGGCTCACTCCTGCAATCCCAGCACTGTTGGAGGCCGAGGCGGATGGATCACCTGAGGTCAGAAGTTCGAGACCAGCCTGGCCAACACGGTGAAACCGTGTCTCTACTAAAAATACCAAAATTAGCCAGGCGTGGTAGAGGGCACCTGTAATCCCAGCTACTTGGGAGGCTGAGGCAGGAGAATCGCTTGAACCCGGGAGGCAGAGGTTGCAGTGAGGTGAGATTGCACCATTGCACTCCAACTTGGGTGCAAGAGTGAAAACTTGTTGGGAAGTTTTAATGTATTCTACATGAAAATCTTTAGAATGGTGCCTGGCATATACATAGTAAGAATTTAGTAAATGTTAGCTTGTATTTACTGCTTTTTCCTCTTTATTCCTTGTTGGTCTTAGATATTAGTTCAGTTTCTCAAGATAAAAGTCCTATACCTAGGGATTATTGAAATATTGAGTCATATAACATTTCCAAAGGTGGTATGTATTGCTGTTAATCAAGAATGATTCATAAAAAGTATCTGCCTTCATTATTGGTTTTCAACTATTTCTGCCATAAGCTTTTGATACAACTGTTTATAATACTTGATTTTTGCTTGCCCAAACCAATGTCATGGGGATGCTATACAGACTGGTCTAGGCTGCTTAGGCACCTCACTTTAATCTTTGCATACAACTCATGCCATGTGGATCTGTCCTCCTGGTTGTAGCCCAGCTTTGTCCTCTGCTTTGGATGACATCTTTCTAACTCCATCTTCTCTTTCCAATCCAGATTCCTAACATGGCTGCATGGGGTCTTCAATGTCCTGGTATCCTGATTTCTTGAAACCTCCTACCTGAGGGGCTGCTCCTGCCTCTCAGATTTCTGCTGATATTTCAGACCTTCTGTGGTCTGGCCTATGCCTGAGCCATGAATTGTCCCTTTGAAGACTGGAAGTATCAGCATGTATTGGCCCTTTGATGAAAAGACATTTACTGAACACCTATTATGCACTAGCTGTAGGGATTGCCAGATAAGTACTCTCAGTTCCTGTAGTATCTCTTTATCTAAGTAAATCAACTAAAGACCAAACATGTACCCTTTTCCATTCTCTATCTTCACTCCTGTTGTTTTAGGAAAAAAATACTCACGTACACACAACTTGAACGAAGACAGCCTTCATATTCTCTTCAGCTTGACCCAACTTTAGACAGGCTGCTTCCTGACTCTAGACCCCACCTCCCTTTTGTTAGAGCATTTGCTTTAAGAAAACTTGACGTTGTAAATCCTTTCACTGTTCCTTTGAGATGTAAATCTTTTCAAAAGCCTCCTACCATTTGTACAACCCAGAAAAGAATGTCTTTCTCAAGGATCTAAAAACCATCTCTTTGTAATGTAGTTAATCATCAAGGAATACAGTGCCTCTGTCTCCCAGTTCCTGTGTGAGAGTAGGAGCCTAACTTCACTGGGTGCATTGCTTCAAGTCCTAAAACTACCTCCTGTGATGAAGATTGTAGAAAGTTGACTTTTCCTTCTGATAACGTCAATTGGCAAACACAGTTGGCCTATGATCCATACCTTCTAACCTACTCAGGCTCTTAAAAACTCTCTAGCCCTTTGTCTTGGCAGAATTGGGTTTGTGCTTTCTCCCCGATTGCTGGCAATGGTGTCAGAATAAAATCAGCACCTGTCTTCTAATCTTGTCCTGTGCAATTTTTTTTTAACTTAATAGGCTGCAAATATAAGTTAATCAGGTTGCATTGATTATGGTCTGTTTGTCTAGTCCAGTATTGGAAAACTTTTTATTTTCAGGAATCAAATGTCTGCCTGGCCTGATCTTGCCTATGTTTATTGTGGTCAGGCTGCTTTCCTGGGCTTTCTTTGTCCACTTAAGGGGTCTGCTTTGAGAGTCTGGTGAGGTAACTCAGTTGTAGACACTATTTCTACTGTGGCTTTCTACATATCTAGGCCACCTGGAGCAACGCTGGTGGGTAGTTGCTTGAGATGCTTTCAATTTGGGTGCATATTGGGCTGGACCAAAATGTATTATTTCAGCTAGCTTTCTTGGTGAGTTGGAGCTCATACCAGGCATAGTGCTATACCAAAATGAGCCCTGAACAGATCTCTCATATTCCCAAGAAAGTGTCATACGAGGGACTGAGGGATGAGGCTGTGAAGGGAAGTGCCTGGGTCATTGTGACCACTGCTCTTACCTGCATCAGGGAAAAGAAATGGTTCATTGTCATTCCAAGAGAGTCCTGTAACCAGTTCTCATTAATGATGTCAAGCCGCTCCTGCTCTGCCTCTTCCTTCCGTGCGTCACAAATGTCCCACAGGCGGTCTCGCAGATCCTAGACAGAAAACAGGCATCGGCATTGTCACTATGCTTTAGACTGCTGCTCAAACCACCTAGGTGCAATAAAACTAAAATCCTTTTCCTCTCTTAAAAATGTCTCTAAAGAAATTTTACACCAATTGCACTCGTGCATTGTATGTTCTCATTCAACCAATATTCATTTTGAGACTACTCTGTCAGTCTCTCACATTTGAAGAGGACCTCACCACATCATATGTCTATGCCTACCACAAATCCACTATGTTTTACTTTATTCATGAATGGCTATGTTTTACGTGCTTTAATCCTTCCTAAAAAAAATGTGTTTGATTGAAAAAGTCCTTTCAGTGAATTTTTTGGGGGAAATGGCAATTGTTGGTGGAAAAAATATGCAGCTGTATTAAATCAGGGGCATAAATTTGTTAATTAATACTACAGGTGTAACATATTGTTCACCAAAAATATATATATCACAGTTTCTTTATCCACTCATTGATTGACGGTTATTTGGGTTGGTTCCACGATTTTGCAATTGTGAATTGTGCTGCTATAAACAGCGTGCGCAAGTATCTTTTTCAAATAATGACTTCCTTTCCACTGGGTAGATACCCAATAATAGGACTGCTGGATCAAATGATAGTTCTACTTTTAGTTCTTAAAGGAATCTCCACATTGTTTTCCATAGTGTCTGTACTAGTTTACATTACCACCAGCAGCGTAGAAGTGTTCCCTGATCACCGCATCCTCCCCAACATCTACTGGTTTTTGTTTTTTTCATTATGGCCATTCTTGCAGGAGTAAGGTGGTATCACATTGTGGTTTTGATTTGCATTTCCCTGATCATTAGTGATGCTGAGCATCTTTTCATATGTTTATTGCCCATTTGTATATCTTCTTTTGAGAATTGTCTATTTATATCAGTAGCCCACTTCTTGATGGGATTGTTTTTTTCTTACTGATTTGAGTTCGTTGTAGATTCTGGATATTAGTCTTTTGTCAGATGTATAGATTGTGAAAATTTTCTCCCATTCTGTGGGTTGTCTGCTTACTCTGCTGACTGTCCATTTACCGTGCAAAAGCTGTTTGGCTTAATTAAGTCCCAGCTATTTATCTTTGCTTTTATTGCATTTGCTTTTGGGTTTTTGGTCATGAAATCCTTGCCTAAGCCAATGTCTAGAAGGGTTCTTCCAATGTTATCTCGTAGAATGTTTAGTTTCAGGTCTTAGGTTTAAGACCTGAATTCATCTTGAGTTGATTTTTGTATAAGGTGAAAGATGAGGATCCAGTTTCATTCCCCTATGTGTGGCTAGCCAATTATCCCAGCACCATTTGTTGAATAGGGTGTCCTTTCCCCAATTTATGTTATTGTTTGCTTTGTCAAAGATCAGTTGACTGTAGGTATTTGGCTTTATTTCTGGGTTCTCTATTCTGTTCCATTGGTCTATGTGCCTATTTTTATACCAGTATCATGCTGTTTTGGTTACTATGGTCTTATGGTATAGTTTGAAATCAGGTAGTGTGATGCTTCTAGATTTGTTCATTTTGCTTAGTCTTGCTTTGGCAATGTAGGCTCTTTATGGTTCCATATGAATTTTAGAATTGTTTTTTCTAATTCTCTGAAGAATGTTTGTGGTATCTTGATGGGGATTGCATTTAATTTGTCGATTACTTTGGGCAGTATGATCATTTTCACAATATTGATTCTACCCATCCATGAGCATGGGATGTGTTTCCATTTGTTTGCGTCATTGTGTCATTTATGATTTTTTTCAGCAGTGTTTTGTAGTTTTCCTTGTAGAGGTCTTTTGACTCCTTGGTTAGGCATATTCCTAAGTATTTCATTTTTTTTGCAGCTATTGTAAAAGGGGTTGAGTTCTTGATTGGATCCTCTGCTTGGCTGCTGTTGGTGTATAGAAGAACTACTGATTTGTGTACATTAATCTTGTATCCAGAAACTTTGCTGAATTCTTTTATTAGTTCTAGGAGCTTTCTGGAGGAGTCTTGAGGGTTTTCAAGGTAAATGATCATATCATCGGCAAATGGACAGTTTGACTTCCTCTTTACTGACTTCAATGCCTTTTATTTTTTTCTCTAGTCTGATTGCTCTGGCTAGGACCTCCAGTATTATGTTGAAGAGGAGTGGTGAGAGTGGGCATATTTGTCTTGTTTCAGTTTTCAGAGGGAATGCTTTCAACTTTTCCCCATTGAGTATTATGTTGGCTGTGGGTTTGTCATAGATGGCTTTTATTACATTGAGGTATGTCCCTTGTATGCCAATTTTTGCTGAGAGTTTTAATCATAAAGGCATCCTGGATTTTGTCAAATGCTTTTTCTGCATCTGTTGAGATGATCACATGATTTTTGTCTTTAATTCTGTTTATGTGGTGTATCACATTTATTGACTTGTGTATGTTAAAGCATCCCTGGTATAAAAACCACTTGATCATGGTGGATTATCTTTTTGACATGTTGTTGGATTTGGTTAGCTAGTGTTTTGTTAAGGATTTTTAGCATCTATGTTTATCAAGGATATCAGTCTGTAATTTTCTTTTTTGGTTGTCCTTTGCTGGTTTTGATATTAGGGTAATGCTGGCTTCATAGAATGAATTAGAGAGGGTTCCTTCTTTCTCTGTACTGTAAAGTAGTATCAAAAGGATTGGTATCAATTCTTCTTTGAATGTCTGGTAGAATTTTACTGTGAATCCATCTGGTCCTGGACTTTTTTATGTTGGTAATTTTTAAATTACCATTTCAATCTTGCTGCTTGTTATTGGTCAGTTCAGGGTATCTAATTCTTCTTGATTTAAGTTAGGAAGGTTGTATTTTTCCAGGAATATATCCATCTCTTCTAGGTTTTCAGGTTTATGTGTGTAAAGGTGTTCACAGTAGCCTTGAATGATCTTTTGTATTTCACTGAGGTCAGTTGTAATATCTCCTGTTTTGTTTCTTAGTGAGGTTATTTGCATTTTCTCTCTTCTTTTCTTGGTTGATCTTGAGAATGGCCTATCAATTTTATTTTCAAAGAACTAGCTTTTTGATTCAATTGTCTTTCGTATTTTTGTTGTTGTTGTTGTTCCAATTTCATTTAGTTCTGCTCTGATGTTGTTTTTTTCCTTTCTTCTACTGGGTTTGAGTTTGGTTTGTTCTTGTTTTCTAGTTCCTTGAGGTGTGACCTTAGAATGTCAGTTTGTGCTCTTTCGATCTTTTTGATGTAGGCATTTAGGGCTATGAACTTTCCTCTTAGCACCACCTTTGCTGTATCCGAGGTTTTGGTAGGTTGTGTCATTGTCATTCAGTTTGAAGAATTTTTAAATTTCCATCTTGATTTCGTTTTTGATCCAATGCTCATTCAGGAGCAGGTTATTTAATTTCCATGTGTTTGCATAGTTTTGAAGATTCCTTTTGGAGTTGATTTCCAGTTTTATTCCACTGTAGTCTAAGAGAGTGCTTGATATAATTTCAATTTTCTTAAATTTATTGAGGCTCATTTCATGGCCTATCATATGGTCTATCTTGGAGAAAGTTCTATGCTCTGTTGAATAGAATGTGTATTTTGCGGTTGTTGGGTGGAATGTTCGTATATATCTGTTAAGTCCATTTGTTCCAAGGAATAGTTTAAATCCATTGTTTCTTTGTTGATTTTCTATCTTGATTACCTGTCTAGTGCTGTCAGTGGAATATTATTGTCCCCCACTATTATTGCGTTGCTGTGTGTCTCATTTCTTAGGTCTATTAGTGATTGTTTTATAAATTTGGGAGCTCCAATGTTAGGTACATATATGTTTAGGATTGTGATATTTTCCTGTTGCATAAGGCCTTTTACCATTATATAATGTCCCTCTTTGTCTCTTTTAACTGCTGTTGCTTTACAGTTTGTTTTGTCTGATATAAGAATAGCTATCCCTGCTCACTTTTTGTGTCCATTTGCATGAAATGCCTTTTTCCACCCCTTTACTTTAAGTTTATGTGAGTCCTTATGCGTTAGGTGAGTCTACTGATGGCAGTAGATAGTTGGTTGGTGAGCTGTTATCCATTCTGCAGTTCTGTATCTTTTAAGTGGAGCCTTTAGGCCATTTACATTCAATGTTAGTATTGAAAGTGAGGTACCATTGCATTCGTCATGCTCTTTGTTGCCTGTGTACTTTTGGTTTTTTTGTTTGTTTGTTTTGACTTTTTAACTTGTATTTTTGTTTTATAGGTCCTGTGTGATTTATGCATTAAAGAGGTTCTGTTTTGATGTGTTTCCAGGATTTGTTTCAAGATTTAGAGCTCCTTTTAGCAGTTCTTGTAGTGGTGACTTGGTAATGGCAAATTCTCTGAGCATTTGTCGTTTGAAAAAGACTATGTCTTTCCTTCATATATGATGCTTAGTTTTGCTTGATACAAAACTGTTGGCTGATAATTGTTTTGTTTGAGGAGGCTGAAGATAGGGCCCCAATCCCTTCTAGCTTGTAGGGTTTCTGCTGAGAAATCTGCTGTTAATTTGATAGGTTTTCCTTTATAAGTTACCTGGTGCTTCTGTCTCACAGCTCTGAAGATTCCTTCCTTTGTCTTAACTTTGGCTAACCTGATAACAATGTGCCTAGGCGATGATTTTTTTGTGATAAATTTCCCAGGTGTTCTTTGTACTTCTTGTGTTTGAATGTCTAGGACTCTAGCAAGGCTGGGG
>NW_012107408.1:1578039-1579817 GCF_000951045.1 Mandrillus leucophaeus
AGTTTTCCTCAATTATTCCTCTAAATATGTTTTCCAAGCTTTTATGATTCTCTTCTTCCTCAGGAACACCAATTATTGTTAGGTTTGGTCATTTAGCATAATCCCAGACTTCTTGGAGGCTTTGCTCATATTTTCTTTTTCTTTTTTCATTGTCTTTGTTGGACTGGGTTAATTTGAGGATCTTGTCTTTGAGTTCTGAATTTCTTTCTTCTACCTGTTCAATTCTATTGCTGAGACTTTCCAGAGCGTTTCAGGTTTCTAAAAGTGTGTACAAAGTTTCCTGAATTTTTATTTGTTTTTTCTTTCAGCTACCTATTTCCTTGAATATCTCTCCCTTCACTCCTTGTATTGTTTTTTGGATTTCCTTGCATTTGGCTTTGCCTTTCTCTGGTGCCTCCCTGATTAGCTTAATAACTAACCTCCTGCATTCTTTTTCAGATAAATGAGGGATTTCTTGGTTTGGATCTATTGCTGGTGAACTAGTGTGATTTTTTTCGGGGTGTTAGCCTTGTTTTGTCATATTACCAGGGCTGATTTTTTGGTTTCTTCTCATTTGGGTAGGCTCTGCAGAGGAAAGGTCTAGGACTGAAGGCTCTTGTTCAGATTCTTTTGTCCCATAGGGTGTTCCCTTGATGTAATACTCTCCCGCTTTTCCTATGGATGTGGTTTTCCTTGAGCCAAACTGCAGTGACTGTTGTCTCTCTTGTGGGTGTAGCCACCCAGTAAGTCTACCCTGCTCCAGGTTGGCACTGGGGGTTGTCTGACAGAGTCCTGTGATGTGAATTGTTTGTGGGTCTCCCAGCCATGGATACCAGTGCCTGTTCTGGTGGAGGTGGTGGGGGAGTGCAATGGACTCCATGAGGGTTCTTAACCTTGGTGGTTTAATGATCTATTTTTGTGCTGGTTGGCGTCCTGCCAGGAGGTGGTGCTTTCCAGAGAACATCAGCTATAGTAGTGTGGAGAGGGACCAGCAGTGGGCGGGGCCCTAGAACTCCCAAGATTATATGTCCTTTGTCTTCTGCTACCAGGGTGGCTAGGGAAGGACCATCAGGTGGGGGCAGGGCTAAGTATGTCTGAGCTCAGACTCTCCTTGGGTGGGTTTTGCTGTAGCTGCTGTTGGGAATGGGGGTGAGATTCCCAGGTCATTGGAGTTATGTACCTAGGAGGATTATGGCTGCCTCTGCTGAGTCATGTAGGTTGTCAGGGAAGTGGAGGGAAAGCCGGCAGTCACAGCCTCATGCAGCTTCCATGCAAACCGAAGGGCCGGTCTCACTCCCACCAGGCCTCTGCCAACAGCCCTGAGTCTGTTTCCAGGCAGTGGGTGAGATGGGCTTGAGAACTTGTTCAAGGATACCCACCTCCCAGCTGTGAAACAAAAGGGCTTGGGTCTTCCCCCACCTGGGAGTCTGCACACCAGATGTGCACCCTCCCCCGAGCTCTGGCCAGGAAGCTTCTTGCCCAGTTCAAATTGTTACAAGGTTCAGCTACAGATGTCCTTCTCCCTGTGGAGTTTTACCCCCTGCTCCTTTGGCCACCCTCCCGATGGAACCCTGTGGTGCCAGGCGGGAATGGGCTGCTTGGGCACCCAGTGAGCTCCCAGTGCCTTTCTGCTACTTCCTCCACCCCTGTATTTCACTCAGCTCTCGAAATTGACTCAGCTCCAGGTAAGGTCAGAAACTTCTTCTGCAAACAGACTTTCAGTTTCTCCAGTGAGGGTGTGTTCGGGAGAGGAGGGTCTCCCTTCCCACTTACGCAGTTGGGGCACTCATAGTATTTGG
>NW_012107408.1:1582387-1597807 GCF_000951045.1 Mandrillus leucophaeus
CATAATCTTAAACAATTTTCACTTAAAAATGTTTGCCCATGGAAATAATTAAAGATGTGGTCAATAGTTAGCTGGATGAAATTTTACTGTAAAATTCCCTGTAATAAAACGTTGGTACTCAAGAAATTGTTAATAAGATGGTGACTAAACATAGAAATCTGTAAAATAAATGATATAGTCCACTAGTCATATCTTTTAGTCATAAAAATGATGTTGTAGATGAATGTTTATTGAAAAAGAAAACATGTTCTATTGATTTAAAAAGAATGTTACAAAACAATACATATTTTGCTATCAAATTTTTGAAAAAACTATCTGGAAAGACATGCAGATGTGCACCAAGGTAGCAACCACCATTGACTATTAGGGATTTGTCATTTTAAATTTTGCTTCTTACTATCTAATTTACCTACAATAAAAATATGTTGCATTTGGAATTAGGAAAAAGGAAATCCCAAATAAGATATTTTAAATTTCCAAATCTTCTCATTCTCTGCCAACAATCACCTGAATAATATGGGGAAGAAGTATGCAGGAAGGCTGGCTTTATGAATAGGTAGGAAAAAAGAAAACAGAAAAAAAAAAATTGTAGGGTTTACATAGATATTAATTACTCTTTGAGGAGTGTCAATGAATAGGCAAAATACTTTGATTTTACCGGGATATTTGAATACCTGTTGGGATAAACCCTTCAGCACCCACTTTATCACCCAAGCCACAATGACGCCTTGCTTCCATTGCAGAAGCTTCCCATCTGGTCTTCCAACATGTCTTCCTGCTGTTTTTACTCTACTGTAGACTCTTTTAAAACCAGAGAGCAATGCTTCCCGTTCTCACTCAGATCAATAGCAATATTCTTGTAATAACCTCTAAGGCCTTAGGTAATCTGGTTACCTAACAATCTCTCTGACCCTATCATCAGTCAACTGTTGCCTAGCTCACTCTGCTCCAGACATACCAGCCTCCTTGCTATTCTTCAAACACATCAAGTGTCCTCCCCGTTCAGTGTCATTGCTCTTGCTTTCGTCTGTGCCTCATACACCCTTTCTCCAAATATTTACATGGCTTACCCAATCACTTCTGTCCTCAGTCTGTTCAAATGCCACCTTCTTAGTGAGATTTTCCACAGCCACTGTTTACAAAATGGCACATCCAACTTTCTTTTCCCCTTGCCCTGCTTTCTTGTTCTCTACATAGCTCTTCTGACTAAGGACACATTCACTATATGCTTATATGTTTATTGCTTATTCTGTGTCTCCTGGACACAAGGATATAAACACCCTGTGGTCACAGATTTATTTTGTCCACTGCTGAATACCTAGCCTCTTTAATAGTGCTAGGACCATAATAGATGCTCAATAAGTATTTATTGAGCAAATGAATGGGGCATGGGTTTGAGATTGGCAATGTTTTAATTACATAAATCAATATTTAGGTCATAATCAGTTTTGACTATTAGTAATCTGTACTTAAGGTAGTAGCAAAGTACCCCTCTGATGGGATAAGGGGGACTGTCAATTTAAAAGGAAAGATGAAGGGTAAGAGAATGAAATTAGGTTTTTTTGTACATCAGAGGCCCCTTTCTAAAGCATCAGGGTAATATAATTCATTCATGAGTTTATGAAAATCTGCTTGTCATTGTGCTTGCTGGAGCACTACCAGGAATTGTGCTTGCTAAAGATACAAAGACGTGTAGTATTTAGTACCAGCCCTTAAGGGATCTATTCAACAGAGGCAATTCTAGGTTTTCCATGTCATTCCCTCATTCCCCTTCTCCTTGCTATCAACCAAATGTGTAACTGTGCTCAAGGCAGGAATGTGATTAACACTAGGTGTAAACACAGTTACATAGACTCACAAAGGCACTAAGGGACTAGAAATCTACAAGACAGATGCCAAGAATGCGCTTGCACTGCGGACTTTGGCCCTTCTTTCCAGAAGTGTTGCTATGGTATTCTAATTCTAAACTCAAAGTACGGGAAAGCCGCTACTCTTGAAAGTTAGCTGGTTAATAGTTCAAACCATTTTCTTTCTCATCCTCATACCTCACAAAAGTAAGGAGCAAATGAGTTGGGGTTTTGCAGGACAAGATATGAAAGTCAGCTAACCCTGTCCCAACAGGTCACTATTTCCTTACATTCACTCGTTGGTGTAGTTCAGCCTTTGTTTCCTCATCATCCCACAGGTCATCAGGAAGGGAGTTGAAATCAGCCTGCCATTGAGCTACAAAATCTTGCTTGTGATCTGGACGCTTTAGAAACTCCTGGAAACTTGTTCTGTAGACATGAAGAGAATGAGATAAATTTTATATGTCATGCCTCTAAACTGTAAAATTCTAACTTTGGAAACTTTACTTACCTAATCTCATATAAGTAAGCAAGCACAGTATGCTGGTCTTCCCTCAGATGCCTGAGTACTGTTTTGATGGTGTTTATATAGGAATTTTCTATTAGTTCCCAGTAAGGTACTAAAAACGAAGGCATTTCCTGTTAAATTGTAAAGTATAGAAATTTTTACTTCAAAATGAAAGTTCTTCTGAATAATAGAGTCAAAGGAATAGTCCCAAGCAAAAAGGTCAAGATGCAACTGCAACTACCTAAAGCATTCCCTGTGAGACTTCTTGCTCCTCTTTTCTCCCACGTCCCCCACTATAGCAAATTCATATTCCAAATAATCCTCCATGTCTCAGCCCAGATATTATTTATTCCAGAAATTGGGGGGCCGGGCACGGTGGCTCATGCCTGCAATCCCAGCACTTTGGGAGGCCAAAGTGGGCAGATCACCTAAGGTCAGGAGTTCTAGACCAGCCTAGCCAACATCATGAAAGCCTGTCTTTACTAAAAATACAAAAAAATAGCCAGGTATGGTGCCATGTGCCAGTAATCCCAGCTACTCGGGAGGCAGAGGCAGGAGAATTGCTTGAACCTGAGAGGCAAGCTTGCGGTGAGCTAAGCTTGTGCTATTACACTCCAGCCTGGGCAACAAGAGTGAAATTCCATCTCAAAAAAAATTATTTATTACAGAAATCCTTCCCAGATACAACAAGTCTACAAGGTCACACTGAGGTTCTGAGGTTCTCCCTTAGCATCCTGTACTTTTCCCATCATAACACTGATGCTGTTAATTGTAACATCATCATTTACTTGTCTGTACTCACCTCTAGCATGGCAGTTCCATAAAGCCAGAAACTGATTGTCTTGTTTATCATTATAAGAAGACTCTTCAAAAAGTTTATGAAAAATGCACATTATGAAAAAACTAGGCGTGAATTTTGAAATTCAATATTTGAACACATCTGAATAGGATGTAGTTTCAGACACTGAGAAAGATGAGATATCAGCTTGAAAAAAGCCCCTATCTGAGCAACATGAATTCGGCAAAAATTGAAACAAGAACAAACATAAAATTGCTGGTGAAGCTTGGAAGGAAGAATGGTGAAATCATTGATGCTTTACAAAAAGTTTATGGGCACAATGTTCCAAAGAAATTAGCAGTTTACTAACTGATCTTAAGAAGGTGAGATAATGTTGAAGATGAAGACTGCAGCAGTAGACCAATTCATATCAATTTTCAGAGAAAAAATTAACTTTTTGTGCCCTCACTGAAGAGGACCAATGATTAACAGCAGAACAATAGCCAACCCCACAGACATCTCAATTGGTTCAGCTTACACAACTCTGACTAAAAATAAAAGTGGAGCAAACTGTCCACTAGATGGATGTCAAAACCATTGTGCCCAGATTAGCGGTAGACAAGAGCAAAACTTTCAATAGAAATTGTTAACAAGTGAGATCAAGATTCTAAAGCATTTCTTCAAAGAATTTGTAATGGGAGATGACATGTGGGTTTATCAGTATGATTCTGAAGACAAAGCACAATCAAAACAATGGCTACCAAGAGATAGAAGTGGTCCAGCCAAACTGTATCAAGAGGAAAGGTCATGTCAAGAGGTTTTTTTTTTTTTTTTTTTTTTTTTTTTTGGATGCTCCAGGCATTTTGCTTGCTAAATTTCTGAGGGGCCGAAGAAAAATAACATCTGCTTATTATGAGAGTATTTGAGAAAGTTTGCTAAAGCTTTAGCAGAAAAACAACTGAGAAGCTTCACCAGAGAGTTCTTCTCCACCACCACAATTCTCCTGCTCATTCCCCTCATCAAACAAGAGCAATTTTGTAAAACACTAGATGGGAAATCATTAGGCATCCATGATAATGTTTGGCTCTGTGTCTCCACCCAAATCTCATCTCAAATTGTAATCCCCATAATCTCTATGTGTCAAGGGGACGACCTGGTAGGAGGAGATTGAATCATGAGGTGGGGTTTCCCCATGCTGTTCTCATGATAGTGAGTTAGTTCTCATGTGACACGATGATTTTATAAGTGTTTGACAGTTCCTCCTTCACACACACACATACACACTTTCACTTGCCTCCATGTAGTATGTGCCTGCTTTCCTCTCTGCCATGATTGTAAGTTTCCCAAGGCCTCCCCAGCCATGTGGAACTGTGTGAGTCAATTAAACCTCTTTCTTTTATAAATGACCCACTCTTGGGTATTTCCTTATAGCATTGTGAAAACAAACTAATACAATCCACCTTATATTTCTGATTTGGTTCCATCTATCTTCTTTTTGTTTCCTAATCTTGAAATATCTGTAAAGGGTACCCATTTTTTTAAACAAATAACGTAAAAAAGATTGCATTGACATGGTTCAACTCTCGGGACCCTCATTTCCTTAAGGACGGACCACATTGTTGGCATTATCTCCTACAAAAGTGTCTTAAACTTGAAGCTTATGTTGAGAAATAAGGCTTATTTTAAAATTTTTATCTTTTAATTCAATTTTTCCACAAGCTTTTTTAAGTCCTCTCATGCCATCTTTTCTTTAATTACCATAGTGTTTGGGACATAGTTGGCCCTCAAGGAATAGTTATTGAATGAATAAATTGAATCATCACAGGTGACATATTTTGTCTCAGTTAGGAAACTGCCTAGCATGAAGAACACCTAGTGTTCATGTCAGGGTGATGACGAGTTATTTCTCTGATTACATTTAGAAGGTTCTTTCATTCCTGTGTGCTTCATGAAAATCAGAAATTTTCTTTTATATTTTCTTTAATAATGCAAATAAACAATCAAAACCAAGAAATAATCTAAATTAATAAAGCTGAGGATCCATATTATATTTATTATATTTTTATTGGCTGTGCATTTATTTACTCAGGGAATTACACATGGAGACGTTAGAGGTCATCTGGGCTAATTTCCTCTCCAATCAAGAAATGCCAAATGCTAGAGATATATTATCTAATCTCCCTGTGGACCTCATGCATCAAGCACAGAATTTCAAGGCAGCCTCCTTCAATGTTCACAACTCATGTTACCGGAAAACTTTTTCTTCTGTTGAGCAGAAATTTGTCTTTCTGTAATTTCCACTGAGTCCTAGCTACCCTCATTGGAGAAGGACAGACTACATTCTCACTATTTTTCTTATGGCAGAGACTGGCTTCAAGGAAGGCAATGACATAGGGAAAGAGGGAGGAAGGGGCAGAATCCGGGAATGGATTGTACTATGTGTACTATGTTTTTTCCTATGCATACATTCCTATGATATAATTTAATCTATAATCAGGCACAGTAAAATATTAACAACTAATAATAAAATAGAACAATTATGACAATATACTGTAAAAAAAAGTTACGTGATTGAGGGCTCTTCCTCTCTTTCTCTTACTCCCTGATCCACATATCCAGCCTTGCTCTCAAGGCTAGAGCAGGAATGGGTCTGCTCAACAGGAGTTATTCTTGCTGTGCAGGCTCCAAATGATCATCTTTATATTTTATTAGTGCTCAAAAGTAATGTGTTTAATAATTTGCTCTTAAATTACAACAATAATTAATGTATACATTATTGGTCTGTATGTTACTAAGTCCCACTGCCCTTTCTTAAGTATTTAGGCATTTGCCTGCGTCTAGTTTTCTGGAATCCCCTGTACCCTCTGTGACTTCTGTGAGTCGTGGATAATGTAATATCTGTAGGTTCTTCCAGCCCCTGAGATGTAATTTTTCTGGGGTCTGGGAACTTGAACTTTCATGATGTAATGAGGTGCTCAGAGCTGTACTTTCCAATTAAATAGTTTTCCCTTTGTTAGAGAACACAAAATCATAGTAGGAATTCAGTAACCAAGGCAATATTCACTGAAGTTTCAGAGACCCTCACTTTATATAGGCGTTGTCCAAGTTCCTGAGAGGAGCGTAGTAATTTGCTCACACAAGCAACAGATTCATCTTCAGGTACCACTGGTCAGGTCTTCTGCCTTTTTCCAATTTGACTTCCTCTCTGTCACATTTCCTTCCATAATGAGTTATGAAGCTAAAAGAAAATGTTCTAACTATCAACACTAAAAAATCCAACGAACCTTGCTAGAGGGAAGCCTCAATTATCTTTCTGTTCTGTCTGTAGGAAAATGAGCTTACAAAATCATTGTCACATGTAAAGACCTGCAAAAATAAAGAAAAACAGAGGGGTACTGGGCATGTTTGTGGTGCTTGTCTGTTTCTTCCAGTTATAAAAATATTTCTTAACTGAATACAAATCAGTTCTAAATAAATATTCACTTCATGACTGATTCTGTATCTGCAATTTTGTGCTTCTTTTCTTAAAGAGGGTCCACCAAGACTTTGGGACTCACAAAACCTTATTACTACCGTTAATTAATTTGACTTCATTTCATTTCTCATTTAAGATGATTTCAGGTTACCCAAGCTGGATTTCCATTTTCAGTCTTCTATTATCTTCTTAGACAATGTAACTACAAAATCTTTTTATTTTTGGCATTTTGGCAGAGACATCTACACATACCCTTGACTGTATTCTTTCAACATTTGAGTGCCTATGATGGGCTAGACACTCACTAAATTCCTATCCTTTTATAATTTTCTCAAATTTTTTGAGTACCTCCCCACTATCGCCCCTTTCCCCTGTAAAATGCCCTGGGATCACATTAGTTTCTTTGGTACATAATTGGGATTTTAAGGGCAAATTTTCTTCTTATTTGAGCCCATCTGCTTCTCTTACAGCCTTATTCCCCTTTAGAGGCTGATTATGATTTCACTATAGGTTTGAAATATGCTTTCCTGATAACTAGGGCACATATTTCTTATGTTCTGCCAGATCCTTCCTTTACTATTACGCCTCCTTTATTAGTACTTTCTCCTAAATTATTGATCATTTCCATTTATCTAACTGTCCATATTTGTTGGTCAGTACTAAATTCGAAGCATAGACCCCTCTATATTTTGAATGTTGAAATTGTCAGCAAGGCCAGTAGAGAATTGATCAAAAGCTCTGCTTTAATCTGAGTTACACGTCTGGCAGTAGAGTCCTATGTCTGTCAGCCTCCTGAAGGAGGACAGGTTTCCAAACCCAGCACACATGGCCCTGTGGCCTCTGGGCTCAGTTTCAGGGAGGACTGTTGCTACAGGTTGGTTGAATGTGAGTGAGGGCACTAAGTGGGCCACATGGCCAGAGGCATGGCTGCCTCTTTCATGGAGTCCTAGCCTTGGGAGTCTGTTCTTGTGACTCCACAGGATGGAAGCGAAGACCTCTCACTCTCTCTGCCTTCTGTGTTCTCTCTGCACCTTCCTTTGTGGCTGGCAAAGGGTAGAGATCCCAGGTTTTCCTTACATTTGGCTGCTACCTGAATGCTGTATGGAAGCAGCCTCTCTTTTCAATCTCTCTCCCTCCATTTGTCTGCTGAAGTAAGGTTGACCTGGGGCCCTCAGAAGGTCTGGAAACAGGGTTACCAGATAAAGTACAGGATTCTCAGTTAAATTTGTTGTTTAACTGAAATCCAAGTTGAGCTGGGCATCTGTCTTCCTCTTCCTTGGCAGGTGTATTAGTCCGTTTTCATGCAGCTGATAAAGACATACTTGAGACTGGGAAGAAAAAGAGGTTTAATTGGATTTCCAGTTCCACATGGCTGGGGAGGCCTCAGAGTCATGGTGTGAGGTGAAAGACACTTCTTACAAGGCAGTGGCAAGAGAAAATGAGGAAGAAGCAAACGCGGAAACCCCTGTTAAACCCATCAGATCTCGTGAGACTTGTTCACTATCACGAGAACAGCACGGTAAAGACTGGCCCCTATGATTCAATGATCTCCCCTGAGTCTCTCCCACAACATGTGGGAATTCTGGGAGATACAATTCAAGTTGAGATTTGGGTAGGGACAAAGCCAAACCATATCAGCAGGTAAACTCGGCAGTTCACATGTGGGGAGTCCAGAGTGGAAAAGAACTAGACTGGGCCTGTTTTGCTGTAGCAAAAGGTGTTTGCGACCTGACCTTACTTAGGAAATGAGAGGTGAGTGCTACACATCTTCCATGTCCCTCCACATCAGTTTCCTTCACTTTGCTTAGTGGCTGGGGAGGCTAATGTATGTAAGCTACTTCAGGAAACTCCCTGGCCATCCGTCTTCTTGGCCAGAGTATTTTTCTGCTCTTGTTTGTGGGGTCACACTGCTTCCCTCTGGGGGAAAGACACAGCTCCTGTCAGATGGCCCTCTAAGTGCAGAAGTTCTCTTGAGGCCCAAGGATCTACTCCCTTTCTGCACCTCCTCAGCCTAGGGGCCTTAGTGACCCCCAGCTGCCACTTGTTGGAGGGGAGGGAATAATCTAATCCTTGTAGGTTGCCATACTTATTGCCTACACATTTGTAAATAGTCTTTTATTCTACTCTTCTCCAATTATCATGTTTTCCATCAAATCCTAAGTGCTAGAAGATCTACTTGGAGCTGGTGCCATATTTCAATGTTAATTTTGTTTTAAAAAAATTCCTGTTTTTTATTTCTCTCTTGTCCTCTATAGATTTATTTCTTTCAAGGGCTTCAAGTTTTGGAGTTAAGGAATGAATTTAGGTGTTTTTGCCCCACACTCCCCATCACTTACCATATTGTATCATTTTAATTTTATCTCATTGCTAACACCCACTTCTATATCTTGCTTCTATGGTAAGTTTTTTGAACCTACATATATATTAATATTAATATATATTAAAGTAGCTTCTGTTTGGCTGAGTGAGGTCAATTACATACCTTCATAATTACATCATTTAGTATTCTCAATTTTAAATATTTTCTGTTCTAATTTCACTCTCAATGCTAATTAATCAATTAGAAACCTATCAAGTTACATACTCTGTACTGTGTTTGTGTTGAATACAGTGAATTATTCCATGTTCCTACCCTCGCCAAAGAGTTTATAATTTAATTGGGAGAGAAGACATATCCCTAGGAAAGCTCAATAATAACAGCAACACCACAATTGCTGCATTTCATAATTGGGTCTCAAATGCCTGGCACAGATGGTCGCTGCTGAGTTCATCAGAGTAAGAGATCATTGGGGACTGGAATGAGGGAAAAGGAGACCTTGTCTTTTAAAAAGCTCTTTGCTGTTTAAAAAGTTTTAAAGGAAGGACTATTCTGTGGACTTTCTGAGAATTCATCTGTTAAAGCAACCAAAAATGGTAGATGGCAACCGGGCCTTGCTAGTTGAGCTGGGCGGAGCTTCCAGCGCTACCCTGGGACATCTCCTTGCCTTACACCAGCACACCCATTAACATTCCCAAGTCAGATAGCTGTCTTTTCTTTTATGGGTTTAGTTAGCTTCAAAAATGTTCTTCTACATCTAAAAAGTCAAAGATTAAACTTCTTTTAAAAGCATTATGATGGGGGTATTAAAACATGAATAGAAGGCTAGAAATTTGCTGGATATGTGTTCTGGGGAAGTCATTCTTCCAGGAATCTGCATCTCTGTGTGTTCCTGAGAAGAAAATTGTTCCTCACAGAACCCATTTGTTCCCCCGATTTTAGCACTCAATAGCAGTTCAAAGCATGACTCAGAAACTCAAGTAGGAGAAAGGATGAGATATGGGTCATTGAGTAGTCTCTAAAAAAAAATCTCAGCTTTTTGATGGGTAAATATATATTATGTGCTGTAAAAGACCTTCAGGATGTTGCAGATGACAGCATGAATCTTACTATATGCAGGAGAAAGAATGAATTCTACCAGCTTGATTCTAAATGGCCATACCTCAGGAACTGGTTCATTCACATAGACCCATTCTTCTGATCCTGGCTTAGGTGGCTGCGGCACTATTGCAACAGGTGATGTGTCTGTAGAGTCAGCAGGTGATTTCTTTACTGGTACTTTTCCTCCTGATGATTTTCCTTTAGGAGAACCTTAAACATGCATATCAAATTATTCCAATACAAGTAAATGAATGGGACAGAATTCTGGTGGAGGAATACATCTATAATTTCCATGGACTTCAGGTGATTCATTAACTACTTTTTAAGCTTTTTTAGAGGAGTCTTACAAAAAATTCTTATTCTCCACAGCCCCCAAATTAACCGATAATATTAATAATAGTAAATGTCTTAAAGCAATCCAACCTATCTAAGTGGCTAATATATTTGATATTTTATTTTCATCTCTGTTCTTGCTTTCATAATGAACATGTGACTTTTATAAAGTTTAGACTCTAGAACAAAGTGTATTTCACTTACTATTTCAAAAACTGGCAAATTAAACTCTCCATGCTGAATGAGAAAGAAGGTAGCTACAACATGAGTGGTGCTCTTGGTATCCCTTGGAGACCAGGTAAGAGGGCAGAGAGAAAGGAGGATATTAAAAGAGTCAGCTGGAGTAGCTGAGGGATGCAGGGGAGGAGAAGAGGAGCTGTTGTAGCCCCTGAACATTCTCTGCACATGACACAGGGTTTCTGTGGGGAAACTATATTTCTTGTTACAGTTATGGAATAAAGATGAAGGTAGTTGCTGTGCCATAAGCCTGGCAGAATCAAGGCATGAGAGAAAGAGAAAGGAAAAGAAAGGGAAGGAAAGGAAGGGAAGGCGAGGGGAGGAAAGCGGGGGATGCTTGGGAAGAAAACAAGAAAGAGGAGGTCTAATTTTCAGTTCAGAATCCGAAAAGGACATTCACTTCACTTTCCCTGATAACATCAAGAGGGAATCTAGATCTGTTAAGGGTACCCTATGGTATGAACAATCTTGGTCCTTAACTCAGAGAGTACTAATATTCCCTGAAAAGATCAAGTTATTACAGTTTGGAAATTCACTCCATTTAAAATTCCACTTACCTTTAGATTAATTATTGAAATTTTTAGATGCAGTTTACAGATACCTGTAGAACTAGGAGCACTTTCTTCCTCCAAAATATATTTCTTTAATGAGTATTATTTAATGACAATGCTGTTTAGAAAAACAAATACGTCTTCCACTTTTATGTTAGTTAAAAATAAGTGGATTATAAGTAGAGGAGAAATTGTTAATTATATCTTGTGGGCAGTTTAGGTGCTCTCCACTTATATATTTAAAAACATTATCTATTATCTGTAGATCTGAAGTTATATCTAAATTATATAAAATTTAGAACAATTTAAGAAAGTCTTTGTTTAGGTAGTAACTGACAATTTTCACAATTTGCTATATTTTTCTATATAATGATTTTCCTTTGACCTGAATCTCTGGTGAAGTACAAATGATAACTCTATGACCAATTTAAAATGAATTTCTCTAAGCAAAATTCTTAAGAAGAAGAATTTTGTAATGATAAATTAGAGACTGGAATGCGTTTCTTTTTCTTTTCTTAAACATCATGATCATCCAGTGAAAACTGAGTCAGGGAATATTTCTGGACCATTGTGCTTTGATGCTATACAACTTTTGTGTAACTTTTAACAATGAAAATGCTGAAGGGCAAAATATTTGAACAAATAAAAATGTATCTATGCGTTAGTGAATATTCACTTTTGAACAAAATCTTTATCAGCATCTTAAATGTAACAAGCAGCATTACTTTTTAAGTATCCTCCATGCAACCATATGAAGGCTTCATTTTCTAATAAGATGTTTGCTTTCACTTGTAGAGTTGGATCATTGAGTCCTCAGTATAACTATTCCTTACGCTCATGGATGAACGGTTTGGAAAATAATCTATGGATTAGCATATGGTAAAGGTACATATTACCAACTTTTTTGTTGTAAGAACCTGGTAGTATCACACAGAAACCCACGGCACTACAATGAGTATAAATAAAAATAAAATGCAGTAAAAAGAGAAATTCAGTTTTAGAACACTGGATTTTAAAAATCAATGTTATAAATAAAGAAACAATCAAAGACAAAGTGACAGATCAGTAGGTTTGAGCAAAGAGATAATAATAGGAACTCAGTGAAGGTCTGAGTAATTAAAAGTCAAGAGCTGGAACCAAAATTTACAACTAAGAAAGTAAATAGTTAATTTTAAGATAAGAGGATCAATTGATGGGAGGGCATTACCAAACACTTTCAAATTAAATTGGCCTTTCTCAGGGAGGTGAAAGTATTGGGAGGTGAGAATTATAGGAGGGAGGAAAAGATAGGGAAAGTCCGCTTTATGTGTTTTTTTGTTGTTGTTGTTTTCTTTTAAGAAAGGCATTATTTTTACTTTTCTGTTGCAAAATATGTCCTCTAGGACTTAATTTAATTAACAGCTTCACTGGATAGAAACCAGATCAATTAACAGTGATGGCTTTCTTATTGCCTTGGGGGTCAACCATGTTCAGCAAAAACTATCTTTTTGTTAACAGTGCTAATGGCTGCCTGGGCTGTCAACAATGGCAATCAAAGTGGAGATTTAGGGTGTATTAGATAAGATGAAAATTTTAGTTCAGAAATGGACCAGACTGAAGCAACACGACCAGGAAGAGAAGAGGTCCAGTGTTAAGCAAGGAGCCAGAGACTGAGCATGTGTTCTCAGAACTCACTGTTGAAAAACTATTCTGAAAAAGCTCATGGAGGGAAAACTTTCTCTGCTTACTGTCCTAAAATTTATGCTGTTACTCTGTGTAGAGCTGGAGACACAGAATGTGGACGACTATAAAGTAATGAGACTGGTTATCCGGGGTTACTTATAAAACCTAATTTTAGCATCTTTATAATCAATGACAAGAGGGAACTCTCCAGGTCAGCTTTGCAAAGGATTCCCCTTTCTGCCCACTGTCTTTAGTAACTTGGTCTGGGGCCAATAATAATAGTCCATATTTATTTACAGTTTATTCTGGGCCAGATCCTGTACTATTTACTTTTTTGCACATTTACTTATTCTTTATAATAGCCACATGAGTAGATACTCCTATTACTCCATTTCACAGATGAGGAAATTGAGGCATATTGAGGTACAGTAACTTGCCAGAGGTAACCCATATATGGTAAATGGCAGAGCTAGAATTTCAGTCTAGGCAGGGTGGCTGTAGACTCCATGCTTTTGATTGTCATACCTCATTGCCTTTTAGTGTCTATTGATGTATTTCATATTGATAAATGTTCTTTTGATTCATACTTAGAAGTCTGCAAACTCAGAGAAGTTCTTATACTACTATTTACTTGGCTCGTTGATTTTAAGATTATTTTATTTATTTTGCATACCAATTTTCTTTTTGGTAAATTTCTGGTAAAATTTTTTAAACTACAGTCTGATAAACAGATTCATTAAAAGACTCATACTTAAGAGAATAAATAGTATTTATTTAATTTATTTAAACAATTGTAACATTATTGAGGCAAAATCCAGGGAAGTTATGAGCAATTTAGTGTGCAAATTAATGTGGGAGGGTAGATAATATTCTCCAAAGAGTGAAGAAGCTCTTTTTTGTTTTCTCCTTATAGGTTAACAGTTCTTAACAAAACACTTTTTTATTCATTTTGACTGTCAATTTCCTTATCTTTGACATGGTAAAATGATCATTTCTACTTCATAGATGATTGTGAGAACTTAATGAGATTGTATATGTAAATTATCTTGTGTAGTGCCTGGTGCATAAAAGGTACTCTATAAGAGGTAGTTTGTTACTGTGCTTATAAATTGTATTATAAAAGATGACTAAGGTTGAATTTTGCTACCAGAACCATGCTCAATCATAAATTGCCAGCTTTTGTATGTGTGGCATCAACCTTCCAATGAAACCCAATGTATTTTGCATTTGCTATAAATCTATGATGACTTTGCATATTGTGCCACATATTGTCCTCTGTTAAAGGTCTCAGGTGATAAAAATCTATTTTAGAAATTAATCCTGTTAAAACTTAAACGCATCATACTTCCTTCATCACCTTGTTTGTCAGGTTGTTTCGATTAATGAGTCATCACAATAAGCATTGTGTCTTTGAGCTGAATGCGCTAATTTCCTCATTTAAGGGCTTTGGATTTTTATTTGTATTTCAACAGCGTTATTATAAACATGTTTTTTATTGTAATCTAACTTCAATATTTGAAGGAAGAGGTATATTATAAATAATATACCACAAATCATTGAATGTTTCTGATTTTCCAGTGGCTACAATAGAGCAGTAAGCCTTGGGCTCCAGTAAAGTAGTTCTCAAAAGTTAATGATCATCAGAATCCTCTAGTGGGCTTGTTAAAACACAGAACAGCTGGGTGCCACTCCTGGAGTTTCAGATTTAGTATCTATATTTCTAACAATTTTCCAGGTTATGCAGATGCAGATACTGCTGGTCCCAAAACCATACTTTAAGAGTCTCTGCTCTCATAGATGATCTAGTTATTTCAATTTCCTTTCACTTTTGTCTTTTTTCCTCTGTTCTTCCAGATCCTTCAAATTAAATGGCATTAATGAGACAGCCAGGTGGGAGGGGATCCCTGGACCAGCCTGCTTACTGGGGTGGAGACTTGGGAAGTTCATGCCATCTGTGGTGGGGAGGAGCCTGGTCCCTCTTTTTCCTGTGTGGAATCTGGGATTCAAACTGCCAGGCAGGAGGTACTCTAGCAGAGGGACTCTGGCCCTGCAATAGTTCCTGTTTCCCCCTTTTTCTGTTTTAACCAAGTAAAACCTTGCTGTACTCACCCTTTAAACCACCTGTGAGCCAAAATTTTCATGGCTGTGGGCAGACAAGAACCCCATCTTTAGCTGAACTAGGGAAAAGTCTTGCAACATTTTTGGCACCCAACGTGGGACTTGAAAAGCAGTGAGTGAAATGGGGACTCAAAACCGCTCACTGTTGCTTCTAAGCCTTTTCATCCTTGGACTTCTGAGGGTGAGGGAAACCAAGCCCCCAACCCCCATGAATCCCAGGTCTTTTCATGGCCTCTTCCTTTTTTTTACTGGATAGATGGATAAACATCAGCTCCCCGATGCTCCCTGCCCCATGTCAAGACTGGGACGCATTCCCAGGGTCCTGACCAGCTGGATGGCTGGTTCCCAGCCACAAGCCACCACAGTCTTCCCCTTCCCCAGCCAAAGGGTTTTACTCCATTGGACAGTAATTGAATGCATCACCGTGGTGGAGGAACAAGTTGCATAAGAGTAAGAGGCTCTTTCCTAGACATTTTTAAACTGTTTTTTTTTT
>NW_012107408.1:1597857-1601572 GCF_000951045.1 Mandrillus leucophaeus
CTATTTTAGAAATTAATCCTGTTAAAACTTAAACGCATCATACTTCCTTCATCACCTTGTTTGTCAGGTTGTTTCGATTAATGAGTCATCACAATAAGCATTGTGTCTTTGAGCTGAATGTGCTAATTTCCTCATTTAAGGGCTTTGGATTTTTATTTGTATTTCAACAGCGTTATTATAAACATGTTTTTTATTGTAATCTAACTTCAATATTTGAAGGAAGAGGTATATTATAAATAATATACCACAAATCATTGAATGTTTCTGATTTTCCAGTGGCTACAATAGAGCAGTAAGCCTTGGGCTCCAGTAAAGTAGTTCTCAAAAGTTAATGATCATCAGAATCCTCTAGTGGGCTTGTTAAAACACAGAACAGCTGGGTGCCACTCCTGGAGTTTCAGATTTAGTATCTATATTTCTAACAATTTTCCAGGTTATGCAGATGCAGATACTGCTGGTCCCAAAACCATACTTTAAGAGTCTCTGCTCTCATAGATGATCTAGTTATTTCAATTTCCTTTCACTTTTGTCTTTTTTCCTCTGTTCTTCCAGATCCTTCAAATTAAATGGCATTAATGAGACAGCCAGGTGGGAGGGGATCCCTGGACCAGCCTGCTTACTGGGGTGGAGACTTGGGAAGTTCATGCCATCTGTGGTGGGGAGGAGCCTGGTCCCTCTTTTTCCTGTGTGGAATCTGGGATTCAAACTGCCAGGCAGGAGGTACTCTAGCAGAGGGACTCTGGCCCTGCAATAGTTCCTGTTTCCCCCTTTTTCTGTTTTAACCAAGTAAAACCTTGCTGTACTCACCCTTTAAACCACCTGTGAGCCAAAATTTTCATGGCTGTGGGCAGACAAGAACCCCATCTTTAGCTGAACTAGGGAAAAGTCTTGCAACATTTTTGGCACCCAACGTGGGACTTGAAAAGCAGTGAGTGAAATGGGGACTCAAAACCGCTCACTGTTGCTTCTAAGCCTTTTCATCCTTGGACTTCTGAGGGTGAGGGAAACCAAGCCCCCAACCCCCATGAATCCCAGGTCTTTTCATGGCCTCTTCCTTTTTTTTACTGGATAGATGGATAAACATCAGCTCCCCGATGCTCCCTGCCCCATGTCAAGACTGGGACGCATTCCCAGGGTCCTGACCAGCTGGATGGCTGGTTCCCAGCCACAAGCCACCACAGTCTTCCCCTTCCCCAGCCAAAGGGTTTTACTCCATTGGACAGTAATTGAATGCATCACCGTGGTGGAGGAACAAGTTGCATAAGAGTAAGAGGCTCTTTCCTAGACATTTTTAAACTGTTTTTTTTTTTCTTTCCTCTCCTCCATCCTGTCAGCAGTTAACCTTTAAAGTTTCCCCCCACCTTTACTAGGCCAGGCCCCTCAACTAATACTGTTCATATTTTCTGTAAAGCTTTAATTCTGAAAAAGGATTTGTGGGACTAGTCTTGGACTGGGGCTAGTCTTGGGCTGTGGCCAATCTGGTGTGCTTTGCATGTCTGTATGGCTTGTGCTGAAAGCCTCCATCTTGCTTTACATCCTGGGGGCATAACCACTTGGCAAGGCTTTGTTTAGCAATACTGCATTAGGGGATGAGCCCTCTCTGGTTCAATGTCTGCATGTTTTACTATCTCTGTCTCTTAAAGGACCCCACCCACCAACTGGATTTTCTTCTGCCTGTCTATGTATGTACTGTGTGTGATGTCTGTGAAAAGAGCTCTAATTAATTTGACCTAAAGAAAGACAAGCACTTGGATCAAATACATTTTTTAAGGGAAGTTAAAAGCTGTGGTACCTTTCAGTTCACGTGACTTTAATCTTTAAGAAGTAAAAACAGCCTGAACGACTATTGGTAAAATCCAGGTCAGATGCAAGGTTTGCTAAGTGTTTTAAGGTTACAAACTGCTTTTTGGGTTTTGAGAACTATTTGTTGACATGCGACTTCACAATTGGTAAGGTCTGGGCACATATGGAACTAACCACACCCTTAATTAAGAAGGCAAACCTTGGCTACACTTAGCACACAATTAAAGCAACTCACTAAGCTTTACCTTAAAGTTAAAATTCATAGGAGTTAATTGAAACTATTAGAAATAGATTTCCATGCAAGGTGTGTAAGAACAGTAAAATGTGTTTTTTAGTAAAAGGTTATAAGAAGGCATGGAAATGTAAAACTTTGCCTAGGGTTACAGGATTGTATTGAGTTAAATTAGCAAAAAGCTGAAGGTTCAAAGAAGTGGTACAATAATTGTGGAAAGTAATCTTGCAGAAAAGGTTCTCTATGTGAACATATTGACTAAATTCCAAAAAGGGTATTATACGGTTTTCCTGTAAATTGAGCACTGAAATAAAAGCATAACAAGGTTTTCCTAAGGCATTAATCTGTTCTTTGGTAAAATTTGTAAAAGGATATAAAAGGTTTGTGCTTCTTTAAAATTTCTGAGTCATCATTTTGGCAAAATAAATAGTTTATGGTAATATGGAATTCTATTTAATAATATCAAGTGCTTCACACATATTTAAAAGGCTTCCCAAAATCAAACTTCAGTATCAAAATTATCTTCACTGGCACCTGGCTTTTTGAGTACTTCAGAGGGCCCCTGAAATGTCCAGAAAAGAGAAGTAAACAGGAATGTTTGACAGGTTTCGGTATGTCGGATTGCCAAAATGATGCTCAAGTTTCTTTAGGTTATATCTTGGTGAATAATGCTAATATATGTTCCAAAATTGTATAAAATTTCTAAAATTCTAATGTCTAAGTTTATGCTATCAATCATAATTAAGGTTGTTATATTAAGTTATTGAAAACCATGGAGAAAACCAAACTTCTTTGTCAATCATATTTCTAACTGTAACTACCCTGGACATTTTGCTATCCACAGACAATTGTCCTGTTTTAATCCTTTTCAAAGATGGTTTATAATGAGCTATAGAACTTTAACAGATGCTCTCAAACACAGGTTTCTGATAACTTTGGAGACTGTGACACTGGAATAAAAAAATGTACAGAACTCATGAACAGCTGAAATGTTCATAAATATCAAGTGAAGCAAGAACTAAATGGACTGAACTCAGAAAGCTGAAGCAACCTTTTTGACTTTTGCTTGGAATATTGCTGATCCTTACTTTGTTTCTCAGAGTCAAGGAAACTTATTTTGAGCTATTTATGGCCTTTAATAATTAAGGAATAAGCAAGGTATACTCCTGCGATCAAAATTTGGAGCATGTTTGTTTCTCTCTGCCTGGTTCCTCCAGAATTTAGAACCTATCTGTGAGTATTCTTATGGCAATGTAGTTGTTTGCATCAGTGCAATAAAAATCCATTTTTCTTTTACAACAGGACACAATTGGAGAAAGAGGTTATTTCACCAAGGCTTTGACTGGAAGGGTATGCTTCCCTTTAAGGAGTAAATCTCTACTTGCAGAGCCAATAAAAGCCCGGAGGGGAAACTGGCCTCATACCTTCATCTATGCAGTCCCTGTACAGGGTTCCTGACCTGTGGTCAGTAAAGAATATCACTTTCTGGCCGGGTGTGGTGGCTCACACTTGTAATCCCAGCACTTTGGGAGGCTGAGATGGGTGGACCATAAGGTCAGTAGTTTGAGACCAGCCTGGCCAATACAGTGAAACCCTGTCTCTATTAAAAATACAAAAATTAGCTGGCTGTGGTGGCATGTGCCTGTAATCTCAGCTACTTGGGAGGCTGAGGCAGGAGAA
>NW_012107408.1:1602272-1657801 GCF_000951045.1 Mandrillus leucophaeus
GCCTCCCAAAGTGCTGGGATTACAGGCTTGAGCCACCGCGCCCGGCCCAGAAATAATTATTATTGCTGCACTTTATGCAAATAATCAGGCCAAGTATAAGACTAAAATCTATTTTGCAAACCATTCAGTCCTGTGATGACTTTTTAACAAAAATGAGGACAGGAGAGAGATAAATCATGTTTCAAAACTTAAACACTTGTCGTTAAATTCAAAAGTCATTAGTTGTTTTTAAGTTTTCACCTACATTTTAGACTAACCCTGCTTACTCCTGTGAACCAACCAGCAATTTCTGGCTCTGGGTCACAAAGAACAAAAGGAATGAATAATATAAAAATCTGAATGGATATTCTAGTTCTAAGCAATTATCCTGCAAATCCTGCGAGGTGATGGGAATAAATAGGATGCCCATCACTCGGAGGTTTCCTTTTTGGGAAAGTAAGACCAAGGCAGCTAACCAAACCCAAGCACCGTGCACCCAAATCCTAGCAAGCATAACTATAGCTACTTGTTATCTGGGTGTGTCACAAGACATTTTTTCCTCTTCCTTGTTGGAGGAGGACTCCGTTCCACAGTGTCACCTTAGCATTCGGCTTATGATAAGGAGTCCATGGAACTCCTTGAGGCACATTTTTGTACCAAACTCAATTCCAAGCTTTGGGTCAAAGCCCTAGGAAGGAAAACTGGATCTAGGGAATTCAGGGGCAAATGACAACAGAGGTTAAAAGGCACAGCAAAGCTGAGAGTGGCTGATTCCTGCCGATTAAGTCAACCCCAAGCTTCCTGTTTCATGGATAAAGGTCAAGTTAGTATCCATGACATAAATGATATCTAGGAAACTCCAAGGCTACTGGCAGCAGGTGAGATAAGGCATACATGGGTAAGAGCAGATAATTCCTATTCTCTAGGCCCTCCCTGCTTCATGGGTGCAAGGTGCTTTGGCACTCATGGCGGGACCTGCCAAAATCACTCAGATGCAAGTATGGAAGAGGGAAAGTGGACACACTTCCCTCTCCCTCATATACCCTGGTTATTTGCTAGGAAGAGACAGAAACCAGGGATGCCTGCTCCCCTCTTTCTAGATGGGTGACCATTCATCTTCATTCCGTATCCCTTTCAAATGCATCCTGACCCTCTGGGACTCCTTGAAAAGGTGTTAGTTTTTTCTTTCTCCTCCTCTGCCCTCTCTTCACAGGTAATTGTATCTCTGTACTATGGGACACTCCCCTCAGATGCATCCTACAAACTTGAAAGAGTTTATTTCCCAAGCCTTAAACTAGTTGGCTTAGGATTGGGCTCAGGGGAAGGGAACCCAGAAGCCTGACATGCCAGCAAAAGAGTAGAGTTTTTTTAACCAGCTGGGGTTTGACCTCCCTCTCCCTGTGCAAACTGGTAAAAGGCCTCAGAATTTTTGAGCTGTCCTTATCCCTCCCCTTGTTTCGTTTTGATACGTGTTTTCTAATAACTCCATTTGTCTACTCTTGCTTTCAGGCCATCAAACTGTAAATAGCCAAGCAAGTGGAGCATCTGACGATGGCCCCTTCTGCTGGGAACCTTTAAATAGGCCTCTGAGGGAGCTCTGATTGCCATTTCCCCAAAACAGCGACCCCTGTCGGCAGGAAGCAGTTAAGATCGGTCTTTGTCCTTATCCTTAATCTAACAACAAATAGTTAGATAGATGTACTTCTTTAGAGAGGGGAATGAGACAGCCAGGTAGCAGGGAGTCCCTGGAGAAACTCCAACCAGCCTGCCCACTAAGGTGGAGACTTGGGAAGTTCACACCATTTGTGGTGGGGAGGAGCCTGGCCCCTCCTTTTCCTGTGTGGAAACAGGGATTCAAACTGCCAGGCAGGAAGGGCTCCAGTGGAGGGACTCTGACCTTGTGAGAGTCCCTGTTTCCCTCTTTTTTTCCCTTTTCACCCAATAAAACCCTGTTTTACTCACCCTTCAAACCATTTGTGAGCCTAAATTTTCATGACCATGGGATGGACAAGAACCCCGTCTTTAGGTGAACTAAGGAAAAGTCCTATGACATTAATGCTTATAACATTGATACTAAATTTATTATTTTAAGTGGCTTGGTAGCACCTACAATAATTGACCCTGTAAGACAGATCAGAAGGCAAACACTGGAACAATACTAACACTAATGCATGTGGCAAAGCATTGGAACTAAAGATGGCATTATTTCCAAGTGTTTGTTCCAGAGAACTCCGATCCCAACAGATATTCCTCCAAGGGAGAAGAATTCTGCAGCCAGAATGCCCTGGGATCTTACATATGGTGTCTCCTGCTCCCTTTGAAATGCACATTGTTATAGAAAAAAAAAATCCTGTAATTAAAAACATTTTAACCTGATGTAACTTGGCATTTTCTGAATTTAGTTGATTATTGAGAACTTTCTTCATTTGGCTCCTAATTAACATCTCTCCTGGGTAAGGCTATATGTTTGAAAAGCCATTGTTTAATGAAGAAACATAATGGAACAGTGGCAAATGGGTTCAAAAGGAGGTGAAATATTTTTTAAGAACACTCTAAATACCATTATTAATGGCATCTCAGTGTCAAGATTTGGGAGGGAGAAGGGTAGAGATTGATCTACTACGCAGAGAAGAATATAAATGAATCAAAGACATCGACAGCAGGAAATAATAAGTTTTAAGAAAGGAAAAAAATAGATGGTTCCTCAACTAAGGGGCACTTTAAATATAATTGGTATCAAATGGCCTGTGAAATAAACAGATGAACAATTAATGGTGTTCACCTGCAATGGTGTTAATTTGAAATATTAAGAAATAAAATCATTTCTTCCACAGGAAGGACGTCCAAAACCACATTATTTATATGTAACATAAAAATGTCTAAATCTTGACAGTTCACCTATTTCAAATATTATTTAATGCAATGGAATAGTAAAATAAAAGCAAAAAATATTTGGAAGTCTTTGTAGTTAATTTGAGCTAGCTACATGCCTCCAATGTATGTATTTTGCTGTTGAACTTGTGTTTGCTTATGAATTGTTTGGAGTCTGTATACTTTTATTAAGGATGCTCTTAGAGCATGTGTTAATTATGTCTAATTTGATGCTTTGGTACCTAATATACACGAGTCTTTTTAATTTCTATTTTTGATGATTCTATAATGATGTTTCATTTGCTTTTTTGATCGTGATGAGAAAAAAGGGATGAGTAATGTAAAATATGAAAATTATTCTATTAGTAAACAAGTGAGAGCCGAGCATAAATTATAGTCCTTAAAATTTTAACTAAAACTTTTATTTCAGTGTTAACTCACCAGTTAGCTCTAGTTATATAAACCCATCATATTATATAATTAGAGAAGGGTGAGATTCTCTGTGAGAATCATGGTTATATATATTTAAATGTCCAAACGTCTATTTTAGCACGTTATATTTTGAACATTACACACTCTTGGACTGCAACAGCCCTGGCAATTTGTGATGAACAATTTTAAAAAGACACATACTTCATGACAATGCCACTTGAATGAACCTGGAAGAAGTAAATTGCATGCATCCATAACTGCGTTTCAATCTTTAGTTAATTGGTTGCTACAGCAGCTTCAATATGAATCCAACTGATAAGTATTTTAGAGCCTGGGATTTTCTTTCACCAACTATCAATTACTTTAGAAATTATATCCCCCTATTTCACAGAAATAAAGTAAAATAGAAAAAAGAACATAAATGAAACTAGGGTCAGGAAAAATGTAACTTAAAGTAGAAGTTCAAAATCAGGAGAGGAATTAGAAGGCACACATGGAGATCTAGGTCTTTGCATAGATACTAAACCTGAGCCATGAGTTTTTTTCTGAACTTCTACTCAGCCAAAACCAAAGGAAAATGCTCTCACCTCTAAATGAGGTGCCCATTATCTAGTCACCCAGAGGAAGAGACATTTTCCTGTCCCTTGATTCCGAGCAAAATTTATCACCTAGGATTTCATACAGGGGCCACTGAATGATGTAGTGGGCATAATATTCCTTCAGAAAATATAATACCAGGTTATTATTGGTATAATAAAAGTTTCACCCCCACTGCTATGCTAAGTTGTGGAGGACTTTTTTTTTTTTTAACTGGAAGTTTTATTTCATTTCAATGGACATTAAAGTTGGCCTACTAAATTAGAAAACTAAGGAAAGTCATGCATGAGTTTTGAGTGAAAACATGGTCTTCAGAAAAACTGTTCTTAACAAAATTCTGTACAATAAATAACTCTATAAAAACTTAAAATTGGTCTGGTGTGATGGCTCAGGCCTGTAATCCCAGGACTTTGGAAGGCTGAGGCAGGGAGACTGCTTGAGCCCAGGAGTTTGAGACCAGCTTGGGCAACATGCTGAAACCCCATCTCTACAAAAAAAATATAAAAATTAGCCAGGCTTGGTGGCATATGCCTGTTGTCCCAGCTACTCAGGAGGCTGGGATGGGAGGATTGCTTGATCCTAGGAGGTGAAGGCTGCAATGAGCCATGATCACACCACTGCACTCCAGCCTGGGCAACAGAATGAGACCCTGTTTCAAAACAAGAAACAACAACTTAAAATCAAATATTATTGTTTCATAATCAAACATTATGCAGAAGAAAAACTTTGCAAGCCTGATATTTTAGAGACAGTGTCGCATGGATAAAGCCATAGGCATTTACAATTAACTGAAAAAGGCAAGCAATGCAATGCCACCAGATTAAGTTGTTAAGATACCAGTAGGGAAGCAGTCAAGGACAATAAATAAATAAATACATACATACATAAAAATAAACCCAAAGGACAAACCAACCTAACCTAAAAACAAGCTGAACTTAATAGCTTGCATTTCAGAACTGAGGCCATGGAACTGTAATATTGAGAAAAGAAATACAAAGTAAATACCAAATACGAATGTCAGGTCAAAATAATTTTCAATAAAACAACATCAACAAAAATAACTTGTTAACGCTCAGATAGATAACTTAAAAGTACCTGACTGTTAAAAAAATTGTTACAGAGTACACGTCCAAATACCCTAAAAGGGTCACCAGCCCTCATAAATAGGCTTTTAAAAGTTTACTTATTGAGGGTATATGCATGACATACATTTTCCAGGGAATTTATGATTCTTTAAAAAAGCCGGGAGTGGGGTTGAGGGTGGGGAAAGTAACTCGAAGTTCTCTAAAATATTTGCAAGGTTCTCTTTACTCTTTGATGGTTGAAGAATTTTCTGAAGAAACTCAAACAAGTAATAAGAATTAAAATCCATTGCATGAAATACGAATTAGAACAAAGTAAAATCATTAAAATCCTTTGCCAGTATGTAGTTACACCAAGAAGTTACATCAAGCTGTAAACATTTGTTAATTCAAATTCATGTATATAATATATATATTTATATATGTAAATATATATATATAAATATATATACACACACTTTTTTTTTTTTTTTTTTGAGATGGAGTCTCTCTCTGTCACCCAGGCTGGAGTGCAGTGGTGCACTCTTGAATCACTGCAACCTCTGTGTTTCCCAGATTCAAGGGATTCTCCTGCCTCAGCCTCCCGAGTAGCTGGGACTACAGGTGCGCGCCACCACGCCCAGCTAATTTTTGTATTTTTTTAGTACAGATGGGGTTTCACCATGTTGGCCAGGATGGTCTCGATCTCCTGACCTCAGGATCTGCCCACCTCAGCCTCCCAAAGTGATGGGATTACAGGCATGAGCCACTGCGCCCAGCCCTAATTCACATTTTTAATTGTTTATAAATTACTGGTTTAAATGATTACAAAAAAAAAAAATGTAGACAGGTCTCAAAAACTTCAAGAGTTCCACTAAAAATAGATAATAAAAATTAAATGTTCTACTTTACTTAACAGTATTGTACCAAGGTTATTTTCTTAGTTTTGTGAATGTTCTAAGGTAACGTAAGATTTTTATTTTATTTTTTACCAAAGTGCTTATCAGTGAAGGAAATTCAATAAGGGGTCCAAGAAAACTTGTTTCAGTATGTAGCTTTCTGATGGCACAGCTTAGCCCAAGGATAACAGTCAAAATATCTCTGATGAATGGATATTCTGCATATTAGACATTGTCTAAATTATCCTGGCAAGCATCACTTTTCTTAGCAGGGCCTCTGGTAAGTGCCAGGATGCAGAAAGTTTGAGACTATATTCTGCAAGGGCTTATGATTTACAAATGCCTGAGAGAAGTGTTCAATGTATACTACTATACAAATCTAGCTATTTGCACTGAGATAGTTATAAAATGCAGAATTACATGTAATTATATCTATTTTTATTTGCTGTACCTTTTCTTTTGAGTGCGGTTTCACCTTTCTTCCCTTTTCCTTCCTGAAGAGATTCTTGCTTACCATGCGGGGCTTCTAAACAAAATTCAACACACAAAAATCATTGATGATTTACTTCAATAACTTGGGCTATATGATTGTAAGCAAGTTAATGCTATTTCCCATAGGTAAACAGTTACATTTGTGAACTGCATAAAATGGCTCCGGTCTTAACTTTGAGTTAAAATTATCCTGAAGACAGACTATGGGCTGAAACTTCTGGAATGATAGCTCTAATAGCAGCATTATTCTGTCACATTGAGATGTTTAGTCCTAACTTTAATATGAACATTTGGTAGTGGATTTGATCATAAACTCTTTAATGGAACTAGCTGTGGTGTTTTTAAAAGATAATCACAAATCCACTTGAAGCACCTGGCTGTATTTGGATTTATTTCAATTGAATGTGCCTACACAATAAGACAACTGTATCTGTCATAAAAATGATGCCAAAGCCGGGTACAGTGGCATGCACCTGTAGTCCCAGCTATTGATGAGGTTGAGGCTAGAGGATGGCTTGAGCCCAGGAGTTTGAGTATGGCCTGGGCAACATAGTGAGACCCTGTCTCTAAAAATAAAATAAATAAATAAATGAAATAATAACATAAAATAAAAATGATGGCCAAACACTTTGAAGAAGAGGTAAATAACCACATTGTTTTGACATGTTGCACCCTGAACTTCTCTTGGTCACATGCTTTGTTGCCTTGTGACTTCTACATTTTTTCATTGACTGTAATTGTGATGCGAAGAATGATGTGAGTATATTTATCTTAAATTCCCTAGGATATAGTTCAGAAATATATTGGAAGGGAGAAATTGGAAAACTGATGATCTAGAGATGTCCCAATTAATGAGTTTGTTCCTTGAAAAATAATTCACTACATTCTGCATTATTTACCAAACAAATTTAATTATTTTCCTCCCTTGGTCCTGGGCTATATTTTTTTCTTCATTTTAAAGGATGAACCAGTATGGCAATTCAAATGCCTGTGATGGACACAGACTCCCTCTATCCTTTTTTTTTTTAAAATTTAGAAGTGATAGTTATAAGAATGTATAAATGCCTAGCAGATCTCACTTACATTTAAATATCATGGACATGACAACCAAGATTCCATAGAAATAAGACAAGTGACTTTGTTAATCTCTCTAAATGAATGTTTAAAAATCCAAATAGTTGACCACTAAATTTGGAAGAAAGAGAGGGGACGACACGGAGGGAGGGAGGGAGGAAGGGAGGGAAGGAAGGAAGGAAGGAAGGGAGGGAGGGAGGGAGGGAGGGAGGGAAAGAAGGAAAAACCTAAATAGAAGTATAGGTAGTATTACTCTATTGTGCCATACTAAGAACTAATTCTCAATTAAATAGTGACAATTGATACTGCATTTGACAATAGATCCTTCAATGGAACATTAACTATGGAGTTTTTCAAATGTAATCCCAAGTATAATGGAAGCAAATATAAAATACGGAACTGAATGAAATATAGAACAATTTTTTTAACAAAATAACTGTTAGGATTCAATGTACTACACCTTCTCTAGCCCTTTTTAAAAATTTTGTTTTGATTTTAGTGAATAATTCCTCTTTTTATCTCAACTTCTGCTGAAGATTGTAATTAGATGTTTGAGTAGGGCATGTTCAGAAGCCTCAGGTTTTCAGTTCTAAAAATGTTCCATTTTGGAAAATTTGTAAATTATTTACACAAAAAATTTTAAAAACCTGTGATAAATGTTCCTCTCTTAAATTGCCTAACCAAGCTTCCCTGAGCTGCAGGGGCAGTGCTGTCTGCTCTCCTGCCCCATCAATGTCCATCACAGTGAGGTTGGCTGGCAGCAATTAGGACTCTGGAGATTAACCTTTCTAAACATGCTTAAATAGCAGGCACTAGCCCTGACCTTGGTGGGAAAAAAAAGACAAGTACAACCACTCTTTAAAGCAACAATAGATTTATTATTTCTTCAATGCACACTATTCAAGAATACAATTATAAAATAGCAAACGAACTTCAGAAACTTAAAGACTGAGCTGGTCCTGATCAGAAGCACTAGAGACTGGTTTCAGGAAACGGCTCAAATATATAGATACTCTTGACTAGAGCAAACTGAGGAGGAGCAAGAGTTGTAGAGCCATAGCTATAGGTTAAAGGACTATATTAGATAATTCCAGGCTCACCTGACCCACTGTGAAAACTGTCTCCCCAGTTCTTTTTCTTTCTTTCTTTCTTTTTTTTTTTCTGGAGGCAGAGTTTCACTCTATCCCCCAGGCTGGAGTGCAGTGGCGCCATCTCGGCTCACTGCAACCTCCGCCTCCCAGGTTCAAGCAATTCTCCTGCCTCAGCCTCCCAAGCAGCTGGGATTACAGGCGCCTGCCACCACGCCCAGCTAATGTTTGTATTTTTGGTAGAGATAGGGTTTTGCCATGTTGGCCAGGCAGGTTTTCAACTCCTGATCTCTGGTGATCCAAAGTACTGGGATTACAGGGATGAGCCACCACGCTCGGCCTGTCTTCCCCAGTTCTAAAAAGCATTTTAAATATTTCCATTTTCCTCCAGACCTCTGAATTGTTTTTTTAATTTCCTAATGAGATAGTGGGAAAAGGGTGTATATTTAATTCATGTCTTTGTGTTTTATTGTTGACATGATAAAAGCATTTTTTAGGGTTTGTGTATTTTGCCTGTAGTTAAGTTCTAATTTCCTGGAGTGAAATGGTCTTTAATATACCATAATATCTTACTAAAGTCTTCAAATTTTTTTTGTTTAATATGAATAAGTTTAATTTTAAAAATTCAGACCTATCTCAAATCTCCATAAGACTATGGAGTTTAGAAATGTGGTCATGACACAGTATCAAAGATACTTAGGTAGACATGGTGTAACTGCACAGTCAGCCATTTATGAAGCTGAAACTAGAAACCAAAGCCTCATTTGTTTTATATACACACACAAATAGATACTGACACTCTACCAATATCATGCATTAAACAATTAAGCAGTTCACTTTTGTCATTATATTTATTGTCTACCACTGAATGCTAGACTTATGGTCCTTAGGAGTTAAGGATCTAGAAAAAACTTAAACTAAAAATGTTCTCTATCTAGGCTCTTTATCTCTATGTCCATAAATATATGTTTACTGAGATGGCAGGAGCGTGTTTCTGTACTTTTATAATCACATAGTCCTGAAGATTTACAATTACATATAAATTCTAGTTCTATTGGTTGCTGTTAATTTGTTCCCTTATTCTGGTGGAAAACCAGCTATAGTCATTCTTATTTTATTAAGATGCTCTTACTCATTACATAAATCTAACTCCGTAGTTCAGCAAACAGACGTGTATCCTCTTGATCTGCCTGAAGTTACCTGTTGCTCTGTGCCTTTTCCTCTTCTCCTCTGTGATCTTACTCTAATCAGTAGACCTAGGTGTGATGACTCCATGTCTCCTCCTACACAGCGAAGAAGCTGGGCTTTGTAACAACTACGCGTTTAGCTACTCCAAGAGCTTTTCCACCTCCATCTGAGTGTAAAGCCTTGTTTCATATGATTGAAGTTGCCCAAAGTCTGAATGTAGATAGACTACAATTTATAATTCTTTACTGAGTAAAATTAAGAAACTGAAAAACAGGATTATAAATCATTCTGTCAATCACCTGATTGAGGTTTTCCTTTTGCAGTAGGAGTTTTTGAAGGCACATGATGAAGACGAATTTCCTTCTCTTTTTCTGGTTCAGGAGGAGGAGCGGGAGGAGGTGTAGGAAGTGGAAGCTCAGCCAGGGAAGCTGCTGCTTTTTTCTCAGCTTCCTTTTCTTCTAATTTCTTCTCAACTTCAAAAGGATGATAAGAATTGACCTTCATTAGAGACTCTAGACATCTACTATTTCACTTGAACTAAGAGAAATCTAAATTAATACAAAACACTCTTATGTATTTAAAGTTAATTCATGCTTTTGGGCTTTCCCTTAAATCTTCTAGTCCTTAAAGCTAAGATTTCAAGTCTTCTCTCCCTTGTCAGAAATATGGTTGCCCTTGCCTCTTGATGACAGTGGTGGTAATGTTGATGGGTAGTGGTGGTGATGATAGTGTAGTTGTGATGGTGGTTGTGGTATTAATAACAGTGGTGTTGACTGTGGTGGAGGTAGAAGTGGTGATGGCTGTGGGGAGGATGGTGGTAGTGACAGTGGTGGTGGTAGTGATGGTGGTGGTGGTGATGGGGGTGGTGGTGGTGATGATGGTGATGATGGTGGTGATGGTGGCAAAGGTAGAGGTAGTGATGGTGGTAATGGTGCTGGTGATAGTGGTGGTGGAGGAAGAGCTGGTGATGGTGGTGGAGGTGGTGATGACTGTGGTGGGGATGGTGGTAGTGGTAGTGGAGATAGAGGTGATGATGGTGGTGGAGGTAGAGGTGGTGATGGCTATGGTGGGGATGGTGGTAGTGATGGTGGTAGTGGAAATAGAGGTGATGATGGTGGTGATGGTGGTGGAGGTAGAGCTGGTAGTGGTGGTGATGGTGGTGGAGGTGGTGATGGCTGTGGTAGGGATGGTGGTAGTGATGGTGGTGGTGGTAGTGGTAGTGGTAGTGGAGACAGAGGTGATGATGGTGGTGATAGTGATGGAGGTAGAGGTGGTGATGGGTTTGGTGGTAGTGGTGGTGGAGGTGCTGGTAGAAGTGATCGTGGTGGAGGTAGAGGTGGTGATGGCTCTGATGGGGATGGTGGTAGTGATGGTGGTGGTGATAGTGATGGTGATGGTGGTGGTGTGGTAGTGGTGATGGTAGGAGTGGTGATGGTGGTGGTTGGCATGGGGGTGATGAGTAATATATGTGTATTTGTGTGTACGGAGCTGATATAAAGGGTTAGCAAGTGGGTGCCAAATGTAAAAGTGATAATCTGGAAGTAGCTAATAAAGATGAAGAGAAAAATAAAAGATTGTTTGAAAATATCCAGTGGGAAAGCAAAATGAACAAGTATAAAAAGACTGTAAAGGGCAATGTAATACAAGAGGTGGGGTGAGGAGGAAATGGAAGGGGAAAGAAATGTGTATCACTAACTTTAATAAGTGAATACAAAGCACTTAGAATACTGCACAGTACATACATCCTCAATTAAGCCTTAGCAATTCATTCATTCCTGCAACAACCATTTATTGAACCTGAATTATGCCTTGAAGAAAAGGAAGGATTACAACAATAAAGTAAAACTACTATTTCTAATGATAATAATTACAATAATATTGCAAACAATAGTTCTGATTGCTGGAGATACAACAGTAAAACAAAACAGAAAAATCAATGGCCTTATGAAGCTTACATTCTAGTGGTAGGAAACAAACCATAAATATGATGAATAAGTTAATTTATACAAGAGTTAAGATGGTGATAAGTGCTATGGAAAAAAAAATAGAACAGAGTAAGGGAGACCAAAGTGTTGTGGGCAGCTTCTTACGTTTTAGACAGAGTGCCAGGGTGAGTATGCCCAACCATAAGGTGACGTCTGAGCAAAGACATGAAGCAAGCCAGGGAGTGAGCCTCGTGGATTTCTGCTGAAAGCGTGTCCCAGTCAGAGGAGATGGTTAGCCCAGATGCCTGGAGGGATGGAGCATGGCCAACTGGAGTCTTTCTAGGCTCCCATCATTGTGATGACTCTTTGCCTTTCGTGATGCAGTTTCACCTTTCCTGGCACACCTTCCCTGACTGCCCAGCCTTTCCATCCCTTCACACTGCGGAGGCCCACAGCTCTACTGAATGTACCACTGGCGATGAATGCCTATGTTCTTGCATGGCTATTTCTCTTTACATGTGCTCACTCCACCCTTGGATTACTCTTTTCAATTCAGTAAGCCAGGAGGTTTCATTCTATTAGACATTCTTTCGAAGTGGAAATTAGGGGTTTTAGTTCTGATTTTTAAAGTAATTCATCATTATTGTTTTAAACATCCAAGAATTAAGACAAGTAGAAAGGGGAATTGCCTGTTAAGTCTCTTTAAGTCCCATCTCCTTCCCCATCATCAAGTATTATATATGCTTCCCGACTCTTCTGTGCGTATGTATTTTAATACATAAATATGTACACTTTCCTTAAAAGAGACTATTTTATATGTAACCTGCTTTTTCCTACTTAACAGTATATTGTGGTCAGAATATAGAAGTACCACATTCTTTTAGTTTTTTAACTTAATTGGGATGTTTAATACAGAGCACCGGGCTAGGTTAATGTTTATTGTTTTAATGATTAAACATCTGTTAATTACCTGTTTGAAATATAAATCTTAAATAAGTGATAACTGAGTCTATTAATGTAGTCAGTGATTATTAGAATGCAAACTCTTTAGGAAATGTTGAAGTTGAGTCTAATAGTTGGCAAAAACAAACTGATTCTAACCCGTAACTTCAAGCCTTTATGGGTTAGAATTGGTTTGTTTCTGCTTCCCAACCAAGACTCTGTAAGATTGCTATTCTGTCAAATGACATGTTAAGCCTCTTAAAATACTATATGATTGTTTTTCTCTTTGAAAGGTTCATGCTGGTAGTTTTTGGAGTAGGCATTTAGATGTAGGAGCTTGTCTTTCTAAGTGTGAGCTCCTGGATATCCATGGTGATTGTGGTTTATGTCTATGGGCTATTTTAATGTTAATTAACTGGTACATTACGGTAGTTAGGTCACAAATTTAGTGACAGGAGACAGTACGCTATCAAGGCAACTTTAGAATCCTTTTCACACCATAACTTTGACCATTTTTTACTATACCAAGAAACTGTAGTTGCCAATATAATTTGGGATAATTGATAAACAAAAAGGAAACATTTATTTTTCAAATCATGTCTCCAAGGTAAAATCCCAGAGGAAATATGACGTTGGACTGAAGTTAAAATCTCTTTCAATAAAAAGCTTCAATAATAATATAAAAAGTTAGTGGGCAATTATCATTGGTTGAATGAAGGAGGAAGGAGATCTGTGTAGTTTTATTTGTGTAAGATAAAACATGAAAGCAAGTTAATATATAATTAATAATCAATTTAATAATAAACTTACAACAAAATAGGTGGATTTGAGAAAAAATGGCCTAGTGTGTCCATCCTAAAAGAGGAATTCACATGGTTTCTTTATAATGCTAAAGTTAACAAAGTAAAACCTTTACCTTTATCTACAATATCCCTAATTTTCATTAATTTTACTTAAAAATATCTAATTAACAAATAAAGATTGCATATATCCCGAGAATAAAATGTGAATTAATATCCTTAAATTTAACTCTGCTGGGTTTTGTTGTTGTTGTTGTTGTTTTGACATGAAAACAATGTTTTCAGAGCGATGGTCTCTTTTTGATTAAAATAAGAGAGAAAAATCTTTTATTCAGAAACACATACAACAGAAAGCTAAAGACAGAGGCAGAACATACTTGTAGATAGTATAAATCCAAAGATAAGAAAGAACTTTTCAATCACATCTTCCTTTCGCCCCAAACTCATTAAAACCACACATTTTAGTTGCCTAAACTCAAAACTATAAACAAATGTAAATACCTTTATTCTTTTTTTTTACTATTTCAGTCGTAAGAATTTCTTTTAGTTTTTCGCATAAAGATTCCTTATCTATTTCAGCATTGATTTTTATCAAAATATTTTCTGGCTCTGAAAACCATTGCTTCAATAAAGGCCAGTTGTCCAAGAAGCCTATAATTCTGCAAAATCAAAATATGATATGAATATCTCATACTGATCAAAAGATTAGAATGATATTAAGCATAAATTATGCGACATGCATAATGAAAAGATAGGCTGCCAATATAATTGCATCTGAAAAAGAAACAATGTTATTTATTTTAGATTAAAGAAGAAATTACTTAATGTCATCAAGACATATTTTTTGAGATGTATGAGAGTAAAAGAGGAAAATGTCATTGGTTCAGGAAAACTTTTAGTGTAAGTTCAGGTCTCCAAGTGAAAATCTAATAAAACATCATCTATGCTCCTAGTAGAATAACTCTGAACTCTCTTTGGATGGTAGCTACAGCCTGATTCACCTAGGCCATCTATTTTTTTCTCAGAGATAGAAATTGAAGAGATCTTTGAGTAAGTATAGTTGGTTTAGACTTACATACTTTACTCAAAAGTGTTCTTGGAATAATTCTTGAAACTTTTTCTTTTCTTCCTGGAGAGCAGACAGCCTTAATGTAGCTCAAATTACTCTTCTCTGGTTCATTTCATATTGTTAAACTTTTCAGGGTTTCATAAAATTGTCTAATTTTGTCTAAATTTCCCTTTCCAATGGCAAATTGCACACAACCAAAAGAATAATTTTATTTTAGCGAAATAGAAGTAGTTTACAGTCCGATGCCTACCTTTTTGAAGTTCCATCACTGTCACCAGCATTTCCTTAAAGAGTGCTGAATCAGGATTCCATATAATTAACTTGTAAGTTCATGTAACCATAAAGGGAAGTATTGCCTGATTTAATTCTTCTTTTTTCAGACTATAATGACTTGCGCTCTAAATATGACAGCTAGCACATAAATATTTCACTAATTATCAAAACTACTTAGTTTTCTTTAACCTGTTAAAGACTGAATGCTAAGAAATAGATATTCTTCTAGGTCTGATGATTCCAAAGTGGTTGTCAATCTATTCTAAAAGCATGAAACAAGAAGCAGAGCATTTAGTTAAAAACTAACCTATGTTGTATCTGGTCTCTTAAATTTTGGTCTCCACCCTTATCTTGATTTTCAGCAGCTACACGTTGACTGATGTCTTCGTGAGCAGTTTTGTAGGACAATTCTTCAGCTACGGTATAAAATTTATTTAATTAGATAATTTTCAAAACCAAAGTTGCTACTTACTGCTAAAATATACTGATGAAAGATGCCAAACAAGATAGGGTCCTGTATTTGGTACAGTGTTACTTAAAAATATTTTAAAAGATGTTGGGTCCAGTGTTACTTAAAAATATTTTAAAAGATGTTGAAAGAGTATAGTTTTGAGATAAGAATTCGATTGTTTTCTTGGAAATTGGGGAAAATAAGTAAAACATTAAGAGAAGCTATAGTTTCAGTGTAAGAATCTCAGGATTGTCTATGATAGACGAGAATGAAAAATGATGGGTCATCATGAATAACTAACTTGAAAAGAATTGGAAAAATTAACACGGTGATGTAAAAATTAGGACGAAAGAACAAGGTGGCTGGAATGTCAACATAAAAATTATTTCTTGATATTATATTGCAATATAATAAAATTATTCTGTTTCTTTCTAGACTTTATGATCTCCCTGCAGAATAGACATAAAGGAATAGACCCAAAGTGACCAAAAACAAACAAACAAAAAAACCAATCTCAACAGCTCTGATTGAGTCCTATTCTGGATTAATGATACAAAGTCCAGAATACTCACCAATTTAGAATAAATAAAAAATCATAAAGAGGAAAGAAAGCCTTGAACTAGATTAAAAGAAATTAGAATTACTCAATATAAGAAAACATTGAATAGTGAATTAATACAGTTCAAGCAAATGAAGAACCCTCACAGGATATAGTAATCAGTTGTTCTTTATCTCCATTCGTAACAGAACAAGGTGAAATGAATTTAGAATGCAGAACGATGCTTTAAAATGATTAATAAAACCCAAGGATCACATTGGAACAGGTGACTGAAGAAAACTGTGGAAGTGCCCTTCTTGGGAGATGCCCATGCATCATCTCATGGTTGCTACCTCGCGGCTGTCAGGACTTCAGTGCACGGATTAGCATTCCTCTCTGTCCAACCTCCCAACCTCCCAGCCCCAGGCAGTGCTCCTTCCCCTTCCCTTCACTCGTGGTACTCTGTACCATGGCCACTGAATTTTGTGATCACCCTGAATGGCTCCATCTTTGCAATCTTAAAGACCTATACTCCCACCACAAACTTTCCAGCTCTGGTATTGTTGATGAATTTCTTCACTTGCATCCAGTCCCTACATTCCCACCTCCTTTTTCCCCAAATTTATCAGCATTATCCTGACTTCACTTTATGCTTTCTAGCAAACCTAAACTGCATGAATGAACACTTCAAGTTCTCCCTGCCTCTTAACAACTCCAATTTCTGTGTCTTTCTGCTGTACCAGCCTTAAATGATATCTTTTTTATTTTTTAAGGCTTATGCTGGTAGGCATCTTTGAATAAAAATACACAACCTTTATTCTCACTAATTCCCTAGCTAAAAAAATCAGTTGAGCTCTTTCATATATATATATATATGGACCCTTTTCTAAAATAAATAAAGAGAGAAATAAAAAAACTAAAAAAGTAACAAATATCCTGTGGCCATGCCTCCTTTTTCTTCTTTCAGAGATAAACTTCTTGGGAGTTATCTCCACTCACTCTCCATCTCTGTACCTCCCACTCACACCTCAACACACCGCAATTGTTCCTTCTCTCTCCTACCCTCCATGAAATGGCTCACATACCAGTCACCACAAATGCTAAAGGACACATTTCAGTCCTTATTTTGGCTTGTTTATAATACTTATAGGTAAAATTTAGCGTATAATTCTTAAAAGCTCTTATATATATTATGTCATTTAATACTCAACAAAAGCTTGTAAGTGGGATTGAGATTCTATAATTGGCTCCAAATTGCACCGTTCATAAATAGTAGAGAAGGGATTTGATTCCAGGCAATACGACTCCAGGTTCTGGACTTCTTTTTAATTTTTATAGTCTTTGTTGCATTATACTTGCCAAAAAATGCATACACTAATATTCATCTCCATGAATTAATGAACCGAAGACAGTCAGCACCCAAATATACAAACATTATCAGTCCCAGAAGCCCTTTCCTGTTCTTTTTCAGTCACCATTAGCCACAAAGGGTCAGTATTTGATGCCCTGAACTCAAAATCTGTTTCTACTCTCACCAGAGGGTGAACATTACTGTTCTGTCTCAGGTTGACCAATGGCTAAACAGTGGAGGCAGCCACCTCTTCTTCCATTCCGATGTAGACTTTTACTCTCACAATGGCCATTCCCGGTCCTTATGCCCCCCAGTCTCCTGCCCATTGGCTTTGAGTCTGGATCACTTACCACAGCCCAGCCCTGGCAGGACTTTGTAGCCCACATCGCTGTGGATGTAGCATGTTTCTCTGTGATGATGTTCTTCAGGTTTCTCCATAGACCTCGAACCCCATGCTGCACCTGACCCTAGTGGCTAGGCTCCCACTCAGCCTAGGCTCCTGCTGGTCTGGAAGGGGGATTACATGACACATTTGCCTTGAAGATTTGTCCTCCTTTGGCTTATGAGACACTACTGTCCCAGGCTTTCTTCTTCACCATTAGCTGCTGCTTCTAAACACTTATTCCTTTGCTCTCCCCAGTAAATTCTGGTTATTATGTATAGAGCAATATGATTTTTTTGGAGACAGGGTCTCACTCTGTTACCCAGGTTGAAGTGCAGTGGTGTGATCATACCTCATTGCAGCGTTGAATTCCTGGGCTCAAGTGATCCTCCCACCTCAGCCTCCCATGTAGCTAGGATCAGAGACATGTGTCACCATGTTGGGCTAATATTTTTATTTTTTTAGAGACAAGGCCTTGCCATGTTGCCTAGGCTGATCTCAAACTCTTGGGCTCAAGTATTTCAAATCATCTTTTTTACAGTGTGGAAATTGTCTCAGCTGGACAAAATTTACTTTCATTTCTAAGAACAGGAATCATTTGCATTACTATCAATTTTGAATCATTTACATTACTATCAATTTCCTACCATTTATAGCGTTATAGAAGAGTTGAGTCAAAACCAATGAAAAACACAGACCCTTATAGAATCAGGCATCCCCAAGGGCCCAAGAGGCAATAGTCAGCCTTGTAGTAAAATGATGTGCAGGTAGTCATTTGTCAATTTCAAAGTCTTCCATCATTTTTCCCTGATGTATTTACCACATGCTTATTATCATGTGCCAGATTCTGTTCTAAACATGTAACTCTGATCTCATTTAATACCCACAACAAAAAAACGAGCCATTTTATCATATAGGTTGTGACACCAAGGCTTAGAATAATAAAGTAACTTTCTCAAGGTCAGATATGTCGTATGTAAGAAAGCCAAGGTTCAAGAAGTGCTTTTACCCATAAGTATATAATTTGTGGAATAAAGGATTTTTTTCAAGGTTGAAAAATAGTTAAACTATGAATTTTTGCAAGAAGATTTAACCCCATCATGTGAAGTCTTCAGCTGACTGATACCTGCTCTTCAGAGTTAATACTCAGTCCAAGAAAAAGATGTTATCAGATCCTTTCTTACAGCACAGATGTGGTTTATGACCCTCAAGAGGGTGACCCACCAAAACAAGCTAGACAGCCACAAAGCACTCCTCCATATGCGCACGTCTCAAAAAAACACCCCTATGACAGGGGAACTCCCAAGTTGATGGGAAGGTTCAGTGAGATGCTACAGTTGGACTGCAATTCACTAGTTCCAGGCTTTGTCCACAGTGCTGAATGCTAACAAACAGTCAGAGCAAGAGGCAACTGTGCTCAGCTAGATAATTCTTTGATAGGCTGAAGTAGATTATTTTGTACTCACTTATAATTGTAAATGGGAGTACTCACTGATTCAAAGAACAAATAAAGTTTTCATTGTAAAAAGAGCATCAAAAAAGGTGTCCAGCTTACCTATTATATCCTTCATGCGACTCATTGAGGAAGTATCTGAAACGTCTAATAATATGACAAAATCAAATGCAGGAGAGGGAAGAGGTACTTCTTTGGAAGTCCCAGGATCAATAGCCAATGTGGATTTTTGTGCTTTTTTTCTCTCCAGTTCTGTGAGGTTTCTATTGTAGCCTGTAAGAGCTTCTTCCAGAAGCTGTGCTTGGTTTAAAGTCATTGGAAAACCATCTAGGATCCAGTGCTGATTCACAGGTATCTCGCTAAATTGAAACAGGACAACTCATGAATATTTTGTTAGACACAAATACTTTGGAAATTATATGATAAATCTTTCCGTTTTCTTTCAGTTCCACAATAACTTCCTACTGCATGAATTTCATTACTTTATAGCTAAAAGATTAGGCTTACTAATGTGCCACAATCACTCCTTTGCTTAAAATACTTTTGTGAATACTTGCTGCCCTCCAAATCTATTCCAGAAGCTTTAACACATTAAAATTAACTGGCCACACCTGTATTAGTCCCTTTTCATGCTGCTGATAAAGACGTACCCAAGACTGGGCAATTTACAAAGAAAGAGGTTTAATTGGACTCACAGTTCCACAAGGCTGGGAAGGCCTCACAATCATGGCAGGAGGCAAAGAGGAGCAAGTCACATGGATGGCAGCAGGCAAATCGAGAGCTTGTGCCGAGAAACTCCCGTTTTTAAAACCATCAGATCTTGTGAGACCCATTCACTATCACGAGAACAGCATGGGAAAGACCCGCCCCCACGATTCAGTCATCTCCCACCAGGTCCCTCCCACAACACGTGGGAATTACGGGAGCTACAATTCAAGATGAGATTTGGATGGGGATATAGTCAAACCATATCAACACCTTATTTCTCTATAACTTGTTGTCTCTTACAATTTTGCACCATTTACTTCAAACAAACTCATCTCCTCAATGTTATGTGAGTATGAATTGCATTTTCTATATTGTTCATAGACTGTTCCTCCTTTGCACCTCAGTTTCCTAATTTATACAATGGGGTAACATAACATACTTCATAAGGCAGTTGTGAGGATGAACTGAAATGATGCATTTTAAAAACTCGGCACAGAGCTTAGCACATACTGGATACTTGTACTGCCAACCTGGAGAGCTCTTCCTATCCCACCCAAGCCTGTGTAGAGTCATAGGATCCTGATCTCAGTTTCTCTGACTTTCACTTTGCCATGCAAATGGTTATATTTCTCTGCTTAACACAAATTCAAGTGAGTCTTTTAAAATCTCAGTTAGATTATAGGATGCTGAAGTGCAATTGGGGTTTTGCACTCAGCACAGTGTCCTCTTTAGAGAATGGGTGTCGAATAATTATTGTTTTAATTTGCAGCTGGAAAACAAGGTGAGAAAGGCATAAACTTAGACTCTGTTCTTCTAAGCCCTTAAATTATGTGAAATTGTGTTTTTGGCCTTTGGATTCAAACATATAATTTCATTTATTTCTGTCGAAACTCATATTAAACGATGGAATCCCCTTTCCAGAGGTTTCTGAGTCTACTTTGGGGCCTGCATATGATCTTACCAATAATGTAGCAGGGAAGGAGGGGGAAAACAGAAGTTAAAGGAAATTTCATTACTTGTGCAAAGTCATGAAACTAAAAATCACCCAAATCCAATGATCTTTCCATAGTATCAAGCTATCTTCATGTCACTGTCTATTTATCTCATTAAGTTATTAAGAGCAGGAAAAGACTTCAATTTGGTTTTATAACTTGTCTAGAGCTTGGTGAAGCATTCTGCATAGAACAAATTTGTTGATTCATTGGCCTAAGATGGGAAAGAGAATTTCCTTAAGTTCCTTCCTCCACCCACAGTCACAGGAGCCACTTCAGAGGAAGTGGGAGGTGAGGGTCACCCTTGTTCAGCCGTAATGTGAGGACATGAGATGATGGGGAGTCAGGAGACCTGGACTTTGGCTGGGGCTACACCACTAGCCAGACATATAACTGGAGTACCTCACTGAACTGTCATGTGCCTCCCTTTCCTTATAGAAAAAATGACGGATTTAGACTGGATCAAAGATTTCACACTGATGACTGTCATCTGGAGGAGCCTTAGGGGCAATGAGGATAGTGATAGTGGAAGGAGGGTAATGGAGTTCTGACGATGGGGTGTGGAGGTTTCAGTTCCACTGAAACTAAAGGGAAGAACTGCTTTATATCTGATACTTTTCATATACATTATTCTTTGGAGCAGGAGCAAAGAATCCCATGGCTGAAACATGCTTTACATCACTTCTGAGAAATGTTACAACTGTTAGAGTGAGGTCCCTCCTAGCTCTGGGCGGACCTGTGATCTGATTTCTAGACACATCATCATTGAGAAGCAACTTAAATCTTTAATGTCATCTTTTAAGAAAACACTAAGGGAAGTCCATTCCAGTTGCAGAGTAGAACTCTCAGTCCTCCTTCCTCATCTCTCTTGGTCTCACTGGTTCCACATTCCACATCTCACTACTCAGTTCTGCTTCCTTACCTACTTCAAGTTGTCTGCAGCTCTTTCTCAGGGGGCTTTTTGACAGTTTTATCCAGCCTACTTGGCCTTCTCTATTACATTCATCAGCCAAGTCTCTATGGCTTCTTTTTTCCCCATGGTCTGTGATCACACAATTGAGTGTTTCCCTTGGCTTTTCCGATTACTCAATTTCTCCTTGAATTCCCCCCAGGTAATAGAACCTGACTTTATTCATATCTGGGTAAAAGAAGTCAAGCTTGGTATGGGAGAAGAAGTGGAATATAGGCATGTAAATCACAAAATATATCTATCTTTTCATTGCTATATATTTTCTTATACAGATGAGTGAAACTTATGAGATATTAAAACAAAAAAATTTCCATATTATTCTGGATACATCTTTGTGTGATAAAGAATATATTAAGTAGATAAGAAGAAGAAAAATGCAGTACATACTTAATAGCATTTACCATGATGTCAACAAGCAGCACATCAGGAATGCTCTTTCCTTTCTTCAGCAACTGTTCTGATTTTGCACCAAGTTGAGCACGCGTAGTGAGCTGGGAAAATAAACAAGAAATGACAGAAGATGGCTAATTTAAAAGTCAAATTCCAAATGTTTGGAGGAAAAGTCAATTAAATGACCATGCTCTCTGATGATGACACTGATCATGTGGCACAGTTGGGGAGTCAGGGAAGCATTTCAGGAAAATGTGTGCACAGAATGCGAGGCTCTTCCTTCGAGGCTCCCTCCCTTCCAAGATTGTACTCTTCAATTGCAGCTGCTCTTGCATCCCCAGACTTAATTCTCTAATACCTTAAATCAGAAAGATTGAGCTCTCTGCTTGGGCTGTAGCCACTCATGCCATGCAGACAGGGGCATGCCCTCTGGGGAAAACTCATATAAACATGGCCCTTGCCCAGTGAAGTTCTCATCTTTCCATGGTCAAATTCCACAGATTTTCTGCCTGTTGTTTGCTGCTTGCTTGTTTGCTGTCTTCTTTTAGCCCTCAAATAATTATCTTTTCTATTTTGCCTAGTGTTTATACTTGTTATTTGTAGGTTAGTCCAATATAAGCTACTCAATATCACTGAAACAGGAACTTACTTAGAGTCTATTCTTAGCTCAGCTGCCAGAGTGAGAATGTTATGTCAAATGGTATGGCTCTATTCCAAGCCCTGTTAAAATTCTCCCTTTTACTCCAAATGTCCTAATAATTGCCTGAGGGCCTGACTGACCTGATTCTTTTCCTTTCTCACCCATGTCTCTAACCTCATCCCTTACTAAATACTCTCTGGCCCAGCTGGCCAGGCACTTTCCTGCCTCACTATCCTCACAGCCTGGAACACTTTCCCCGATCCAGTGGGCTGGTTCTGTCACCTCTTTCAATCTGCTTAAGTCTCCCTTTCCCAAGGAGGCCTGCCCAATGTCATAAGGTGACCAGCTGTGCCTCTTTCACTGCCCTTGGCCTGTGCTCCTGCTCCCCTTGCTCCGCTCTATGTTTCCTTTTCTTATGACACTCATCATCATCTTCAATTTCATACTTATCTCTATGTTCATAGTTTATTATGTCTCTCTCCATTAGAGAGACATAAACACCACAAGGGCAGGGAATCCTGTCGTTTGTATTCACTGATATATCCAAGGTATTAAAACACTGTACAAAACAACATATGCTCTTTGAATTGAATTGAATATGGAATTTGTGAGATTTTAAAGTCAATAAAGGTAAATATAAAACATACTTATCCTTTCTGCTAATTCATATTTCAAATTCACAGAGTAAATAAGTCTCCTTTTCCTGCTTTTTCTGAACCCATTTCTCTCCCATTGCTCATCTTGTTTTCAGTTTGGTGTATATCCTTCCAAAACTTTTTCTATCTTTAAGCACTTTTGAAACCTAAAATATTATAAAACTGTTTTTCATGATAAGATGCATAATAAAAAAATCAAATGTAACACAAACAATAAAATTTCACTTGATTTAATCTGGTCATTTTATTTGATGACCGATTAGTTTCCATTAGCAGAAATAGTGAGTGAACTTTGTAAACATTTTTTCAGGCATTAATAAAAAAAATTCTGTAGAGTCACTAACAAGAGTAAAGATAAATTCTGGAAAAAATATTTAAAGGTAAAGAGGGTATGAGTGAAATAAAAGTCATAAATTAAATGGTAAAGATTAAATGAATTTGGCCTCAGTCTAAAATTTTTAAAAGCACATATTTATTACCCTGGCAAAATTGAAGAGTAATTTCCACTGCTTTCAATATGAATATTGAGAATACAAAGAATGCTAAGTAAAGTCAGATGACCTAATATTATACCATCAAATTTACTTTGAAATCAAAGAAGAACACATTGCCATTTCATTGCATTTGAAGACACTCCAAAACGCCATTAATCATGACATGTTTTATTATGCTAGTAGCTAAAATTAGATCATAATACTTACTTTTAAGAAACTATCACTGGATTTGATTTCTTCAGCTTTTGGTGTTTTATCAGCATTAGCACCTAGCAATAGGAAAAGCGGTAAAACAAATTTCTGGTATTTACACCTAACAACCACAGTAGTATTTGACCATCTATGGTTTTGGACATAAGGGTTATCAGATCCAGCTATGCCTGAGATACTCAGAGGAAGGAAGTAATAGAATCACCACAGCATAGCTTTTACCTTCACTCACACCATTAAGATCCTGGCCACTATGTGTCTTGGTGGTTTCCATCCCTCCCTATCTCCCTCCCTTCCTCCCTGCCTTCCTGCATGATCTGAGCTCATAAAAATATCGTTAGGAATACTTTAACACAGTCGGGGGTCGCTTTTCAGAAGACAGTCAAGCTTTTCAAAAAAATGTTAAAATGTTATTTTTTTACACTTTTATTTTCCTGGATTACCAAGTTATAGATAAATGTCTTAAAAGCAGATGACTCTAGAAGTCAGAGGTGTTTTAACTTAAATTCTATGAAAAAAAGAGAAGTTTTAACACTGTGTTTATAATTACTTAGACTAATGTATAATAAAATATGTAATAAAATACTTATAATAGTTTTAAAAAATCAACTAAAATTATCTCTTAAGAAACAGATAACAGGAATAAGGGACAGATAGCGTCCTCTTAAGAAAGGAAAGTCCAACCTCTCTGGAGTGTTGTATGCTCATAGTAAACCTGGACATTGCTCAATGGTAATGGCAATAATAATGATAGCACAGGAGGAGCTCGCTTCATGCTAGAATATGAGGAAGCTATTTAATATGGCAAAGCCTTCACTAGCACATACAGGAAAAAATATTTAATACTTAAAATTGTTTTCCTTCAATGGTTCTACAAAGGAGTTGAAGGACTGCAGCCCAGATCCCAAGGGAGATAACTTTTTGTTATGTTTGGGAAACTTAATTGTATTGGCAGTGCCCAAGGCTGAGAATAAACTTAGGAACCACTGTGCATATAGGTTAAAAAGACCAGCCCCTACAGTCTTCTGCAATACAATAAACAAAGCAGGAGTACGTTTGTAGAAAGCCCCAATTGTACTCATACACACAGTCTTACACACAGGTGAGAACAAGAAAAGACTGTCTGTCCCCTTGCACAGACAGGAAGAATGAGGATGATTTATTCTGGCTTCTTTCATAGTAGCAGCAAAACTAATTAACCATTTGAAGGAGACTCAAAAGATTTTCTTGTAATTTTCATCTCATCCCCAGTTGTAGGAAAGAGTGATCTTGCTCCCTCTGTCAAATGGCCGTATGTAGACAACTATATAAAACTCCCTTTGCTTCTTGTTTATTTCCCTGAAAGCATGTTCGTGCTCACATATGTGTTCTCATTGTTTCTCTCTCTAATGTAAATAATAGATGATTTGTTTTGAGATCTTACTAAGTATCGTTTCACCTTCTGTTTCTGGTAATACTTCATTTGAAACTGGACCAGCTGAAAATACATTTTGTGGATCCTTTGGAGAGAAAACAAACACAGGGAGGGATTTTACCATTGCTATATTTTAATAATTCTCCTAATTTTATATCTATAAGTAAAGGTTTGAGAACAAATACTTTTTATCTATAACATTAATGATTTTAAAGGAGATTAAAGTTTCAGTCCTAAATTCTTATTTCCAGAAACAAACAAGATTGGATAATTGCACTTATAGAAATACACAGTAACCTGTGATGTAATCTGTCTTTTGAATGATCTTCAATTACTATGTAAAATATGCCCATTACTATTTTGAAAAGATAATGGAACCTAAGGAAAGGGTAGAGTTTACAGAAAACCATCTTGAACAATCCTAGAGATGTCAGTCATAGCCATAGGGTAATTTTTAAAAAATGTACATTGTCTATTACTTTATTGATTAAAATATAAAGATATTACAACATGGAAGAAGAGAGAGCCCACCATGAAGAAAACTTCTCCCAGTTATTTTCAAAATTAATTGTTAAATGACATTTATTTTTGCAGGCTATGCAAATGATCTGGATCAGATTATCAGCTAATTCATTCAGTTGCAGAGGCAGCATAAGGTAGAGAGAGGAAAGAGTAGTGGACTTACAATCTGGAACCTTAATCATAGAGAAGCCATTGACAAGCCTTCTGACTCCAAGCAAACCAATTCATGCTTAGGGTCTTTACTACATGCTCTGTAGAATGAGGGAGCTGGACTACATCAAGGATTCTGAAGGTGGGGCTACATTTTCCTATTCACCCCTCCACCCCAGGAATCATTATGCAATAATGAAATGAGATGCAATATTGATGGGAATATGATACAGGTAAACCTTTCAGAGAGCCATCCCCCAATTGACATCTACTAATGTAGATCAGGTGTCAGCATACTACAGCTCATAGACCACAAAGGCCTACCGACAGTTTTCATACAGTTTCTGAACACCACTTCAGCAGCTGACCACTGTGAGACTGGAGACAGAGACTGGAGTCCTCCTCTACCTCTGTACCTGCTGGGATTCTACATCTGCCTCAACCACTGCCCAGGGCCAGCATTGGTCTCTGACTATACACTGGGGACTTTGATGTTGGCAACTGCCAGAAGCTGGGTGGGAGGATCTCTGTGCAGGAGTTGGTGACTTCTTGAGTTCCCGCAAAAGAATTATATACCACCCTCCCAACCTCCACAATTCAATCACTTCACCCACCCCCACTCACCAGCTAGTGGCTCTTTCATTGGGAGAATGGCTCCAGCTGACGGCTACTAGACCCAGAGGGGGCCCATCACACAAGACGGTCTACCCAGACAAACTGGTGGGAAGCAGGAGTTTTCTCTCTTGTTATACAAGTACCCACATAATATCCTTGATTTTACCTCTTGGCCTCAAATTTATCCTAAATATTTAACTTAAATATTTATTCTCTAGACTTTTGCAGAACCTAAAATTTTACTCTCTGGGTTTGTACCGAAGAAACTTCTGGTCTAGAAGACTTTTTAAATTCCATCTAGCTCCAAATCTCTAATGTGCTAGGCGCAGAAGAGAAAACTAGAATCACACTTGCCTGGCTTTCTTTAATCTCCTCCTGCAGAACTGGTAGAGCATTTTCTTCATCTTTTTTCTGAATTGGCAGAACCTCACTGACTTTTTCATTGTCATGAAATGCTTGGATAGCTTCTTGGACAAGAGTGTCAATAGAAAGTATCCGCATAGGAAAGTCTAAAGTACAAAATATAATCTTATAAAATAGCTTTTCATTTGGGAACTGGAAATTGTCTTTATGTGCTGGTTTTGCCCTATAACAGTCTTTCAGGCCCACTAGAACTGTCTTTTGGATCAAGCTTATTTTTTGTTTGTTTTGTTTTGTTTTGTTTGAGACAGAGTCTCACTCTGTGGCCCAGGCTGGAGTGCAGTGGCGTTATCTCGGCTCACTGCAATCTCCGTCTCCCAGGTTCAAGTAATTCTACTGCCTCAGCCTCCTGAGTAGCTGGGATTACAGGTGCATGCCACCACACCCAGCTAAATTTTGTATTTTTAGTAGAGATGGGGTTTCACCATGTTGGACAGGTTGGTCTCAAACTATTGACCTCAGATGATCCGCTCATCTCGGCCTCCCAAAGTGCAGGGATTACAAGCATGGGCCACCACACCCAGGTGGATCAAGCTTCTTTTTAAAAAATGTGATAAGGCCTGGCGCGGTGGCTCATGCTTGTAATCCCAGCATTTTAGGGGGCCGAGGTGGGTGGATCATGAGATGAGGAGATTGAGACCATCCTGGCCAACATGGTGAAACCCTGTCTCTACTAAAAATACAAAAATTAGCCGGGTGTGGTGGCACGAAAAAATAAATCCGTCTCAAAATAAATAAATAAATAAATAAATAAATAAATAAATATAAAATAGATAAAAATTGTGATAAAATTCAAATAACATAAAGTTAAGCACTTCCACCATTTAAAGGATACATTTCAGTAGCACTTAGATATTCACAATGTGTGCAATCATCACTATTATTTTGTTCCTGAAATTTTTAATCACCCTGAAAGGAAATCCCAAATCAATTGAGCTGTCACTCTCATTCCCCTACCCCTGCCTCTCACGTCCAATAATTCGCTTCTTTCTCTATGGATTTGCCTATTTTGGATATTTCATACAAGTGGGCTCATACATTATGTGACCTTTTGTGTCTGGCTTTTTTCACTTAGCATAACGTGGTCAAGGATCATCCATGTTGTAGCATGTATCAACATTTCACTCATTTTTATGGCTGAATAATCATAGCCTGGAAAATTATAAAATTTTTGATGATAGAGATTTCCCAACATATCAGCAATGCTTGTTGTATGGTTTTTCTTTTTATAGACATAGACATTTGCAGCTACAGTCAGTGTAAATAGGACCTAATGGCAGGCAGAGCAGGAGAAAAAATTCTACCTTTTTGTAGAGACCTTAAAATGGTAGTTTTTCCACTTAATGTTTTCCCCAGTAAGCATCCTTTAACAGCAAATGAAGGTAATTCAGGTGTTGTTGATTCTGCTCGAGGAGGAAGAGATTTTTCAACTAGCCTGTGAAGAATATGGCCCAGTATGCAATTGTTGGAGGGTGGTAAATTGTCAACCATTTCTTCTGGTAAGGCCCACTCTCCAACCATGTTCTGTAAAAATAACAATCAAATAAACAGAAATATTCTGAAAAGTGGAATTTAGGTATATGAAATATTTAAAAGTCAAAAGTAAATCCAAATCATAGCCAACAAAAGCCAATCAATACTTTAATTATATTATAAAAATGAGTAATAACATTAATAATAGTTTCATAGTAGAGGGCAGAAAAATGCTTCTTACATAAAAGCAAAAAATAAAAATAAAAAATAAAAAATCTTAGCTTATGAAAGTGAGCATATAAATTGAGACATTTTGTAATCTAGGTTGAATATTAAGACATTTAAATTGATGTTATCACCAGTAAGCAGATAAAAGACAGTAATCATTTCTCTGCTATCTTATGCAAGTATTAACTTTATTTTATAATATTTTAAAGTAATAAAGATAAAAGAGAATTTTCATGTTCAATATCTCTAAGTCTAGCGTGTTTAACTCCCACTTCATTCAGGTTTCTTGATGAAATGATCAAATGATTAGATGGAGAGAAAAAACACAGTACAGATCACATTCTCTGACTTGCATGTAATATAACTAGAAGTTGATTTCAGAAACATAGAAAAAAATAAGTATTTAAAATGAAAAGCATTCTTTAAAAATGATTCTTGTATGAAAGAGGAAATTGAGACTATAAAGTCTAAAAGGAACATTAAAACAACAGATTTATTAAAAATATGGGGTGGGATCAAACTGTACATATGGGAAAATACCCCTTAGCCTAAAATGCCTTGATCGAGGTGCGGCATTCAGTAAATCAGTAGAGTGACTAGAGTAAATAATATTCTATTGAATATTTCAAAATAGCCAGTAGAGAACCATTCAAATGTTCCTAGCATAAAGAAAAGATAAATGTTTAATATGACAGATACCCCAATTACCCTGATTTGATTATTACATATTTTATAAATGCATCAATACATGTGTTTATTATGTATCAATAAAAAAATTAAAAAGAAGGAAAATAAACAAAGTAGACATTAAAATCGGGAATAAAAGTAATTTTAAAATAATCAAACTTGGAAGAAGAAACTTGTAAAAATAAAAATGGAAATTAATAAATTACAGAGGAAAACTATCCAGATACACTTTATTGATAAAATTCTAAAACTTATCCTTATTAATAATGATAATGAAATTTCTACTACTTTGACACAAAAGTGAAGAATAGCAAGTATCAACGTTGGAACATAATAGGAAAAAAGGTAACAGCAGACACATGTACTCTCTGTTCATCATAGCACTATTCACAATAGCAAAAACATTGAATCAACCGAAGTACCCATGAAGAGTGGAATGGATAAAGAAAATGTGGTATATGTACACCATGGAATAGCACACAGTCATAAAAAAGAATGATGTTGTGTCCTTTGCAGCAATATGGGTGCAGCTGGAGGCCATTATCTTAAGCAAACTAATGCAGAAGCAGAAAATCAATACTGCATGTTCTCACTTATAAGTGGGAGCTAAACACTGGGTACACACGGACATAACGATGAGAACAGTGAACACTGGGGACTACTAGAGGGAGGAGATGCAGAGAGTGGCAAGGGCTAAAAAACTACCTCTTGGGAACTATGCTCATTAGCTGGGTGACAGGTTCAGTCACACCCCAAACCTAGCATCATGCAATATACTTCTGTAACAATCTGTAACAAATGTTACAGAAGTATTTTGCATGGTATAATTTTAATAAAAGTAGGAAGCGGGAAGAAAAAGAAGACATTAGGTACAACTATACTATAGTAAATTTGGATTTATAACTGCATGGTAATAAATGATATTCTAAGAAAGTGCAAATGATTAAAATTAAGTAAAATCTTTGAAAAAATAAAAGCCATGAAATAAATGAAAAAGATGTCATAGAACTATACTTATGAAAATTGAAGACACTAATGGTTTACAGAAAAATTTTGTTTCCTTAACTGAACAGAAATTTAAATGTTTAAAAGTCTTCTGGAGTATAGAAGAAGATAGAAAGCTTTCCTGTTTATTTGGCAAGACTAATATAACCCTTATACAGAAAATGTATCAAAGATAATTGACAAAAACAACATCCCAAAAGAAAACTACAAGCCAATCTCCCTTGGAAATATTTGGCACAAATCATGCATCAACATTAAAGTCAACGTAATATTAACAGACAATAAAGATACTAATTGACATTAACTCCATACTACGTAGCATATACTATTGTTTTCATGCATTATGTCAAACGATTCTCACACAACTCTTACACACATAGTATTATTATTATCTTCCCGATTTATGGAAGAAAAATCTGAGTATTGCAAAGACTAAGTTATTTTTCCATGGTCACAATAAAGAGTAAGGGCAAAACCTAGATTGGAACCCAGGCAGTCAGATCCCAGAACATGTACTCATATCCAGTATATGATGTTGACTTTATCCCACCATGACTGAATAAGAATTATTTCATGAATCCAAGGAAGCTTAAATACTAGAAAGCCTATGTACTATATTCATTAATAGGTTAAAATAAAAAAATAAAAGCATAAGATCATTCTGACAAAGAAACAACTGATACAACTCAAAATTCATTTCTGATTTTAAAAATACAAGAAAAACAAACAAAATAAAACCATATCTTAGTACGTTATGAATTGAAGATACCTTTCCTAACACTCTCTAGACCAATGGTAAACCAAAATAAACTACACATTTTTCCATTAAAGGCAAGAACAAGAAAAAGTTGCTCATCATGAGTACTATTAGTCACATTATTTGGGAAGTTCTAGCTAGTGCAACAAAATAAGAAAAAGAAAGAAGCAGCACTGTCTCTAGGAGTAATGGTGGCTGCTGAAGAGCAGAGTTCCTTGTGCAGAGGTGGCAGCTATAACCTGAACTGCTGCTAGTGCTCTGGGGTGGTTGTGGCAGTGACAGTTTTCTTGTCAGACTTTGCTATGATGGTTCCAGTGATTTTCTTTGGAAGTTTAACCTTGAGTCTACTTTTGAGCCCACCTACAGATTCTTTGAGCCACCCACCATATTTTGAGAATTTTCTTTTCTTGCTTATTCAACAAGGATCCTTTTGTTTTTGCCTGCAAATATTTTGCTTGCAAAATTTTTTTGCTTGCAATTTTTTTTTTGCTTGCAAAAGCTGACAAAATCAATGGAATTAACAAAAAATTTATAGAGTCTATATATAGAAAGCTTCAAAATTTGACTATTAAGAAAAATGACTTGAACAGAGGGTGAGATAAAAAGGTTCAAAATTATAAACCATTTAATTCTCCCCCAAATTAATCTAATTTAATGTTTAATGACAACAAAAGTGCTAGTGTCATTTCCCCCTAGTCATCGCTCAAAGGTTGATATGACAAATGATTTGAAAGTTAAAGTGGGCCAGGTGCAGTGGCTTACGCCTGTAATCCCAGCATTTTGGGAGGCTGAGGTGGGCAGATCACGAGGTCACGAGTTTGAAACCAGCCTGAACAACATGGTGAAACCCCGTCTCTACTAAAAATACAAAAATTTGCGCCACTGCACTCCAGCCTGGGCGATAGAGCTAGACTCCATCTCAAAACAAAAGTTAAAGTGCAAGAAGATATATAATGGGCAAAAAAACAATCCATTAAAAATACTTAAAAAGGAAAGTAATGGTAGTGTTGCCTTATAAGTTATGAAAGTGCTTTTAAAAAATATGGTAATGAAAAGAATGAGTTACAGGGACAGAATATTCAGTGTACAAAAATATAGATTCCAGAAACAGATCTAATTATATGTAAAAGTTTAGTATGTAATAAGGTTTATACTTCACATTAGCAGAGAAAGATTATTTTACAACTGGTATTTGAATAACTATTTATATATTTGGAAAAAATAATGTTAGATATCCTTATACTTTCATAAAAATAAATTGACACCAGAAGAATGAACGACGTAAACAAGAACTCTAACAGCATGAAAATTTGGGCGAACACTGATATGCTCCACGATTGTTTCTCCAAGCACAACACCAAAGCTGAAAATCACAAAGGAAAAAGTTGGTAGTTTGATCACACTCTACAAAAACAAAATCTTCTGCACATTCTCAGGCACACACACACACACATAACTCACACACTTCAAAAACAACAAACAAAAGCAAAATATCTGCAATATATGTATGTGTATATTCATATATATTTGACAATAGGTTAAGAATTTTAGTACATAAAGTAGATATTCAGAAAAAGAAAAATAAAAGAAAAATGGTGGAAAGGATATAAATGGGCAATTTTGACAGTAGAACAAAATGGCCAATGAGTTTATAAAGAAATCTTCAAATTCATAGTAATAAAAGATATCCAGATAAAGCTATTATGTATCATATTTTGCCTAAAACCAAAAGATTGAGTCATACTTCTCATTCACCACTGTTAAGAGGGTAAATTAGTATATTGATTTATCGCATTTTCAAAAGTATCAAAAATTGCTGCAATAGTTCTGTCATAACAATAAAAATAATGAAGACATACAAGTCAGAGAAGAATTAAGATTTTTTATTTACATATACATATAGGTAAAATGGTATTTTTCTGTAGTCACTTGAGGATCCTTAAAAATTATCTTCAGTGCACATAAAATATATTTAATAACATGATATGTGATAATTTCATTATCTAGATATTATTCCATTTGCACTCTATCAAAGAGAGAATAGAAATACATGTAATTTATATTTTAAAATTATTTGGAATTAGTACTTATAACCTATTTATTAAACTATTCAAACTTCAAAAAACCCCATATATTGTTTCAGCAGTGCAGAGATGTCAAATCATAGTGCAATATTGAAAATTAGAAATTCCAAGATATATTAGTATTTTTTTAATCATGTAAGTCTCCTCAAAATTGTATCTCAGATGATCAGTTCTATTAGCACTTCTATTGTATCACTGCCCTTAATCATCTTAATGTAAGTCTTTTCAGTCCAAAGATCTGGGATAGAGAAACATAAGCAATGTCCCTTTGGGGAGATAAAGGAGCTGCCTCATCAACATAGGTGCTTGTGAAATCCAAAGAGGGAACCAAAACAAAAGACAGGATATGTTATATTTCATTATTTTTCTTTAAAAACACCAGCCAACTTCTGCTAGTCTGGATTGCCTTAAGTCAGTTTTTTTTTTTTTTTTTTGAGGAAGGTATGTGTCTTTGTCTTGTGTGTGATTTAGCTCAAGTTTCCTAATCATTTTCTGGAGGGGACCTCTCTGAAAAGCTCTAGTTTAAAAATGATGGGCCAAATTTGACCATTAATTTGAATGACTTTTTTTCATATTAGTCAAATAGATGATGTATGGTTTATACATATTACTACACTATCATTAAGTAATGAGCAAGTCACATTTCTGGCTTATAAATAAATGCCCGTATTACATTTTTAATCCTTAACTCTTAATTAATATGACAAAGTGGCCCTCAGTAACAGATTAAGTCTACAAGTGGAGTTATTTATTTAAATAACTTGAAGTAAGAAAAGTTTGTTTAGGCCACTTTTGACAATATTTCTATAATTATGCTATGTCATATAGAAATAAGCATATCCCTATGTTCTTGCTTTTCTTTCATCAGTATTCTTTTCATACCCATTATCTGACAAAGCACGCTTACTCAGAATATAAGTTGTCAAATTTGGTAAATGTTATGAATGGCTTGTCTGATTTGGCACCAGAATTTCTGATATGAGAACATTGCAGATAAGAAAACACTTTTTGAAACAAATTTTTAAAACCCTAAAGTGCTCGTAGTAAGTTTTTCTTTAAAATTGGTGTAATGTAGTTATACACAAATTTTAGTACATTTAGTATATAAATATAATCCTATTTGGCTGCCAATTCTATACATACTATTCTGTATTTATAAAAATTATTTTGTTTTAGTTTACTGCCTTTGGTCTTTCTAGGAACTCTGCACATAATGATAATCTGCATTGTTCAAAATTAGCCAGATACTAATAGGATCTGCAAAATTATTGATTGCACTATAATTGATTTCTTGCTTCTGCTTTCATTTGTTGGAATTATTTATTCTTCAAATTAGACAAATGGTGATTATTTTGTGTAATGCGGCCAATTAGAAACTAACCAAATAAGAAAACAGAAGCTATAGAAATTATGTAATTTTACAATAAAAAAGGTGATATTTCCAAGGCCAAGTTGAAGTGGAAAGTTGCCAATATTGTAATGATTTTGAGCTGTTCAGTCACTTAACCCTTTGAAAGGAAGCAGTCTTAGGCTTAACTCAGATGACTTGAGTTTCTATTGTATAATGCTTCTGCTACTTGCTTGCTTTGCACTCTCACTAATTCCGTCATCTTTGCAGCGTAGTAACAATATGTGTATCACCAGACTGTTGTAAAGATTAAATGAAATAATGCTTGTGTGAGAAACCTATGTGCCCTCTGACTATAAACAGTTTAGGAGTTCTCAGGTAGCTGCTGAAGGCATGTAAGAGCGCCACATCCAGCCACACTCCAATCTGAAAGGCCTGCTTCCTCACGAAGAATCCGAATAGCCCTCTTCCATCACTAAGCTAGCGGTAGAATGTGGCCAAACACAATGGAATAGGATGTCACTGTGATGAGAACAGAATGCTTAGGCTGACCTGTGGAGATTAGCATATAAAGGATTTGGTGGAACACATTGAGCAGAATCACTGTCAAAGGAAAGCCTATGAAGTTCCTAGCAAAGACCAAAAATAAAGGCTGAGTCAAGATAAGCATCTCAAAGGGGAGGAAATTGGAACATCATGAGTGAAAAGAGATCAGAAGAACTGGAGAAAGAAGAAATTCAGATTAAAAAGATGGTTATTAGTTTAACGACAATGAGCTAAAGAGATTTACTAGTTCACTAGTGATGAGGAATCAAAAATTTTTATCAGATCTCTATTTTACATATTTGTTATCTATGTAGATATGATTAAATTATTTATATAATAAAACATAAATTATTTACTCTTTCAGATATTGTTGTAAATAGACACCTGACTATGAGGCCCACACTTTGACGCCCAGAGTGGGTAAAACCAGGTAAGTATCACATGGTATAAACAATTGCTTTAACGAGATATTCTTTCTGTGTAGATGTACTAGTCCCTGATTTATGTAAACTGTCATGAACATGTAGGAAACAATTATTAAGATGTCTTGATTTTAATACAAATATTTTAATTGCACCTGCATAAATACTATCAGTATGCATTTTTGAGAAGGTGTAAGTATAAGATTCAGGATCCATCAACACCTAGGAGGTCTGACTCTCCCTGTGAAGTTTAGTCTACCTACACAGAGATCATAAAATTACAACAGAGAGTAAATAGACTCTGCCTATGGTAAAAAGTCACAACCTGTTCACTAGCACTGGTTTTTGTTTATTTGTTTTGAGACGGAGTCTCACTCTGTCACCCAGGCCAGAGTGCAATAGTGCGATCTTGGCTCACTGCAGCCTCCATCTCCCAAGTTCAAGCAATTATCCTGCCTCAGCCTCCCAAATAGCAGGGATTGCAGGCATGTGCCACCACATAGCTAATTTTTGTATTTTTAGTAGAGATGAGGTTTCACCATGTTGGCCAGGTTGGTCTTGAACTCCTGAACTCAAATGATCCACCCACCTCAGCCTCCCAAAGTGCTGGGATTACAGGCGTGAGTCACAGTGTCTGGTCCACTAGCACTGTTTTTATTAATTGACCTACACTGACCTTTCCAGAACCTGAATTCTGAATTCCTCAACCCATAGTATCTACTATTTTTACAGATCCCATCTTTACAGATCACATGGGCTTACCACTCTGCTATCCAGTCTGGATCCAAAGCACTCACATGCCTCCCTATACCCTAATGTAGGAGCCTAATGGTGACCTGGGGTTCTGATTCTGATTACTTCCAGTCTCGTATCTTTTTATTTTTTTGTGGCCTAATGTGTCAGTATCCTTGGTCTCCTTGTTATGAATCATGGCTAATAGAATCATGAGCATTTACAAACAGAGTCTACTTGGAAACAAACATGCTTGAATGTTGGCTGAGTTGCACACTTCAAGGGCAAGCTTGGGCTCCCACGTGTCCACTGAGTTCCCTTCTTGATTGTATCGTTGCCCAAGTGATTGAATGATGCTGCTGATTACCCCTGTAAAAACCACATGTATCTCATTCTCATTCTTGCCACTTCTAAACATCCAAGTTGGGGACAGAGCTTCCTCATTCACCCTTTCAAAAAGTGGGGAGAGCTGACTTACTTAGATCCATTTGAATAAACAGAATCTGGGCCTTTGGACATATTCGTTAATGCATAAAATCTCAGAGCACCTAGCACAAAATTCAACAAACAAATAATAGAGTTACAAGAATAATACTTTAGTAGAGACATTCAAAGGTGGCTTTTGTAGAGGAGTAGTACTAGTCTGAAGGTACATATAATCCAGTGTTTGTCTTCATGGATCACTAGAACTTCCCAACATCTGCATGGCCTGATATGTCCCAGATGTTCCCAATTTAGTGTGTTCTAAATACTTCAGAATTAAATTACTGATACATTTAGAAAGACAAGGTAAGTGCCTTTTCCTCTAAGAGACAGAAAGGACCTTCTAGGAGGATACAACACTTACACTGTTTTTGATACCTCCTAGTTTCCTTGGTTTCCTGAAATGCAATCTTTTTTTAACCTATATTTGATAAGACCCAACAACAGATTATCTTGCTGCAGTGGCCCAAGGACTTAGGGCAGAAGCTTCTAACAGACTGACTTCAAGACATTCCGTATGCAGTGACTCCACAAAATGAGGCTATGCCCCTTTTAGAGGGCAGCCAATGTACTGTAACTCTACCATGGCAAGACATTCAAGCTGCCTTGATCTACGGCTAGCTTTCCCTTGGCCTACCACTCTGCAGGTGTGGCTTGGCTGGCTCTTCCCTTGGCACACCACTTTCCCTTGGCACAACACTCTATAATACTTAAAATATAGTTAAGACTTGTACTAGCAGCCTCAGAAGTAGTTGTAGCCATTACCAATCCTCAAATTTCAGAGAAATTTGAATTTATGTTCATCATGATGGACATTTCTTTAGCTATTCAAGATGTCCAGGAAGTCTTTTTCACCAGACATGTCCATTTTTATTGGTCTGAATCCCTGTAAAGCACTCCTATAACTCCCTGGCTTCTCTTGGAGCACAATTACCACTTGGACTACATCTTCTAAGACAGTGGCTTTCAAACATTTTTGACTAGGTCTCCCCGTAAAAAAAAAAAAAAAATGCATTCTACATTGTGACCCAGCATTTCTGTACAAGTAGATATAAAATGCACAAAAAATTTATGAAATGCTTATCATCACTACTTGTGATATGCTTTATTTCCTGTTGTATTGCATTGCATTTTATTATATTTACTTTGTCCTTTTTAAAAATAAATACTGGTTGTGACCTAAATTAATTTCACAATCTGGTTTCAATCTCTTTTTGGACAACAAATAGTAAAGGATATTTCACTGGACAAGATACCAGGAACCCTCAGTTCTAATCTCATGTCTATAATTACCATCTTGGGTTTATTTTTCTAGATATCTTCAAATAGGGAGAGTAATTCTTTTTTTTTTTTTTTTTTTTTGATACAGAGTCTCGCTCTGTCACCCAGGCTGGAGTACAGTGGCATGATCTTGATTCACTGCAAGCTCCGTCTCCCGGGTTCATGCCATTCTCCTGCCTCAACCTTCCGAGTAGCTGGGACTACAGGTGCCCACCACCACAGCCAGCTATTTTTTTTGTTGTTGTTGTTGTATTTTTAGTAGAGACGGGGTTTCACCGTGTTAGTCAGGATGGTCTCGATCTCCTGACGTTGTGATCCGCCTGCCTCAGCCTCCCAAAATGCTGGGATTACAGACTTGAGCCACCGTGCCCGGCCGTAATTCTTAATTTTATACTAACAGTGACTCAACTCAGAGAGTCAGAGAGTCAAAGTATATTTTTAAAGTAATATAGCTCTCAGTATAATTTCTCATAATTGGTTATAATTAATTTAAAGACCAGCTCACTCATATGCTAGATTTTATTTGTATTATTAGATTTTAGTTATTGGTTACCTGTTTTCTAGTACTTTGGAAAACTGTATTTTGTACAATTGCTGTTCTTAAATTTTTTTATAATGTGAATCTCTAAAAACTCTTATCAACAGGTACATTATTATTATGCAAAATGCAATAAAACTTTAGGCTTATTGGAAAATAGACAAATTAATAGTTAAATTGTATCCAAAAAAAAAAAAAAAGTATTAGTGAGTGAGAGGTTAGGTAATTTATTAACTCAAGCCCAAATCCTTGGGCAGAAAATGATGTCTTAACCAGGGACAAGCCGATTGCCCATTTATAGTATTTTGAGTTGTTGCACAGTCTACATGTTTCCATTGGAAGATTGTTAGAAATAACCAAGATTGGTATCTTCAGAGATTATTGAAAAAGTCTGGATGCTGGAAGTGACTCTTAGTTAAGGACACCCAAACACACTTCATAAGCTTAGTTTGGGCTACAGGCTTGAAATTTAATGAAGCCATGGAAAAAATACAAAGATAGAAGAATCTAAGCTCACAGCTCATACGGTTAGGTCCGTTTTGCGCTAATACCTTTAAATCAACTGACGCCTACTCATACTTCACAAATCAACCGAATTTCATCCCTTCCAATGTGTCCCATAACCTCCTACTCTTATCTACACAGCATCATTCTCTGGAATGGTTTTTCTCTCATCCCTACTAAACTATGAACACTGGGAGGGAAGGATCTCTGTCTTATTTAACTTTATATCTTCAAGACCTAGAACAGTGCTGGTAGAAGTAGGCACTCAATAGATATCTATTTATTGAATGAATGAATCAATCAGTATTATAGGCTCAATATATGTGAACAGAATAAGTGAGTGACTAAATTGAAATTCAATTTTAGTGATTGAAACTAAGTACAAAGATGACTTAGGCCTCCAAATAAGATAGGCATAACCCAAAACTAGGGACAAGATCAGAAAGTATAATCCTCATAGACAGAAGCTAGCAAAAATCCACATACCACAGATGACATTAGCTAATATAGTAAGCATCTCCCAAAGTAACAACCTGTAGTATGATTTAAAGTGTGTTGTTAAATTATGGCATCTCTTTTTTTGTCAGCAAAAAGCATTTCATTTAAGATGTAATATATAAAAAACAATTTATTAATTTGGGTCTTTCCAACAAACTATGCCAGAGACTTAACAGGGAGGAGAGAGGTGTTGTAATGCCATTTTTAGGTACAAAAACAAATTAAAGTATTTCAATTTTCTGATGTTTTATCTCAGAGAAAAGATGGAGGACAAGTCTTAATTTTTTTAATAGAAATATCCCCAAATCACCTAAAGCAAATGGGTAACATCATTTAGGGAAAAATAAATCCCTTGAGAACATTGACTATATTCACATTACCACAAATCCTATGGTTGCAAATAGTTTTTCAAAGTGAATCCATATTTGGGAAGAGCTCTGTCACACTTGAACGTAGGTAGCAACAGATTAGAACTGGTCAGAAATTCAAATAAGCAGCCTGCAAGATGCCAGAAAACTAGACAGGAAAGAAGTCAGGTTTAAAACAGTCAGGAGCTGGCAGGTCCTAAAAATCCAAGCACCTGGGCTGAGTCCAGGGTCCTGGAGTGGGAAAGAGCAGCCCATGTCAATGGGTAGGTACAATCTGCTCTATGGCAGAAGCTGTTTGTGACCTGGTTAATTTCATATTCCTAACTAGGTATTTGCTTTGGGTCTCCTAGACTAGTATGAGCCAGCTGTATTCCACATGACTGGTAGATAAGAAAAAGAAGCTGCAGATGTTCTAGCTCTATTTGTGGCAATTGCCTAGAGCCTCCTCACTTTGCTTCCAAGCCTTTAATGTGTGTCCTGTTCTGTTCCAGTTCTGCCTAGCTTGCAACCTGCCAGCTTTGTTTTCATTTTCTAGTCTGGTTCTCACCCAATCTCAGTTTCCATCACTGGCATGCTCAAAGGACTTGGCTTGATCCCACCTCTGTCTCTTCCTGTTTCTGGCCACATCAGGGAAATTATCTTGACTGTCTTGGTTCCAGTTCTAAGAATTAAACCCCTGGCACTGTATCTCCTGGCTGACCTTCCGACTGGGTCTGTCCTGGTCTCTTACCATAGGTAATAAAATACTATAGAAGTATACCTATTGCTAGGGTAGAATGAAAAGTCTAGTGGCTATATTTCAGTTACTGTGCCTGGGGAATATGGCACTCAGAATGAAGCCATACTCCATGGGAAAGTAATAAGGTAACACTTTCAGTTTTAGAGCCTCTGTTGTCATCTCTTCCAGGGCTTTCTGTCCTCCAACTACCCCCCAACCCTGAGGAAATCTGGAAGAACTGCCTGAATTTTATTCAGACTTAAACATTTATAATAACTTCCCAGGTTTCTTAGAAGAGGCAGAAAGTGTGGTTATTTATCTTCCCTAAGGGGAGTTCAGCTGTGTAATCTGGCATCCCCACAGGGTTTCTTGAACACTGTATGGGACCTGTTTGATAGCCACGTGACAGTGGAAAAGATTGATGCTGCCACATACTGCCTTAGATAAAAAGGCAGAGAGAAGAGAGGATGATTAGCTGAAGTGCAGCTGAATTCTGTCTTTTTATCCAGGAGCTGTCAGGAAACGGGCTCTGTGTTGGGGCCCAGTTTCAAGAAGGACTTAGAACAACTTTGGAAGATGAATTGACCCTGTTGTGTGAGCCTGGAAGCCTTGTTAGGTCACTTGACCTCCAGTCAGGTCAGCATATGGTTAGCTACCTGGACACATCTTTCTACCAGACACTCTGGCCTTCAGATTCCAGAGGAGCCAGTGGGCAGGGGTGTCTATCTTTCACTGACATTGGCAGGGTGGGTGCACCTCTAGAGAGAAGGTCATATCTATTGCCAGGAAATGCAGAGTCTGCACTATCAAGGGAAAGGCAGAGGTTAGCTCAACTTCATCTGCCATGTGGAGCCCCACGCTGAGCTGAACAGTGTTCTGGCTAGAAGCAGACTGTGGGTGGCCAATGCCTTGCCTATGGATCCATATCATGGTTAATTCTGGATCATTAGGAAATCTAATGAATTTGACCTGATTCAATAATGTCTTTCACTCAGTAATCTGATCACTTCTGTTCCAGGAGTAGCCTTCCTCAGTCTGCCCTAATCTAATGGTATGAAAACAGGCATATTTAATTTTAGCCTATTGCAAAAGAAGACCCAGGGCAGTAGACTGCATCTACCTTATGCTTGGTTTTGGAGGGAAATTTACATTGGCCACAGTCAGTTACTCACTGTGTGACAGTGGTCACTGTCAAGGCCTGTAGGCCCACACTGGAGAGAGCCTGGCACCTCACGATGCAATCCAATCACTCCAGCTTGTCACATATTCAGAAGCTCAGAAAGCTCAGCAGTGACAGGTTTATTTTTCAGAAATGCTGAGCTACAAATTAATAATATATCAAGCAGCCAGAATCACTGGGCTGACTGCAGGTCTGATTACCATAGGTAACTGACACTAAGCCATTATGGGAGATCCTCTCTCTTAAAAACTTACATTTCAGTGCTGCTGAAATTCAGTGACCAGATGCAAACAATGGGTAGGGGCTTCTGCTTAGTACTCTGATTTCCAGCTGTGCTCGAAGTGACTCATTCAGGAGTTCAGTGGAAAAGTAGTTCAGTCACCCCAAAATGATAGGTTCCTACTCCTTGTTCCATTCTCTATCCCTGGAAAGCCACCATGGCCCTTCCAAGGCATTGAATGTGGCACACTGAGAATTACAGCAGCCCAGTGCTTTTCAAAGCACAATTGCCTGGGTCAAACAAACAAACAAAAAATACGACTCTAAGGTCACTGCATTGCTCCCCAAGTGCCCTTGAGACTGAATCACCCTGGACTTCATATCAGATTTCTCCCTGTTCTGGGGCCACCAAACAATTCTAGTGGTGGTGGCTATCCTTATCAAAAAGTAAATGTCATTCCCCAACTGCTTAAACTATGCTCTATTCATCAGGGAGTGGTAGCCTACCTCAGGATCACTTTTATAGTAATTTCCATGGTCTTACTATTTAAAGGAACTCTTCCAGAAGCATCTACATCTGAATTCACCTGTCTACTGCTATTACCTAGCCAGGGATAGTAAGAAAGAGATTTGGTTGGAATTTCTCTGGTGTCACAAAATACATAAGCATTATGACTTGTTCTGCCTATCTGGTAACTGCAAAATTCACACAGTATTTTTTCACATGGAATAACCTCTTCTATAATGACTATTACCACCCTCTTTATTTCACTGCTAAGATTGATACCTCAAAGAGGTATAAGCCACCCCCAAAAAGCTTAGAGGTGACACTGACCAATGTGTCAAAGACTACTATAGGCCCGCTGTACCAAATATGGCTGACAATTCCTGACAATGGACAGGAGTGGTGGCATTGGGGGTCTCTTAGGTGGGAGAGTTTATGATTCTCAGTCCTACACATCTGAGCCAAATTAAAAATTAAACACTTTCTTGGATCCATTCAAGTTTTCAAGATTACAAATCCCATTGGGTCTTTCCTATCTGTTAAGACATTGCTTTAAAATATTTTTTTTTTTCTTTTGAGACAGAGTCTTGCTCTGTCACCCAGGCGGGAGTATAGTGGCACAATCTTGGCTCACTGCAACCTCCGACTCCCGGGTTCAAGGGATTCTTGTGCCTTAGCCTCCCAAATAGCTGGAATTACAGGTGCCCGCCGAAATGCCCAGCTAATTTTTGTATTTTTAGGAGACACATGGTTTCACCATGTTGGCCAGCCTCGTCTTGAACTCCTGATCTCAAGTGATCTGCCTGCCTTGGCCTCCCAAAGTGCTGGGATTACAGGTGTGAGCTCCTGCATCCAGCCTATAGTTTTAAAACTTAAAATTTTACAGCCAACTCTAAAATCCTATCTGGTAATTCCAAGGAATTGATTGAAGAGAAAGTGGGCTTGATGCATAGAAGCTGGCTCTTGTAGTTGCCAAAGTAGGTAGAGAACAAACCCAAAACTCTGAAGAAAGCCCAGAAAAGCCCTGACCACCTTCTGTTTCCCTGGTCCCACAGAGGAGGGAGCTTGGAAGAGGGTTGGCTTCTCTCTATGTGATCAAGAACAAATAAAAATGAGTGGTGGACAATCACTCTGATCTTATTCACGTCAGTCATCCAGGACTCCTCTCTTTGGCTTTGTCCTTCTCACATCCCATTCCACTTCTATCTGGCTGCCAACTTTTTGGAAACCATTTCTCAATTCTGGTCTAATGTCTTGAACTTGATACCTTAATTCAACTATTTCTACCATGGTCTTCAAATGAATTTACCTTGTCTCCAGTGTTAATAATTTGAAGCCAAATACCCTTCACATGACCCAAGTTCATCTTCTATTTCTCCTATTCCATAGACACAAGTCCCAGACCTCTATCAAGCCCTGTGAAATCCTTGGCCTACAACCATTAGAAAATAGCCTTGTTTCTTGGCAACCATAGACCTAGGGCAACTAGAGCCCTCTTTGAAAACCAATACATTGATGCTCTGCTCTGTAAGTTAGAATCAGTGTGTTTGATTACTACAAAGAAGAAGCCTGGCTAACATGGTGAAAACCCATCTCTACTAAAAATACAAAAAATTAGCTGGGCGTGGTGGCAGGTGCCTGTAGTCCAAGCTACTGGGAAGGCTGAGGCAGGATGGCATGAACCCGGGAGGCAGAGCTTGCAGTGAGCCGAGATTGCGCCACTGCAGTTCAGCCTGGGCGACAGAGTGAGACTCCGTCCCCCCCCCAAAAAAAAGAAAAAAAACCAACAAAAACAAAAGTATCCTACTCAACCAAGATACAATGAGGCTTAGTCTAAAAAAGCCATTTAGATAGCCTTACCATTAGTGAAGGAATCTGGGGAGTTAGAGGTAAAACTGTAAACAAATGGAGAAAAGCAACTGTAGGTATGAAATGGCACATTCTTAAAAACTAAACTAGAATGATATGAGAATATTCCTTTCAACATCAAACTTCCTTCCCAGCTCCTTTCTATTTTGGAGGCTGATCATGATTCTTATTGCCTATCTTGAGAAATGTTTGTATTTTAAGAAGTGCTGGTGTCTTAATTCAAAGGAATGATATTATAAGGCATTGAGTGCAATGACAGGCAGAATTTTTACAATAGAATAGCCTTAGAGAATATCTCAGCCTCCATCATATGAGCAAGTTCTTACTCTGTCCACTTAGAGGTCAGCTGTATTCCTCAATATCTGAAAATAAAAGATGAAACCATCATATTTTTCAGGGCCCTCCAGTACTACACAATGCAATTATATATATTTATATTAAAATGACTAATTAAAATAGAATTAATGCTCAGGTTTATCAATAGAAGCATCATCATAGTCAAAAGACAAGAAAATTTAAGACTTCTTGGCAAGAAACAGAAGAGGCCATAAAACAAGCAAGTTCATGTGAAATTAAAAGTTCCTATACTTTATTAGTAAGTTTCCATATTGTGACACTTTGAAAGTATCCTGAATAATGCATGTATTATGGGCTGAATGTTTGTGTCTCCCCCAAATCCATATGTTGAAGCCCTAACCTCCAATGTGATGGTACTTGGAGGCTAGGCCTGTGGAATGCAATTAGGTTTAGAAGAGGGCATGAGGGAGGGGCTCCCATGATGAGATTAGTTTCCTTATAAGAAGAAAAGAGACAAGAGCTCACTCCCTCTCTCGCTGCCCTGTGAGAACACAGCAGGAAGGCAGTCTTCTGTGCGCCAGGAAGAAAGATCTCACCGGGGAGCCAAACTGGCTAACACCTTAATCTTGGGCTTCTCAGTCTCCAGAACTATGAAAAATCAGTTCCTGTTGTTTAAACCACCCAATCTATGGTGTATTATTATAGCAGCCTGAGCTGATCAATGCAATGTATATGTTTTAAATGTAAAAAAGTGTTCGATTCACATGCCCTTAACATTCATCTACTAAAATCTCTCTGTTCTTGGGTCAATGATCTAGGGATGTCTTTGGGCCAAACAATTCAGATGAGAGAGGAAAACAGAGAACTCCACGGCCCATTTAGTCCCATATTTCTATTCTTTGGTGGAAAAAGACCTGGTGGCAATAAATGTCATTGTAAAAAAATTTGGGGATAGGTATCCATACATGTGCTGTGGTGACAGGCATACACATGTTAAAACATAACATATACAACCACATCTTAAAGTCTAGTTGATGGAAAATCATAGGCCAAAAATAATGTTAATAAAAATGTACATTATAACACACACTGTAGGGTTAACCCCATAACCACAACAAGCTCACCTGATTATGAACTTAAACAGTAATTTGGCATTAAAGGCAAAAAATAGCAGCAATTAAAAATCATGAACAACTTAAGACAACATGGATGATGTCCTGGAAATGAAATATCCTTCCTCCAAATTATAGAAATTCCAACTATCACTTGGTTGTGGGCATGCACAGTAGAGCTCTGAAAATGGTTAAGTGCTTTGTGGCAGGGACTTCTTAGAAAAATCTAAATCTTCAGGAAACCATAGCCGTGAGCTAATTTTAGTTTTTGAACACTAAATTTTAGTAACTCTTAAACTCATTCAACTAGTAATGGCTAGTAAGCAGCTTATATAAAAGTGAAATGCTGTGAATTGCAACTCATTTGCTAGTAAGACCCATCGAAAGAATTTGCATTAGGGGGAATTTGAGGTTCACCGGCAGGCGTCCACTGCATGATTGAGAACCACTGGGTGCTGTGTGGGGCTGTGCTGCTAGCTGCACTAGAGGAACCAGGCCTCCTGGCTTAGCCTGCTACCCATGGTCCATTCGGCTTTAAGGGCCGTGCCTCACTCTCTACTAAATAACTCAATGTTGTTATGCTGCGGTAGTTGCCTAGGAACCCCAGAGAGGTCTGGCTGCTCCATGATGCTGTTCTTGCCTCTTTCGTGGGAGAGAGAAATGTTATTTCTAGCCACTGGGCTAGAGCTCCCTCATATTCAGTCATTCTCACATAAACAGAGTGTGATGATTTAGGAAATAATGTTAAGAAACAAGAGTCAAATTTTTGGCAGCTACATATGACATGTACATAAGCAAACACCTGTTTTAATTGCAATTTCTAGGTACAATATTTAAAAAGTTTAAGCACAATAGCTTATTCTAACAGAACATGGGCTTTTAAAAGCACAGACTCAAAACTGGGAACTGTCAGTTCTTTAAAGGTAGAGGGTATGGACATCAATTAAGCATGCTAAGAATATAAACTTTTTGAAGATTAATTTCTGAATAATACATTTGCTTGAACAATAATGTTCATTATAATGTTATTGAACATGATATATAATGAACATTATATATAATAACATCAATAATGATATTCAATAATGTTCGATAACATTATAATGAACATTATTATGTGCAAGCAAATGTATTAATTTCTGAGTAATATATTTGCATTAAAACTCCTAAACAAATTTAATAATGACAAATGTGTACCACTGGTTCTTTTTGATAAGCCAGGATGCATTGCCCCTCTGCGTCTTGTGATAGACTATTTAAGCCAGATAATATATTTTACAAGTTGAAACATTTATTTTTTACTTGTATGTAGGAACATTTAGGACAAGTTTTTGAAGAGACCAAAGGTCTAAAAATAAAGAATGATAGTATAATAGTTTACAGTACATCCTAAAACCTGTATATGGCATATTTTCCATTATGGTGTCAAAGAGAGCTTGTGAAAACATATTATAAATCCTAAGGTAATTTTCATTTCCAGAAAAACAGCAAAGTCAATACACAAAATAAAGTGCATTGCTAGATGATCACAAACTCCTAACAAAAGTTTACAATTTCCTGCAAAAGAAATGCATCATCTGCTTCAGGATGTGGGCAAGACAAGCATGTTCCTGTGGTAACCATTTCTCATACCAGGAAAATAGCTAGAGAGACAAAAATCTTTGCTAAGCTGCAGCCTACTAGGTCTCCTGATTTGTAAGAGCAACAAGAATAGAGATTGAGCTGTTTAAGAAGTAATTTAGAAATCAACATTCGATGAACGAGTAAAGTCTGTCAAATAAGATGACTTCTAATTTACAATGGAAAGAAATATCTTAACACAGTTTGATACTGTCAAAGCATTTTATTATATGGCATTATACTTTAGGTGGATGTAATAGGTCTAGTATATTTTACAACCATACAAAACAAACATCCACATTTATCTTTTAAGGTTCTAGTCAATCCTTAATAATAATTCTCTTAGTGCTACAAATATAGATTCATTTAATTAAAATATAGTGTACATTTAATTTCTCATAATTTCATATTATTTCCTTATCTTTTAACCACAAGGTTATCTTCTTGTAATATTTACTTATTAGTGTTATTTTGCACTTTTCTTTGCTCATTGTACTTTATTCATTTTATTCACTCTTTGTTCCATAAACCTTTGTTGAGTATTTACTATCAGTGAATAATTAGGTCAAATCATCTTTCCATAGATTTTTTTCATGTTGCACTTACTGAACTTCTGGGACTCATTTTGTAATTTTTCTAATAAAAAGCCTCACTCCTCATTCCATTGATGTTGATCCACTCAAAACTTCTATCCAAAAGCTATGATTGTTACACCTTTACTTCTAAGGGTGAGATAGAGTGGGATGGGGAGTGTAGGATGGTGAGGAAAGAAATGGATATGTATTATATGCATCCAACATGAAGTGCACTCAGCTGTGTTTAACTCATGTTATTTTAAATGAAGTAGGTATAGTAGTATTCCCTTTCCATAAATTGAAAAACGGAAATCTATTTAGCCCTTAAGGAACTGGTCACCTAAGATTGCACAGTTAGTAGCTGGCAATTTCAATAATGTAGCTCTAGTCTGTCTAATCTCAAAGGCTTTACAACAGTTCTTCTAAAAATCACAGTTGGCACCTGATACTTTTTATTTCAATCTTTGAAGAAAAGATTGTTTGAATCTATGCTATTCATAAAACCCAGACCTCCTCCTCTTTCATTTTGCCTGTAAAAAAATCTATTATTTAGATCGATTACAAAAGAAATACATTTTAACAATGGTTTTTGAAGCCAAAGTAGACAGCTCATAGAAAGAAAAATGCTAATAAATAAACTAAAGCATTTTTAAAATTCTGAAATCTGTCTACTTAGACAATTACTATGCTTGATGTTTTTTCAGACCACTCCCCTAAGATTACTAGAAACAATAGATAATAGCTTATGTATAGTTTAAGCAGCTAAAAAGTAGCACAAATATACAAATTAAAACAAGGGAAAATGCAAACAAAACATGCCTATTTTTATTAGTAGAAATGAAATAAGGAATATCACAAAATTATTGTTAAAGAAAAAGGATTTATTATGTAGCATTCTAATTATTTCATATCAGTAGGTACCTTATATTCTTCATAATCATTGGTATCTAGCAAGTCCCTTTTCTCCAGTTCTATAAGTTGTTCTCTTGAGGGGTTAGCAGGTAGTGTCTTAACAGAGGCTTGTTCATATATGGGTTTTGCATTAAAAAATAGTTCCTTCCAATCATGCATCAACTTATATGGAATCAGGCTACTGCACAAAGAAAAGGTAGAGATGAATCAATGGTTAGTCAAATATAGATTTTAAACATTGGTATTTGTATTATATTTATGTAAATTAGCTCACTTTCATCAGACAAACAGAAATAATTACTGAAAAATGATCTTAAAGGTTACCATGTGTGCAATGACAGTAAGACTAATATATATTAGATTTTTCTGTTACAAATTATTTACAAAATGTAAACCTAATGTTCTCTTAAAGGGGCCTTGAAAAGCACTCAGCTTGTTCATTTTGCACAGGAGGACACTGATACCAGAGTATTTAAATAATTTCCTAAGGTTGCATAGTAAGCTGACATCAGAGCTGAGAATTAAGGAACCTAAGTGTTCTGACTGTGCTCACTATTTTAAGATATATTGTTCTGCTATGAAACAGTCAATAAAAAAGTTTAAAGAACCAGTGGCATAAAGTAACAATCATTCTTCAAACCCACTAAGTTCCAAACATTTTACTAGCCACTAGAAATATAATAGCAAGTGGAATACCTGGCTTCAAACAGCAGACTCTGGGAAAGAAGGGCAAAAAATAGTTGCATAAATACATGAAAGTTCTGAATAAGAATTATACAATGGGAAAGTATAACAGTATGACTCAACTTAACTTGTTGGTTCCAGGAAGGTCTCTTTAAAGAAATCACTGCCAAGCTGAGGCCTAAAGAATGCTTGGGAGGCAGCAAGGACAGAGTGATGGGAAAATTGTTTCAAGACAAGATGTGCAAAATGTCCTGATGTGATCATAAACAGTTGGACTAGAACTTGAAATTACAACTTAAAAAGTAGTATTTCATTCTGATTCATGCTACAACATGAATGGACCTTGAAGACATTATGCTACGCGAAATAAGCCAGACACAAAAAGGATGAATATTATATTATTCCACTTATATAAGGTACCTAGAAGAAACAAATTCAGAGACATCAAGTTGGATAGAGATTATCAGTGGCTGGGGATTGGAGGGGATGAGGAGCTATTATTTAATGCGTACAGACCTAACAACTTTTCCTGTTTAAAAGGCTGTGTGTTCAGGGTTCTTGAACTCCTGACAAACCTCATATTCAGGTACTTCCTCCGTTTTGCTTTCTCCACCACTTGTTAGGGCTTTAAAAAGCCCCCAAATTACCTGTTTCCTCCTAAAAACCTTTTAACATTATCTTTCAGTATGACTTACTATGACATCTGTAGACATTCTATGGCTTCATGATTGCAACCCACTAAAGTAGTCCATGTATTTTGAAAAAAAAAAAAACTGTAGAAGGAAAAAACCTTAGCTATCTGACCTTTACCGTAAAACTCTTTTCACATTTAAGGATATGAGAATAGAAACAGATAAAATGGCAAAAGTAGGAACATTTTTAAAATAGCTTCTCTAGTCATACAGAATGTTGGTCTCCATGTTCTTGCCAAACTTCTCCTTTTCCTCAAGATTCTGACCTTGCCATTCCCCACCTGATCCACTGAGGCTCCCGAATAAGAAAATCACCTGCTATAGCTTCTGGGGCCCTGAATACCTTCCTTGTTAGCTGACATTATTAAGATTCCATGCATACTTTTGGGCTAGCAATTCAGTTTTCTTAGAGGATTCAAATTCCGTTAGCTCACTTCAGATCAACCTGCTCTGGTGAAGCAATTATTAATTCAAAATAAAACAGTGAGGAAAAAATGCTATTTTATATATATATATAAAGGGCTGCTTTAGAAGCAGTATTATACTTTCCATTTCAGAATGAGCTCTGTTGACTTTATATAAGTTAGTCTAGAAATTCCAGCTATGTGGTCTGCTTTTTTTTTTTTTTTTTTTGAAATGGAGTCTCACTCTGTCACCCAGCCTGGAGTGCAGTGGCGTGATCTCTGCTCACCGCAACCTCCTTCCCCCGTGTTCAAGCGATTCTCCTGCTTCAGCCCCTCGAGTGGCTGGGATTACAGGCACCTGACACCGCACCTGGCTAATTTTTGTATTTTTAGTAGAGATGGGGTTTCACTATCTTGACCAGGCTGGTCTTGAACACCTGACTTCGTGATCCACCCGCCTCAGCCTCCCAAAGTGCTGGGATTACCAGCGTGAGTCTGCTTTAGCTTATGTGAAAGGAAAATATCTTGGGCCCTTTCAAGCTGGGAACCACTGGGGCAAATCTGCCTCCCATTCTATTTAAGTCATCCCTTTGCTCACAGAGATAGATGCAAATTCTGATTGCCTTCTTTGGAAAGACCTACCAGAAACTCAAAAGAATGCAGCCTTCAGTCTCTCACCTATATGTGACCTGGAAGCCCCCAGTGGGTGGGCCTTGCTTTGAGCTGTCTCCGTCTTTCTAGATGGAACTAATGTACTTACTTCTTGCATATTGATTGATGTCTCATGTCTCCCTAAAATGTATAAAACCAAGCTGTGGCCTGACCACCTTGAGCACATGTCGTCAGGACTTCCTGAGGCTGTGTCACAGGTACGTCCTCAACCTTGGTAAAATAAACTTTCTAAGTAACTGAGACCTGTCTCAAGTTTTCAGGGTTCACACCTAGTAGTCTCTATGAATCATTTATCCCACTTTCATGTTATTCTGTTGCTATTTAGATATACTTTGATTTTTAAAATTAATCTTTCTATTTTGAGGTAATTATACGTTCACATTAGGTGTAAGAAATAATATGGAGATCCATATACCCTTTACCCAGTGTCTCCTGATTGTAATATTTTGCAAAACCACAGTACCATATCATAACCAGGATATTAACATTGATTTCATTTACAGAACATTCTTGAAATAACAAAGTTATAGAAACTGAGAACAGACTAGTGATTGCCAGGGGCTAAGAATGGGGTGGAGGCGAGAGGGAAGTGAGTGTGGCTCTGAAAGGGCAACATGATGGGTTCTGTGGTGATAGAACGTTCTGTATCTTGAGTGTATCTCATTTTTTTTTTTTTTAATTTTAGCCATTGTTATAGGAGTGTAATGACAAATCATTGTGATTTCAATTTGAATTTCTCTAATGACTAACGAGGATGAATATTTTTACGTGTGTATTTGTCATCTGAATATCCTCTTCAGTGAAATGTCTTTTCATATCTTTTGCCTATTTTTGAACTAGCTTATTTTTTATTGTTGAGTTTTGAGAATACTTTATATATTCTAGATACTAGTCTTTTGTTGGATAGGCAGTTTGAAATATCTTCTCCTATTCTATACATCCTTTCAGCTTTTTCAAAGCAAAAAGTTTTAATTTTGAAGAAGTTCAACTTATAAAGTTTTGTCTTCTGCAGAGCAAAACGTTTTAATTTTAATGAAGTCCAATTTGTCAAGTTTTCCTCTTATGGATCATGCTTTTGGTGTCAAGTCTAAGAACTTGTTGCCTAGTCATAGAGCCCAAAGATTTTCTCCCATTTTTTCCTCAAAGTTTTATAGTGCTATGTTTTACATTTAAGTCCATGATCCACTTTGAGTTAATTTTCATAAAAGGTATGGTAAAAGGCATGTAGGCATCTTAAATGAAAGTAGTCAGTGAGTAAGTCAAGCCAGTAATCAAGGTCTCCTGGACCCCACCTTTTTGTCTTTTCATGAATCATTTGTATCTCTCTTTACTTATTAGCTTAGTATCTACTTTACAATCTTATCCTTCCTCATTCTATATCGTGTCTTTACTATGTTATTTAAAAAACAATACTTACTTATTTGTCAACGTTCGATAGTCTGCCACTTTAGTGGACAAATCAACTATTTGGTCCAAAATTTCTGCACATATTGAATAATGCTTTTTATAACGAGCTTGAGCTCTTTCCACAGCAATCTGATCATGAAATCTCTTTTCTTTAAGGAACTGTTCTTCAAAATCAATCTTGGCTTGTTTTGCCAAAGCCTAAAAAGGCAAAAACATATTTTTAAGTCACTATAACTGAATCAAATAAAAATAATGTCATCATTTCAATAGCCAAAACGTCTTTCAGTAGAATGAAACCTCTTCTCACACCAGGAAAAAAATTAATCATGAATGAACACTTTTTGCTTAATACATTAGTACTGAGTATGATGGCAAAGACAATATTGGAAATATCCCACTCTCAGCTTATCTTATCAACAAAGCATAATACAGTGAGAAGTGATCTAACTGGGGAAAGCCCAATTTGGATTAATGAGGAATTGGATCTTAAGCCTTCAAAAAGAAGTCCTGAGTTCACCGGTTGCAAATAGGGATCAGAGAGAAACAGGCAAGTCCGTGCCAGATCCTAAGCATAACTGACCCCTCACTCCTACCTCCAGATTGTCAGTTTGGACACATCTGCTATAGTCATTGCCCTTTGTCTTTCAATGGGAGAGTTCTATAATACTGATTTATACTTAGAAAATATTTTAGAAAGTCCCTGATTATACTGGCTTGAGAATATAAAGTATTTGCCAACATGTGTTAAATGTGTTAATTACAAACCCTCTATGGTTACAGCCTTAATAAGCTGATGGCATTCATTTGTAGGAACATCTATGTATGTAGAAAGCAATGAAACACTTAGCTTGTTATCACCCTCTCCTTAGTGCACTATTATTTTGTTCAGGGAATCTTTTCTTCACACAAGGTACAAAGGTTGAACTCAGTCCAGCCAAGCTGAGGATAACATAATACTTAATTAGTGGGATTCAGATGACCCAATATTGCTTTTCAGATAGCTATGCCAGCTTCTTGAGAAATTTAGTTACATGCTAGCCTGCTGTAGGAAAAAGACTTGCCTCCTGTAACAACCCAGTGAGTATCAGATGGAAGTAAACTTGGGCTTTGGAGGAGCTATGGTCGAGTTCAAGCCCTAGATTTTATATAGAATTCAAGCACTAGCTGTGAGATCTTGGGCAAGTCATTAGTCTCCTTATGTCTCCATTTCCTCAAAGTCAGGATATTAAGAGTACTTAGCATACCCAGAAAAATTACCAAACCATCTCATCAAAACAAGTATTTCCTATTATAATACTATTCATAAATGACTAGATGTGTGACAATGGATTGCTGTGTAAGGTCCACCATTTGTTTTGCTATTGCTATTTTATTTTGTGTGCTTATTTCATTTTTGTTGGGAAAGGGGTTAAGCTGGATGATCACTAAGGTCAATGCTGTACATTTGACAGATTCAGGAATTACACCAGAGTTTGTTATTCTTGTATTATTCTGTATACCCTATTTTCATGGAGAAAGAGTACAATTTAAGTACAAAGCTTTATGACATGATTCATGAAGTGAAGAATTCAGAGGAAAAATGAATCTAAGAGAGCAGAAATATCCGATGAGAATTTATGGAGAGAGTGACACAAAAATGGATCATGAGGTTGGTTTACTACAGAGTTCTCTGAAACACATGGAAATATTTAGGATGTGAGGAATAAAAACCTTTAAGGGAATGGTAGAATGTTCCTACCAGTAATAGTGTAGCTTTCAACCCTGGTTGCTGCCGTTGCCTGTCTCCCCATATCCCTCTCTCTCTTCCTCCCTTCCCCGCTCCCTCCCTCCCTTCCTCTATTCCTCTCCCTCCCTTCATCCAGCGTAGTCTTCCTTCTCCTTTTCTATATCTACCATCAATCCTCTGCCAAAGCCACCACAATTTCCTGTCTCATTACAGCTAAGTGGGTTGCAGCCATAAAAAAAGGAGGAAAAGGAAAAAGGAAGTCTGTGGGAGGTAGTAAATCTCAGTGGTTATGAGCTTGGACTCTAAAATCTGATCAAGCTGGCCTTGCTCCCTGCTACACCGCTGAGAAGCTATGTGACTTTAAGCCTTCTAGTCTTCAATTTCCTGATGTGTAAAATGTAAATAAGGATGGTATCCATTTATGGTCATTGCAAGAATTATTTTATACATGCTTGTAACAAACATAGTACAATGCTTGACTCAAAGTAAAGCTAAAAAAAATTAAGTATTATTGTAATTATTAATAATAATAGTAGTTAGCACAGAAATTTGAAATCAGGAACTGTCTTAATACAGAATACTTTTGCAGTTGCCTCAAAGGAAGAGATTAGCAGATTTAATCTAAAAACAAAACAAAAACCCTCAAAAAATTGAGAGTGAAAGAAAAACACAAAGTTCTTCTCCCTCGTTTTCTCTCTCTCTCTCCTCCTTCCTTCCTCTTTCTCTCTCTCTCTTTCTCTCTTTCTCTCTCTCTCTCTCTCTCTTTCCTATCTTTTCCCCCAAGATGGAGTCTTGCTCTGTCATCCAGACCTGGAGTGCAATGGGGCGATCTCAGCTCACTGCAACCTCCGCCTCCTAGGTTCAAGTAATTCTCCTGCCTCAGCCTCCCAAGTAGCTGGGATTACAGGTGTACGCCACCATCCCTGGCTAATTTTTG
>NW_012107408.1:1658236-1673066 GCF_000951045.1 Mandrillus leucophaeus
TTCCTTCCTTCTTTCTTTCTCTCTTTCTTTCTCTCTCTTTCTTTCTTTCTTTCTTTCTTTCTTTCTTTCTTTCTTTCTTTCTTTCTTTCTTTCTCTCTTTCTTTCTTTCTTTCCTTCTTTCTTTCTTTCTTTCTCTTCCTTCCTTTCCTTTCCTTTCCTTTATTTTCCTTCCTTCCTTCCTTCCTTCCTTCTTTTTTTTTCTTTCTTTATTTCATGAGCAAGAGCAAATGTGGTCCTGCCCTCATGGACTTTACATGCCAGTGGGATAGGCAAACAAAGAGTCACACAAATACATGTATAAGTACACACTATGACAAGTGTCATTAGGGCAAGATCATGGGGTATGAGGCTGTATAACAGGGGCCTGACCTAGACAAGAAGGGGCATATGCATGGAGCTTTGAAAACAAGTATTAATTGGGTGAAGGCACTTGGAAAGAGGGGCAAAGTAGAGGAAATGACTTGTTCAAGGATCTCAGAGCAAACCAATGCGGCCAGAGCCCAGGCAATGAAGGGGGGTAATGAAGCCTCAGAGGGGATTATATGGGAGACCAACAAAGGCTGGAGCAGCTTCCCCAAAGTTTCCTGTGCCACTGAGGGGACATGTAGGCTGCAGTAGCTGAGGTCTCAATAGGACTGGGCTTGCATCTGATGACCGTAGTGTTTCCAAGATGGCTTGGCCCTTATAACTTGGGGAATTGTACATTGTGTGCAGAGTTGGGGTGAAAGAGTATAACTTAGGGTTGACTTAAGGAACATATATAATGTTATATTCTTACACTCTCTAGTTTTTGGTCACCAATTCATAACCACTAAAAATGGATGAAGGAAACCACTGCAGTAGTAGTACTGCAGTAGAAACCAGGGATGGTAGTGTAGACATAGAGGAAAATGGACGCAATGGAGAGAAATTTAATGCATGAAAACGATAGCACTTAGTGGATGTTTTGGGTATGGAAGAATAAGGGTGAAGCAATTTTAACGTGGACCTTGAGGTTTCAGGCTTGTACAATTCGATAAATAATGATGCCATTTGTTGAGCTATGGAACACTGAAAAAGACTAGTTGCATAGGAAAGGTCATACATTTGGCTTGGAACATGTTGAATTTGAAGTGTCTCTGAGACATACGACCACAGATGTTAAGGAATACTAAAACTATGGCCCTTCATCTCAGAGGACAGAGGCATAACTGTATGGGTCATCTGTCTGTTGCAGTAAATACACCACCATGGTTGTGGATGCAGCTGTCTGAGAAGTAACATAGAAAAGAAAATAAGGCAGCCTAAGATGAAGCTTTGAGGAATCTGTCAATAAATGTTTTGATACAAAAGAACAATGAGCCTGTAAAGACAATGACCCTGCTCCTGAGAAGGAGCAGCCAAAGAAGCAGAAACAAAATCAGTATTTTCCACAGCAATACTTAATAGAAAGTAGCCATGGAATAGCAAGTCAATACTATTAAAATAAGTAACACAAATATTATTAATAGTCTGTGAGCATAGTTAAGAAACCTTAAAGACCTTAATAAATTTAAAAGTAATTTTAGAATGTTCCACCTTCTCCCACTCTCAAATAATAATAAAAATGACAAGAACAATAAAATCTAAGGACAAAGCTGGAAGCATCACACTACCTGATTTCAAACTACACTACACTATACAGGGTTACAGTAATCAAAACACAAAAACAGACACATAGACCAATGGAACAGAATAGAGAACCCAGAAATAAGACTACACACCTCCAGTTATCAGATCTTCAACAAACCTTACAAATACAAGCAATGGTGAAAGGATTTCCCATTTGATAGATGGTGCTGGGAAAACTGGCTAGCCCTATGCAGAAGACAGAAACTGGACCCCTTCCTTACACCATATACGATAATTAACTCAAGATGGATTAAAGACTTAAATGTAAAACCCAAAGCCATAAAAACCTGGAAGACAACCTAAGTAATACCATTCAGGACATAAGCACGGGCAAATATTTCATGATGAATATGTCAAAAGCAATTGCAACAAAAGCAAAAATTGACAAATGGGACCTAATTAAGCTAAAGAGCTTCTACACAGCAAAAGAAACTGTTAACAGAGTATACTAACAACCTACAGAATGGGAGAAAATTTTTACAAACTATGCATCTGACAAAGGTCTAATATCCAACATCTATAAGGAACTTAGACAAATTTACAAGAGAAAAACAAACAACCCCATTAAAAAGTGGGCAAATGACATGAATGGACACTTTGCAAAAGAAGACATACAAGCAGCTAACAAACACATGAAAAAAAGCTTAACATCACTGACCATTAGATACATGCAAATCAAAACCATAATGAGATACCATCTCATACCAGTCAGAATGACTATTATCAAAAAGTCAAAAAACAACAGATGCTGGTGAGGTTGTAGAGAAAAAGGAACAAGTTTACACTGTAGGTGGAAGAGTAAAATAGTTCAACCATTGTGGAGGACAGTGTGGCAATTCCTCAAAGATCTAGAGGCAGAAATATCATTCAACCCAGCACTCCCATTACTGGGTATATACCCAAAGGAATACAAATCATTCTATTTTAAAGACACATGAATGCCTACATTCATTGCAACACTATTCACAATAGTAAAGACATGGAATCAACCTAAATGCCCATCAATGATAGACTGGATAAAGAAAATGTGGTATACATACACCATGGAATACTATGCAGCCATAAAAAGGAATGAGATTATGTCCTTTGCAGGGACATGGATTGAGCTGGAGGCTATTATCCTCAGCAAACTAATGCAGGAATAGAAAACCAAATACTGCATGTTCTCACTTATAAGTGGAAGCTAAATGATGAGAACACATGGACACACAGAGGGGAACAACAACACTGGGACCTTTCAGAGGGTGGTGGGTGGGAGGAAAGAGAGTATCAGGCAAAATAACTAATGGGCACTAGCCTTAATATCTGGGTGATGAAATAATCTGTACAACAAATCCCCATGACTCACATTTACCTATGTAACAAACCTGCACTTATAACCCTGAACTTAAAATAAAAGTTAAGCAAGTATATATACACACACACATATGTATATATGTATATATACACACATATATATGTATATACATGTGTGTATATGTATATATGTATATATACACGTGTGTGTGTGTGTATGTGTGTGTGTATATATATATAAAACCCTCCTTTATTCACATAAAAAAAGTAGTAGGATGATAATACTCTAGGGAATAAAATGGATTTTGTTTACTTAGTGAATGATAGTGGAAAGATGAGGTGACTGTTAATTTGGCAAACTGAATTAAACATTTATTGATTTATTTATTCAGTTTCTACTTATGCACCAGCCACTGTTGGTGGAGAGTTGATAAACTCAACATGTACGGATGCAAGTCATAAAATCCAACCATCTCTAAGGGAGAGATGCCAAGGAACTAGATAGCTTCGCTGTTGGAAAAGTAATCATGTGAGAGGAAGAAATACAATTTTTTCAGGTACTTCAGAAACTCACAATTTAGGTCTCTGAGGCTTTAGCAGGCCAAACTGTTCCAGTCCTCTGAAGTTAGTTCAACCCCAGTTTAAGAAAGAATAGATGATCCTTATCACCATGAGACCAGTCCAGCTAAACATACTTTGCTATTTAGCTGAGCTTACGAAATAAACATATTTTTCAAATAGGCACTTAGAAAGATAACACATCATTTCTAATGCAAGTAAACGCCACTCAATCTAGTCAAGTCTATTTTCGTCAAAGAAGAGAGATGAAACAATCATTCAGATAACTCAGCTCTTGAAGACAAAGAAGACATTGAGGTCAGCATTCATTCAGCTCAAATTCATGGGGTATGGCTCCTTCTCCCCATTTCATACCCACCATTTAGGCTATGCCTATTCCACAAAGGCAAAAGCAACACTCTTCTCACTGCAAAATATGCTACTTTCCAACTGATACTTCTAAAAATTGCATAATTTTGGCAAAAGTTACATTGCACTTACATGGGGTATCACAGTGGAAGCTATGAAGCTAGTAAATAAAACACTGCCCTCCCGTTTTCTTTAAGGTTTCTCTTCTGCCCAGTCTGGTTTTGTGAATATTTTATGACAGTAAAGACAGGCTATCTAAAACGCCACTCACATGAGTTCTCTTCAATCAAATGTGGACTAAAGGATTAAATAAATCTGAAACATCCCCAATAGGAAGTAGACAAGAAGTAATCCATATACTCCATTAATAAAATCAATCTATTTTTGTTACTAGAACCTACATATACATAAAGTTTGGGACAAAAATAATCTATTAAATAATTAAAAGATAGGATATTTTGATTTTCAGGGTTGTAAAAGGGCCAAGACACAATGACACCACAGTAGCAAAAAGCACAGCTAGCAGCCCAGATCTGAGTTTCTGTATGCAATTCTCAACTACAGTGCACCAGAGTACCCTAGATAAAGCACTTGTGCTCATTCTGAGGAAGGAATAGCACAATATGGGCCTGAGGAATCTCTTTTTTCTTTTCCAGAAGGCAAGGAATTTTTGATTAAAGACTAATGATGTCCAGTTGAAAGGAAGCAGTTTAAAAGTTCTCTCACTGCCCGAGGATATTCACCTAGAATAACCAATACCAACGCCTACTCTAGTAAACTTAGTGAATTTTTAAAGAAAAAAAGTAAAGTATCTAAAAAAAAAAAAAGTAATGACTCAAGGAATTGAAAGTTAGATTATCACCATTCTTTTTGGCAGCATACTTTATACTTGAAAAAAATAGAGTGACATATTTAAGATATTCCAGGAAACAAAGTGTGAACTAACCATTTTATATACAGTCAAGTTACAGTCAAGTTACCGATATATAAGAACTCAGGGAATACGGTTTCCATGACCCCTTCCTGAGAAATCCTGAGAAAGAGTTTCAGACAATCAAAATGACTAGAGAGACATGAACATTAGGGTTGGTGGTGAGCATTAAGTACTTAGCTACTTGTAGAATCAAGGCTAAAAGAAGACAGTATAGTTCTATGTAGTGGCTATATGCCCTATTGATGGAGTTACATAAAAATAAAAATTGGCAGATAATAGGCTGATCATATAAAAAAATCAACTCTTATTAGATGATTTGCAAAAAAATATAGCTTTGTTTACCACGACTTGGTAGAAAGGATCAAAAGTAACCTTAGAAAGATTTCTAAGGGAGATAGTATTTACCGCTTCTCGATCAAGAGCATCCTGGAAATCTTTAAGTCGTCTTTCCTCATATTGTTTTTCTCTGAAAATTCTGTTTTGCCATAAAACTTCCTTCTCATGCCGAACATGCATGAGCTGCACGGCAATCCTGCGCTCCTGCTGGGACTGCCGCATCAGCCGGTTAATCAGCTGTTCCTCCCGATAAGCCTCCTGAAAACACCAGGGGAATTATTTGTTAAAGTGATGTCCAAATTTCCCACTGAGCTATGAAACCTATAATAAACAATATACAAAAGGTATAATGTTCATCTAAATAATTTCTGTCACTTGATTTAATTTGAACATGGCAAAAAAAAATCAAGTTATGAAATGAGGATTTCCAACAAAAGTTGGTGTTTAGAAACATTATGGTTTTGCAACTCACAATTACTTTAAACAAATTGTTATTCAAAACATTATTCATTATTCATTCAAAACATTATTAAAAATAAATTAGGTGATTTTTTTTTCAAAGTTTTAAAAACAAGCAAATAGCTAATGGATACTAGGCTTAATATCTGGGTGACAAAATAATCTACAACAAATCCCTATAACATGAGTTTCCCTGTATAACAAAGCTGCACATGTACCCCTGAATTTAAAATAAAAGTTAAAACAAAAGTGCTATGACTCTAAATTTCAAAGCATGTTTTCAGAAGGTTGGGATTATGTTATACGCATTTTAACATAACTACTAGTTGTAAAACAAATGCAGGCATTGTCAGCTGAAGACTGCAGATTGGATTAGTTCCCACTGAGGACATTGCAATACCATCGGGAGGAAAAGCTATTAATACAAACTGACAGAATGGGAAGCCTGGAGAAGAGGCTGGGGAAAATGACCTACTGCTGATCTTAGAAAATCTGAGCGGTCATCATCTGAAAGAAAAGCTAGATGTATTCTTGGCAGTTTGAGGAGAATAGAAGGGTGACCAGTAAATGAACAGTGGAAAAAAAAAAAAAACATTAAACTGGGAATCAGAGGATCTGGTCATCATAATAGGCTGGGTGGCCTTGGGCAATTAACTCAGTTTCTTGGGTTTATTTCTCGTCAGGTAAAATGATGGGTTTCGATAGAAGATGATATCCAAGGCCTCATCAAGTTCTCTCACTCTTTCGAAACAGAGACATCATGTGGAAAGGGGAGGTATCTATAGTACTCAATGGGGAAGACAGAAAGATATCTAGAGACTGGAGGAACTTACTCTAGTCTACAACCACTACCTAATATTCCAAAGATGCACGAGCAGCTCTATAGAGGAATAGGGCACTGCAGGAAAGACCTGACCGCTAAGTATTCAAGGGTCTTCTAGTTAAGAAGTGAGGGAAGGGCCTGGCGTTCAAATGTCAGTTCCAAAGAAATGGCATAGAAAAGATTCTTAGAAGGCAGAGGTAACTGACTTGGGACAAAACTTAATTGGCCAAGATACTAGCCAAATGACCACGGAACCGGGTGGGAGTCAAACTGTGTTCCCAGTTTGAATACACTTAAATGCCTATGAAGTACTTTAACTCAACAAGTCCAAAACTCAACTCACTAACTCAACTTCAGACCTGGTCCTCTCCCCATATTTCCCTATCTCGGTTGATGATCCTACAATAATCCACTCTGTGATCTAAGACATTAGGGTCATCCTAAGTTCATTCCTCTCTCATCACTCCTAATACTCAATTGTTCAAAAAGTAGTCTAGCATACCTCCTAGGCATGTTTTTAAACCACCACCCCCCATTCCATTCCATACCCACTGACACCAGCCCTATCTTGAACAACAACAGCCCCTCCCTACCAATCCTTTTCTTACCATCCCCACTCTCAAAATCTATCCCCTAAAAAGTCAAATTGATTTTTATAACTTTAAATCTCATCATTTAATTCACATAATTCCACGTATTTATGAATCAGTAGGCAAGATATCAACTTGAGCACAGGTCTCTGGTTCTCTCTTCACCAGCCAAACTGAAACAGGAATACCTAAATTCCAGGGAGAAACTGGAACAACTCAAAAGCTAGGGAAGATATTTTTAGGCATTTCTGATAGATTAAGTACAAATGGCACCAGAAGAAAACATTCAGGGCTGACGTGGGATTTATGTTACACTTGTGAAAAGCAGCAGGTAACTGAAGGAAGTAGAAGAATTCCTAGCCCTGACATACACCATTTTTCCTTTGGAGGAGAGGATAATGGATGGAAAAACCAGCCATTGTACACATAAGAATTTCCCATTCCACCACTGTGGACCAGCATCTCTTGTGTCAGCTGCACAGGAGCCTGGGCTCACTATATTTCATAGGAAGGAGGTGGTAGGAATAGAGGGAATGCAGCATATGCATCAGGCCTGGTTCTAGGAATAGCAGCTTCCCCACACACAGAAAAGAGGCAGCACAAGATGAGGTTCCTGTGATGGAAATATATAGAGCCCTGACTCTTTTTTAGGTCCCTTAGGTTGCTGGATTTCCAAACTGATAAATATACCTCCAAGTCTAGTTTTCAAAATTCAGCGTTAATAGCATCCTAGTGGAAAGTGAGGAAATCCAGAAAGAATTCATCTACTCCATTTTCCAGGCAAACACCAGACCTAGATTACAAGCAGGAAAATGATAAGAAAAAACCTTGCAGCCAACACACAAGTGCTTTGGAACATACATTGAAGTGTGTCCAAAATGTCACTGCTACATGATGACACTTGAAATGGGTAGTTATTTTTTATTTTATTTTATTTTTTCTGAGATGGAGTCTCGCTCTGTCACCCAGGCTGGAGTGCAGTGGCCGGATCTCGGCTCACTGCAAGCTCCGCCTCCCAGGTTTATGCCATTCTCCTGCCTCAGCCTCCCGAGTAGCTGAGACTACAGGCACCCGCCACCTCGCCCGGCTAGTTTTTTGTATTTTTTTTTTTTTTTAGTGGAGACGGGGTTTCACCGTGTTAGCCAGGATGGTCTCGATCTCCTGACTTCGTGATCCGCCCGTCTCGGCCTTGGTAGTTATTTTAAAATAAACTTTTCGATTATCTAGTTTTCATAATTTGAAATTCTTCCAATGAAAAGGAGATAATCAAACTGATTGAATAAAGATATAATTTGAAGAAATCTGAATATGAAGAAATAACTTTCTAGCACAAAGAGATGTCCAGAGCTATTTTTTTGAACTTTCACTAAGAAAGAGTGGAATCCATGAATAAATTTCACTTCTTCATATTTGTGTGAAGCCTTTATTTCCTTTCAGTGAACAAGCAGACCAGACGTGGGCAGGTGAATAAAAGCATCTTCAAATGGTCTTTGTAGACATGCAGATTTGTCTTATTTACATTCACAACTGAAATCGCCGTCCACCCCAAGTTTGTTCCTCTCACCATCTTCCATATCTCAGCAAATTACACGTCCAGCCATCCAGGTGCACAACCTAGAAATCCAGCGTTTCATCCCACTTCTTCACTTTCCCATATCTAATGAATCATTAAGTCCTATTGATTTTACCTCCAAAATAGCTCTTAAAGCTACTTCTCTCAATCCCCATTGCCACTACACTACATTTAAACTGGGATAATCTCTTGCCTGAATTACAGCAACAACGGACTTGGATTGCCCTTCTGTAATCTATTCTCCAAACTAAAGCCAGAGTGATCTTTCGAAAGGCAAGTTGGACCTGGTCACTCTTATTCCACTTTGCATTCAAACAAGAAATCACAAAATCTCCTATTTCATTCTGTGTATCTTACAAGGCTCATCATAATTTGGCCTCTAGTGACTCCTGCCAGATGATATGACTTTCCGTTAGCTAAAAGCACTGAGCTTTCCATGTGGTATTCTCTTGTCTGGAAACACTCACCTTCCACCATTTCAGCCTCTCTTGGAAACTGCCTCTCACCCCAACCCCACCACGACCACCCCACCTTCAATTAGCTAACTCCTGACTCTTTATCCATGCTTCTGCTATTGTCCTCCAGACACTGTCTCCTGAAGCAAGTCAGGTGGACTTCTCTAAGTATCACTCCCCCTAATCTCCCTTTCACCTTCACAGCACTTTCACACTCCAATGTTCTTGCTGTTTGCAGAAAGCTCTGGGAGACAAGTGTCTTGTTATTCTTGCTCTCTGTTATATCTGTGGGCCTATCACAAGTACTCAAAGCATAGAAGTTCAATAAATATGTGTTCAATGTAAGAAATGATCAGTGATTCTCAAGCTGTAGTGGAGTCAGGATCACGTAGAGAGCTTGTTAAAACAGATCACTGGGCCCCACCTCCAGAGTTTCAGGTCTGATCTGGGGTGGGGCCCAATAATCTCTATTCCTAAAAGTCCCAAGCAATACTGGTGCTGCTGGTCCAGGAACTATGCTTTAAGAACCACTAGAATAGAATGGTGAACAAAAGGAGAGGACGAACAACTTTTCCATATTGTTTTCATTAAACCCTTCCCTTTTTCCTCTAAAAGTAACATTAGAGTACACATGGCAGACATAGATTTTGGGTTCCTTTTAATGTATTCTTTATTATGGTAAAATATACGTAACATAAAATTTACCATTTTTAAGTATACATTTGTCTTAATTACATTCATAATGTTGTACAACTATCACCAGATTTTAGATTCATCAGTAAATAGCTGTTTTTTTCTAGTATATTTCCTATTATGATATGACATTTGATGCAGAGTAGCAGATAATACATATATAAACTACATATTATGTGTATAGAAGACTATATTTTGTAGAATTCCCAGCACTATTATTTAACCTTCATCTAAATATCTTACCTCTTGTGCTTCGTGGGCTATTAATTGGTCCATTAACAATTTCCGCCGTCTTTTCTCCCTTTGCTCTCGTGCAAAAGCATCTTCTTTGAGGCGCTTCTGGATTTTTTTAATGTACTCATCATCCGAGTAAGTATTTAACAAATCGGTGGTTGTCTGGCCCGCTGTATCTAAAGAAGTCTTGGATGCACTAAGAATAATAGTTTTTATTTTAGATTTTTTAAAAATAATGTGATCCCATGCCACTATCTGTGACTATGGAGAAAGACCTCAGGAGAAGGATCCCTTGAGTTCACTGTTAATTTATTAATACAAGCATTGAAGAAAATATTCAAAATCAGTGAGTTCACTGTTAATTTATTAATATAAGCATTGAAGAAAATATTCAAAATCAGTGTGATACCAGTAGCTTAGCAACAGATCCCATTTGCTTCACCCCATTTCTAAATTCTCTTTGAGGTCCTTAGCATAGCCTTCTTTCAAGGCCCATCAGCTTTTTGTTCTTTCACCTTTTTTTTTTTTTTTTTTTTGAGATAAAGTTTCGCTCTTGTTGTCCAGGCTGGAGTATAATGGCACATCTTGGCCCACTGCAACCTCTGCCTCCTGGGTTCAAGCGATTCTCCTGCCTCAGCCTCCTGAGTAGCTGGGATTACAGGCGTGCGCCATCATGCTGGGCTAATTTTGTATTTTTAGTAGAGACAGGGTTTCACCATGTTGGGGAGGCTGGTCTCAAACTCCTGACCTCATGTGATCAGCCCTCCTTGGCCTCCCAAAGTGCTGGCATTACAGGCGTGAGTCATCGTGCCCAGCCTTACTTTTTATGATTTTCATTCTACCCAGAGATTCTGGATTTCTTTTCCTTTTGTTCCTGCTGGCTCTGGGTCTCTGACCTCCCCTGTTTTGAATCAACAAGAGGCAGACTATTGATAACCCAAGTGTCAGGGAAGGCACAGCTCGCAACAGCAGACCAGGCACACTAAAGCCAGGTCACTAGAGAGTACTTCTATGTACAAATGTTTCCATCTACTACACTCTTCCATCACCTATGAAAATGCAAATTACTCTATCCACTCCCAGATGAACTTCTGGCTGCTTAGAACAGTGGCTGAACTCTTATCGAAAACACAGCAGTTGAAAGTTGGCTTGCTTACCATGCCACACATGTAAGCACAGGTCTGACTGGCTTCTTGCCCATGTCCTAGAGACTCAAGTAAGAAGACTCAACTCAGAGCTCTTGTCCTATCTCATGTCCAAAATGTAAAGGATCAGGAAGAACCCAGTGGTCTTCGCAACAGAAAGTTAAGCACATTCAATTTAGTGAGTCAAGTGGTGGCTTAGTACAGAATTCATAGATTCATTCCAAATTTATCATTAAAAGATACATTTTTTATGTATATAAGGATCAAATAATCATCAATTCTCATCTGCATCCCTTCAAAAAGTAAACAGGATAATACAATAGTACAAAGTATACCATAATGTTACTTGCCTAGAAATAATGAATTTTTATATTATGTATAATCATTGTTTTTGTTACAAGTAATTAATATATTTGGTTTACAATATTACTTATAATCTTATTCAAAAAATAAGGACACATTATTAAAGTGTGTAGAGACTTGTCATCAATTCTTATACAGACACAAGTACTCTGGTAAAAACAAAGTTAGCTCATGTTTGATGTTTAATGATGTAATACCTGCATATTTATAATATAGACCATATTGTAATATAGGTCATAATTTGGAGGTTTGTTGCTCCCAGCTGATCTCCTAGTGAATAAGAAAAGTATCCTATTTTTATTCTGTCTGCACTTGTGCCTAGCATGCCTGGCAAGAAGCTGAAGTCTGCTAAATTTCAAATAATGTGCTAAAAAGCACCATCCATGCATAAAAATCAAACTAAAGTTCCCATCATTTTATCAGCAGGTGCTCAACCTTTGATTGTATTCTGTCACTGAGAAGAGCTGAGCACACATTATGTAGGTAGCAAGCACTCAGTAAGGCCAAAGACAGAGTTTAACCCTATCTATTTATTAAGATTTAGTATTTAATTGTGTAGTGTAACACTTTTAGATCTTTCATCAAAAATCTTATTATATTTGTACTTAAGTGTGTTGTGCAAAAAGCCCCTGCCCTGGATTGAGCATGGGTTAACACCTCTCTCAACACAATATTTATGCTGTCAATAATATACTTAACAAATTGCTTCTCCTTTATCAATTAGTCAACTCATCCATCTGTTGTCTTACTCCAATAAAGGTGAAAAAAGCTACGCATTATGTACTTGAATAAATATTCATTTTACTAGATGTAAGTTTCTTGAGGGCAGTGATTATATTTTCTTTTTATCTGTTTGCTTGCCAGACCTTCATCTAATGTAATAATTGTATGTGTATAATCTATTAGTAGCAGAAACCTTGGTCAAATTTCTATTTCTTAAAAAGTAGTTGCTGGGAAAAGCCTCTGATAAATCTATTAATCCAAATACCAAATTACAGCAGCTAATAACCCCAGCTAAAGGAACAAATGGCAGACAGTATTTATTATTCATATAAAAAATGAAAAAATGGAGGAACATTGTTACATGGGGAAAAAACAGTCATGAGGGCTCTTGCATTGCTGACATGAGACATCATTTCATTCTTCCACAAAAGAAAAACAGTGCACTTTGAGGTGGCATCCTGAGAAACTGTTCAGGAGCAGGCTATGAAAGAGGCAGCTGCAGAAAGTGCTCCTGCGGTTCAAGCTGGGAGATTTTATTGCCTTCTGGCGTCAAGTTAGTGTGAAGCTTCTCAATGTGCCCAGAACACACTTGATTCTAAGCTAAGATTCAGCATGAACTATAAAAGTATTGAATAATGAAATGGCTTAAGAAGGGTCCTATATCATAACCATAGCCTCTGTTTTCTTGAAACGTTTGCTCTAGGCCAATGCTTCCCAGCGTATTTCTTTTTAAGTCCAAAAGAGAAAAGGAACTTTGTGCAACACACTGGAAAGGATTTAGATTCTCAGATGAAGCTGTTCACAGCCAGAGGTAACTGGCCTAGGGATTTCAGCTGCCCCAGGCCTTCTCCTCCTACTGTAAGTAAGGTGTCAATATCTCAGATGCCCTCTGCTGGAAATCTCTGGCAGGACCAAGTGGAGGCTTCTGTGAAGAAGGGACCTGACACTACTATTCCCCTCCCTTTTCTCTCAAAATAGAGCCCCAACTTTATGCAGGGAAACAGTATGTCCACTTAAAGACTACATTTCCCAGCTTCCCACTCTGCCAGGTGTGACCATGTGACTGAATGCTTTCCAATAAGATATAAGCAGAAATGTTATATGGGACTTCTGGGAAGGTTTTTGAAAGAAGCTATTTCAGATAGGAGATAACTACTTTTTTTGTCTGTCTTCCTTCCTGATAACTGGAACATGGGCCAAGTGGCCGGAGTCCCAGCAACCAACTTGTATCATGAATGTAACCTTGAGGATGAAAACCACACAACAGGACAGTGAGGCAAAAGTGAAGAGAGCAGGAGCCTCAGTCCTTGATAACCTTGGAGCTACAGCATACGCTATGGGCTGCTTACCTTCTGATTTCTATTACATGAGAGACAAGCAGATTTCCCTCTAATTTCATTCACTGTTGTTTTGGGGTTTCTGAAACTAACTGATAGAGACCTAGGGTCTGGTTGGGTTGGCAAAGGCAATAGGCAGCAGGTAAATGTTTGCAGCTGTAATGCACAGGGATGATCTTTAAGACATTTAATAACTGACATGGCAAGGACACTAACCAATAGATATAGATACTGGTGCAGGGCCTGGGAGACAGTGCTGTGTTTCATCTTAACTCTGGTTGCTAAACTGTGTGGAAACTGATGGGTCCCAGGAAAGGGGCGGGCCAGGGAGCTACAGAAGGTAGCATTCATCAAGTAGCAAAGTATTCAGTAGTTTAAGATGGTCTTTTTGGTGGACACCATCTGTTTATCACCACAGAGCCTGTGGCTAGAGAGGTGGGTGAAATAATTAGAAGAAATTGGTGTTTTCATGGGCCAAGGTCAGGGTAGGTGTGTAGTAGGGTTCAAGTGGTGGCTGCATGGATAAGGAGACGTGGATTATGTTGCTTTTATGGGTCAGGAGCAACACTGATAGATGGGAGTGGGAATCAGAATAGGGCATCAGGAGTTTCCACAGAGAGTAGGAGGAAAGGTGATGTACATAAGTATTCTCCATTTTGCTTGATTTTCTTTCTTACATCTGACTTCATCATTTCTTCCTTATGGCTCTGATTGTCCTTGTTCCTCCTCATTTGACTGTCTCTCCCTTCCTTCAGAAAATTTTAATATAAAAATGAAGTATGTAATTTTTTTCTGCTTTTCTTTAGAATTAGTACCTTCTTTAACAGAGATTTATCTCATATTTCATAAGATGTAAATGCATAGAGTTTGGATTGTTTCCATTTAAAAATGTAAAAAAACCCAAGCTGTTCCTACATATGTCATCTCTAATGAATTACTTACTGTGAATCAATGACCTCCCATAGAAAACAAAGTGTGAAGGAGCTTTATCTTTAGGTAAATGAAGCCAATTAATGAGGAACTTTGTTCAATGAACCCACCAAAGTGACAGTCTTAGTGACATTTGTTCAATGAACTCATTCACTCAACTTCCTACTGCTGGTGTCTATGCTAACTGCTGAGAGTCTAATAAAGGATTTACTGTGACAAACTTAAATTAGTGGTACCTTGAAACAATTTTAGTGAATGTTTAAAAAATACGTGTGAACTTAGAATAATAAACATAGCACAGAAAAATAAATCAACTTTACATTTCATAATAGTCACTTTCTCTAGATGTTTATAAAAGTTGC
>NW_012107408.1:1674437-1685947 GCF_000951045.1 Mandrillus leucophaeus
AAAAAAAAAAAAAAAAAAAAAAACACTTTATTCAACTCAGGGACATACGAGAGAGAGATACGGAAATGGAATCAGATAAAAGCCTCTGTAGGTGGTAATTTTACAATCCAAGTACAGAATATTTTGTTAATATTTAAAAAACAAAAAAATGTGAACTAATATAAAATTCAATGGATATAGGAATCAGAGAGATCTGTCAATCTCTGCTTTACTACCACTGGGTAAAACATGTCAACTGCCTGGGTCTCAGTTTCCTCATCTACAAAATCGGAAAAATAATACCCTACTTAGAGAGTTATTTACAAATTACAGATAATGTGAAGTGTCCAATCCACAGCTTGATATACAGCGCATGTTCAGTAAATGGTAGCTATTAATCATCTTTATAGGTCACATGAGAGAATATGAATCATCATTGTAGCAGTATGCAGTGTGAATTGCAGGAATTTGTATCAAACTGAACTGTAACATTGTTCTCCTGGGAAATATAATCAGATTGCATCTTACTGAAATGATCGACAGTTGCTGTGGTCTAGTAAAATGTCACTGGTATAGGTATCTTAAATTTAAATATACTGATAGCAATAAATCACTTACCATTCCTGGGATTTATAGAAAAATAGTGTGGTATGATGAGGAGGAATTGAGTAAAAGTGTATAGTAGGAATGGCATATGTATGCTATGTGTACCTTGACTGGCCCCTGCTGTACCCATGGTAGTTATGACCTGCTATGGTTTGTATGATTGTCCCTGAAACCACATGTGAAATCTGATCCCAGTGTTGAAGGTGGAACCTAATGGGAGGTGTCTGGGTCATGGTGGTGGATCCCTCATGAATAGACTGATGCCCTCCCTGTGGGTAAGTGAGTTCTTACTCTGTTAGTTCTCATGAGAGCTATTTGTTAAAAAGAGCCTGGCACCTCCTCTCTCACTCTCTTTTTCCCTCATGAATAGATTGATTCCCTCCCTAGGGGTGGGTTCTCACTCTGTTAGTTCCCATGAAAGCTGGTTGTTAAAAAGAACCTGGCACTTTCTCTCTCCCTCTCTCCCTCCCTACCCACTCTCTCTCACTTTCTCTCTCTCCATGTAATGTCTGCACATGCTGGCTCCACTTCCCCTCCCCCTTCTCCTTACTAAGGCCCTCACCAGATGCCCAGTCTTGAATCTTCCAACCTTCAGAACCATAAGCGACATAAACCTCTTTTTCTTTATAAATTACCCAGCCTCAGGTATTCTTTTATAGCAACACAAATGGATAAGACATGACCCATTACAACAGCACCCATTCTGACCTACTTTGTTATTGACCACAGAATCTTTTTCAACACAGGAGTCCAGATTGCCATTTAATAGGAGTTTGCCATTGCTGGCCTAAAGCTATATTCTTTGTTCTGAACAAGTAACAATATAAAATGAGTTGAATATGCATATAGTAGAGGAATTCTGAATGAGAAAGGACAAAGTCAGAGATAATTTGGAAAGCAAGTGTGAAGTTTTGGAAGGTCTCTCTATATGTTTCAAGGGGAGATTATTCTTTAGTTAAGACAAACACAGCACACTATTAAAGGATTATCACTTACCTCTGCCTCTTTTTTCTTTTTCATCATTTTTTGGGCCTCGAGTGCTTTCAAAGTACGATTTGATGCAGGTTTAGGAATCTGTATAATAGCTGCTTGGATTTTGGCCATTATTTCATTTTGTCGTCTTCTGTTTAAGTATTGCTGAATATCCCATATACATTAGTTTAGTGATTCAGAGTAACAGAATAGGCAATATAATACACTCATAGGTACAAATATATAAAAATTATCTATTGAAATTTTCAGAACCCAGCAATTAGCCAAGGGACTAGGTGTCACAATTGTGTAATGTTAAGAAGCACGTGTCGATATGACTTACTCTGAAAAGTATGATGTTAAAACACAATTCTGGAATCTGAAAATTGTATCTATCAAATGTCTGTATTTTCATTCTGTGTGCTGATACTAAAAGGACAATAAAGATGTCCCAAATCTAAATAAGAGTATAATTGTTTCCCAATCCTACTGTCATGACCTTACCAAGCATGCGAAGAAAAAAATTCTATCTCTGAAGATGGTCCAATTAGAAAATTCTATCTAGGAGACAGTTTCTAGGTGGGCTCCTGGGAAACCTAATAAAAATGACAAACTTCCCCAAAACCCAGTCACACTTAAACAATGAGTTCAGGGGCAACCTCAAACATTGAATTAACACTAAATTATGTGATATAATTATTGGATCATCTCTTCTGTATGTAGGCAGTAGTTATTTTAAGAAGAATATAAGTAGGAGAATGTAACTGAAAAGAAAAAGTGACTGAAAATCAGATAAAGTATTTTAAATGATTTAAGAGGTAATATGTGAAACTAATCATGACTTTACTACTAATACATTATATTAGAACTAATATGATCATTAGTTCCCATGTCCTACGATAAAAAATTTCAATTTACCATTAAAAAGGCCTAAATAATAGACAATTTTCATTTCATTTTCTAAAATATGAATATTTATTTAATTGCAATATGTGTATCTTTTTTTCTTAAAACCAAGAAGACACAGGGTCTCCCTTTTGCCTTATTTGTTCCCTATGATCATTTTGAACATAATTTATTTCAAAATATTTAATGGTATTATATTTCCTTTTTCTCAACTTTCTTGGAGACCGTCTGCATTAGGCTTGGCACTAATGGACAGGCTGATTCCACATAAATTAGAGTCACTGCAATTGGCCTCAACTTAAACACTACTTTAAGAGTGCGTTCTCTCTTTATCATGTGACACCAAAGGGAAATATAATCCTTTATTTACCCTCTGGCGAGTCATAGAATTACATGACTGCTTTACATTGTATTATATATAAACTCTACTCCAGTTAGTCCACTCTTCTTCTTGAAGCTACGAAAACATCCAATTCTGAACTCTGTGGCAGGTAGACATAAGCATCCCTGTTTTTACAGTTGGGGAAATTGAAGCTGAGAGTTGTTTAGAGGCTGGCTCAATGTTAACCAGCTTGCAAGTGATCTTCCAGTTTGTTTGTCATCTTTTCATTCTTCCCTACAAAGAGCTGACTATGTTCAGAATAGAATTGCTTATCATTCCAAATAAATCCATGAATTTAAAAAGTGATTTTACAGGGCAATGGGAAGAACTACATAATTCTTTTGCCTGTAGTTTACACATTCCATATACCCAGTCACCTGAAATACTCTTAAAAATCTTTAATGATTCCATGTACCATTATTCTCTCATCCACAAAGGCACAGAAGATCATTAAAGAGTTTTAAAGAAATTTGAGAAGGAGCAGAGAGTTAGTCAGAGCAAGAAGCAAGGGCCAGAAATAAGTTAAGAGTTGTTCAGGTTAAAAAGGTAAGCAAGTTGAAAAGGTAAGCAAGCAAAGGATTACCTCACATTTCCAAGAACAGAGAAATAGGGCAGGACTAAAGGTTGCAAAAGAGGAGACAGCGAGGGGACAATGTCTGATCTATCTCCCTCAGTGGTGACAATGGCAAGTGCCTTTGACCAATGGGGTAGCTAGTAGCAACCCTCCATCCCTAAAGCAGCTGAAACAATGATTTCTACCAGTGAAGGTAATGCAGTTATCTTGCCACTCCACAGGATGGCAGTTCTTGTTCTCAGTCACAAGTAGAGGGGAAAGTCAGCAAGAGTCAGGATGGAGAAAAGGAGCAGGGGAGAGATAGAAAGGGTGAGAGTAGGGCAGGACAAAGTCATGCATCAGGAAAGTGCAACTTGTGCTCCACTACTGCTTATGCAATGTGTACTATAGGCATAAATCACAAACTGTATACTATGCACTAATGAATTTCTGAAAAAATAGTTCTATAGAACCTTTTTTATATCAAAACATCTTTGCTCTTCCTTGAGTTTTTGAAATCTTTCAAGTTTCTCAAAATGCGAATGGGCAAGATCTTCTTTCACGTGTTTATATTTTTCTTGAAACCTGTATGTAATCCGCATCAGATTGAAATCAGTTTGACGTGGGATCATGTGTCTAAGTCTCTAAATGAGAAAAGCATTTCAAAAGATTTTGTTATTAGAGAATAAAAAGCACATGTTCATTATAAGCACAAATAAAATGTGTCTTCAAAACGAAATTCTTTAAATTACTATTGTTGATAGTTAAGCTAAATCCAAGCCCGTTCCAATTACTCATATTTTTAATTGATGTAAGAGCAATTACAAAAACATTATCCTTTGTGTTCCTTCTTACAAAATAGCCTCGTATATACTTTTATAGTTAAACTTTTTACACTGAGTTTAATTTTCAATAAGTGGTATTTATATTCTTGGAAATATATTTTTGCAAAAATAATTTCATTAAACCAATTTTAACATGTAAGAGATAATATAAGAAGCTTGATTCTTCCCATGCTTAGCCACTGCTTAGTAAAAAGTGAAGAAACGTTAAAATTTCCTAGGTTTGTGTTTCAGCTTTCCCACTTACTAGCTGCATAAAATTGGGCAAGTTACCTAATCCATCTGTGCCTTAGTTTCATCCTCTGTAAAATGGGATTAATGAAAGTACCTATCTTTTATGGCTGTTGTGAAGATCAAGTAAAATAATATTCACAAAGCACCTGAAACAGGGCGTGGCACATCACTAGGCATGCCGTTCAATAAATTTCAACCTTATTAATATTACCTGCATCTCTTCTCATCTAGTATCAAAGAAGATGGCATTTCTACTTCTTTCCTACGATAGATATCACCTCTTCCACATGAACCATTGATTGTATATTCCTCTTTCCGTCCCCAGAGGGCCTCTTTCCATCTGGTCCTCGTACCATTTTCATCTCTCCTGCCACTGACTCTTTTTCTCAATTGATAAGTGGCCCCAGTCTCTAGGTCCATAAAACAAGCAATCTCATACTTCACTTGAGCTTTTCTTTCCTACTGTTCTCTTCTTTACCTCCACATTTCTTGAAAGAATAATCTATGCTACCCTTTTCCTCATCTCCAAAGTCCTTCTCAACTCACTGCAATCCATATCACTCTAATGAAACATTTTTCTCTCCCTAATATGTAAGCTCTAAGAGGGTTGGGGCTTTTCCTGTGTGTTTCTTGTGCAAGTGCTTGACAAAAAGTAGGAGCCCAATAAATATCTGTTCAGTGAATGAATTATTGACTCTGGAAGTTCACCCATGACCAACATCAAATGAGCTAATAGGCTCTTGTTTGTCTTCATCTACACAGCTCTTATAGCACTTGCCACTGTTGACCGCTTTACATTTTATTGTATATAAACTTCACTCCAGTTAGTCCACTCTTCTTCTTGAAGCTACAAAAATGTCCAATTCTGAACTCTGAGGCAGGTAGAAATAAGCATCCTGTTTTTATAGTTGGGGAAATTGAAGCTGAGAGTTGTTTAGAGGCTCGCTGAATGTTAACCAGCTTGCAAGTGAAGGAGGCTGAATGCAATATTAAATTATTCATATTAAGCCTAATCTAATTTCTAGCTCTCAAGGAGTGCTGAGTCCATTCTGCTACTAGACTTATAATGATATCCATGAAGAATGGACAAATATAAACATGGAGATGGCCCTCATATCTATTATGTCATTGCTGCTTCAAAAATTAAATTTAAAAATATAATTCTATCCATTGATATTTACTATTTTGCATGAGTGCGGCGCTCATGATTGTTCCAGAGGCCTGTAAAAGTTAACACACTTCATTTGCCATAGGAAATGCATAAGAATGGGAGAGAATTGTCAACTAAAAAGTCATATCAATTAGTCAATAACACATTTAATGAGTATTTACAACGTTTGAAGCATTGTACTAGACATATTCATCAAGTCTGATACACTAAAAATCTGGTAAGGTCATATGACAAATAAATAATGAATACTTAGCCAACAATATCAGTATCAGGAGGGTAAAACCAAGAGAGTGAGAATTACTTACAATCTAGAGTTCCAAAGGAAGAAACCATGTGTACTGGGCTGCACAGTACATGAGGAACAGTTTGGGGAAGAGGAGAGATAAGAAGGGTGAGTTTGGGTGTGAGGGAAGGAAAAGCAGGAATAGACAGTCATATTTAAGGACAGACTGTCAATTAACATAGAAGAAAGAAATACCATACTGAGGACTAGAAAAAAGTAAAAATAGGTTTCTGAGCAGAAGAATCCAATAAAAGTAAAATTTAGGGAAGATTCATTTAGCAGTTGATTGACTTATCCGGGAGACTGAGAGACATTTTAGCAGGTTGTTGCAGTAGCTGATAAGAAGATCTGGGTAGATTTGATGGGGTAGAAACAGCAAGAGAGGAGCAGGCACAAAAAGTATTAAGCCTATAGTCCTAGCTACTTGGGAGGCTCAGGCAGGAGGACTGCTTCAGCTCAGGAGTTCAAGACCAGCATGGGCAAAAAAGCAAGGCCCTGTCTCTGTAAAACAACAACAACAACAAAAAGTACTGAAAATTAGGAAAAGAGTTTGATAAGCTATTGCCAGTATGGATAGGATAGAGAGAGACATCAAAAATGGCTAAATAAATTCAAAATATTAATATAAAATAAAACCCAAGTATGGTCAGTAACATATGTAAGGGATATATATGCCTAATGAGGTTTCTTTGAGAAATCAATATCATTGTCATTTCTCTTTATCAAATTTTACATTGTGACATGCTTATTATGCTTTTTTATGTACCTACCTCTCGAAAAGTTTCACTTTTCATGTGTTGAAGTCTTAAATTTGTCAGAGGTTGCATGGTTTGCATCTCCACTCCAATCAGTCCACTTTTCTTCTTTTTCTGAAGAGCAATGTACAATTGATATAACAGCTTTGTTGCCACCCCAGGCTTTTCTGTGATGATGCCATGGGCCACATTCTGATCAAACTGCACACCCAGAAGGTGAAGTGTTGGCTCCAAGCGAGAAAAATTATTAAGTTTGGCACTTGAAACCCTGGACAGTAAAATATTTTACATAATTAGACATTAGCATTAAATTAAAGACAACAAACATCAGAAATATTATTATCCAATATTTTGAATTATTTCATGTTCTTTTAGCTGTATCATTCCTCTGTAAAACCACTCTAATGTAAATACATTGAGATTTTTTATTGACCATGCCTACCTGAACTCCATGCATTCATTTCTCTTAAATGACTACACTAAAATTTTCTGCCCTAAATTGACAGTAGAATTTCTTCAGAAGTGAATACAGAATTCACAACACCTAAACTTGATATATTGTTCCTAGTATACTATTTCTCAAGAGATTGCATTCAGGTAGTGGTTCTAAATCTTTTGTTTTTGAATCACAGATACCTTTGAAAATCTGACGCTATGGAACCTTTTTTACAGAAAAGAAAACATACATTTATATATATAGACAAAGCGTGTATAACATCTTAAAGCATGTTTTTGAGCCTCTTACAATCTAACCTAAAAGCACCCATCCTCTAAAAGGATGTGGAGCTGAGGAAATATAAGAGTGATTTCTAAATATGAATGAGGAGCCAGCACCACAAGATGGACAATGCCAACAAAAATAGTGATGCAATATCTTGAATTCATGTTCTGGTCATGTGGTGTAACTTACTGTCCTGTTTCCTCTGTGTATTAATAACTCTTTTAACAGAAATATTTAGCAACATATATTTAGTATATTATGCTGCATCAGTCAAACTTCAAATAAAACATTTTAAATTAATAAAAGAGAAACAGGCCTCGGAGGAGACAAGAAGAGATAATGCATGCTACAAGAAAACCTTCTCGGCATGAGACTAAATATACTTTTTTAAAGGTCTTCTCAGGTCCAGTTTTACAATCCGTTTCTCCACAAATCACCATACAGTTGGAGATACAACATTTGTCTATAATGACTCAGGTAAAGCAGACTATGTTTTGAGGAATATGATTGTGAAAGAAGATAGTCAAATCAATGACATGTGCTTCTATTCTCTAGAAAGGCATCTATCACCCCTTTTGATCTTCCATCATAGTCATCCTTTCACGCCCTTCCCATCCTAGGAGTCCTGTGTGCTTTGCTCACTACACATAATTGGAAAGATGTGAACTGAGAGCCATCGGTCAGAGCTTTGGTCTGGGTTATAACCTTGGGCTACAGATTTTAGGGGCATGTTAATTCAGGAGGGAGAGTCCAAAAGCAAACATTACCCATTTCCAAATTTTGTCAAAGCTTAGCCCTGCACTCAAGAAAAAGAAGAGGTTTCTCTTTCTCTCACTTGTATCATGTGGCTCCCAGAATGCAGTTAACAAGCCTGTTAATGTTATAGTTCAGTTACCTACTAGGGTTTAAATGTATTTTACTAACTGGCCAAAGTGCACAGGTCTAATAATACTTCTCTCTGGAAACTTATTTCTAATCAATCAAATTTGGGGAACAGAACTTGTGTGTAAATTGGTGGAAGCCTACTCTTGTTAAAGCATGGGTAGAATCAGAATGGCAGGATAATCAACAGTTGTTTTTTGAGCACGGAAAAACTGCTGGGACATCTTTGCTCTGGAGATAGAGCATATGAGGTAAACGATGACCTCTGAGGGAATTAAGAAATGTGTGTTAGGAAAAACTTTTCCCTCTCTAATAGCAATCCTTACTTGCTAAGAGATCTTGCCATCTGGTGAGGGAATACATCCTCTTACAAGGTAAGTAGTAGCTGCCCTCCCAGAAATTGTCTTGACTATTTACTTTAAAAAAAACAAATCTTCTCAAGTTTCACTATTTGTGAAGGAATAAAAATATTCAAAATCAGGGAATTCTTTCAGAGTTAGATGAGTATTCTTAGAATTAAATTATTTCCAAGATGAATAACTTTAAGTTATTTACAAAATATATTTCCAGTTTACATTTTAAACTAAAGAAACTAAAAGTGTTAGATAATATCCCCAAATCTTAGGCTATGACAAAAAAGGGATTGTTTTCCCGACCAAATATACCATTACAAAGGTCATACTCATAAGATGTACTGATCCTTGTCTTATTTAAAAGATCATCTGCCCTGGGGAGAAAAATGGGTTGTTCCAAGAGTTGAAGATGGATGATATTTGGTTCTCAATACAAGTAGGACCCTCTTCCCACATTAAGGAATGCAGTGACTCTTGGTGAGAGAGAGTTAGTCCTTTGTAGTATATGACAAGCAGGGCTGTTACAAAGGACACACACCTGTCCAAAGGTGGAACAAGAGTATGAAATCTACCCTCTGTTCAGATTGCTAAGCCTTGTTCCTGGCATGAGACTGCTTCATCCAAAATGTGGCTCCTTTTTCCTTGTAAAAAGGCCTTTCTGTTCACCAAAGCCTGCATTTTTACAGTCATTTCCAGCCAGATGGGGACCCTTTTTCCATTTCACAAAAAACCCTCTGTGGTCCTGCCAACAACAGCCACTTTGGTACACCTGAAACACTGCATCTGCGATCTGGTCAGGATGGTCCTTTAACTTTTCCATTGTTAAGCAGATATCCTCTCTGATATCTCTGATTTATTCATTGGAAACAATATTAGGAGCCTGCTATGGACCAGGACAATGCTTGGAGCACAAAGAATAAACACGCTCTGCAACTTTCAGGATCTTTGCAATCTAGTTGAGGGGTAAACATTCATTTATCATTCATCAAACATTGTTTGCTCTCCTTCATGTGGCAGGCACTCTGATAAGAACTGATATATAAATAAATAATTATAACTTGATAACGATAATGTAATAAGGAAAGGGATGTCCAAAGTTTTGTTAGAACAAAGAGAAAAGGGGGACTAAATCTACTAAGAAAGTAAAAGAAGAGTTTAGAGAAGGAATAGATTTTTAGCTGGCACTTCAGAATAAACACAAGTTTCTCATGGTAGAACTGAAAAAGTAACATTAATCTGCAAAGGTGCAAGGCATAACAAAAACATATGATGTGTGTGTGGACCAGAGAAGTTTAGGTTAGGATTCTAGGTTAATGGGAAATGTGGCTGGAAAGGTGAATGAAGGTCACACTGAGAAGCACCTTATAAAGCCATGACCTTGAGAGCGATAGAGACCTGAACACTCAAATTTCTTAAGCTGATGGGGATATCACACCTAGAGATATGAGTGTAGAGTTTTAGCTTCATGTTGGGAAGTCTAAACAAGGTCTCTATCTGTAGAATTTACTAGGAAATGTAGGCATTCATTAATTTAAAAAAACATTGACTGAAAGTTAAATATGTACCAGGACTCTGTTAAGCCCTAAAGATATAAATAAAAATAACCTAACACCCCTAACTTCATGGTGTTTTGTGCAATGTGAAAGAAACACAGATGAAGAAACTGACAACAAAGTGATCAGTGTTATAAAAATTAAATGTGTAGGTTGAGTTTCTAACTTTCATAAAAGGATAGACAGCAACAACAACAAAAGGATTGGACATCTGGTTATGTGCAAGTCATAACACATCAATCTATACGTATAAGAACTCCTGAGAAATCACAAAAAAGAAAAGGAGGGCATAGACACTGACCTACCTACCCTGGCATTCTTATACCTTGGAGGCTAATCCAGCTTCTATTGGCAGCAGCAAAGCTAGGAACAGAGGGAGCGAAGAGCTGAGAGGTGAGGCAGAGTGGGGAGCCGGGGCTAACAAAGAATTTATATGTCATGCCCTTGAGGAAGAGATGTGTAATATGAGATGTAGGTATGGGTTAGGATGTTACCCTGTACACCAGAAGGTCAAGAAATTGGATGGGATTAGCAAAACAGGGTTTATTTGGTATGATAGTATAGTTCTAATCTATGGCTTTTTTTGTGTCATACAGTTACTATATGTACAACTAGGATAATCTAGATTATGAAAGAATAATTCCTCTAGCATGAAAATATCAGAGATTCTTTTGCTCAGAAGTCTTATAACACAGGTGCAGCTTCATAAAGGCCTATCATTTCAGACAAACAAAAATAAGAAGCACTTGAGCAGGAAGTATCAGGTTAAAATATTATGGATTTGAAGTAGATCTTCATAAATGGCAGAGCGAGAACCTCCAAAAATCTGGTCCTCCTTAAAGACAACAATAAAACTGACAAAAAATTGTAAAAATCAACTTTTTCATAACTCTGGAAATGAGCTAAAGGCTTGCAACAACTCAAGGAGCATTTATTTAAGAAAAGTTCCTTAATAGTGGTAAGGACAGAGAGCTTTTTGTCATTTTAGCTTGCTTCATGTCCATACCCCTCTCCCTAGCTCCATGGTGGCTGTGAAAACCAGCAGCAGACTTACAACCATGGCAGCTATAAAAACCAGCAGTTTAGCAGTCATCAAAGCAGCAGACAGATTTGAAGTGCCTCCGAAGTCCTGTCTTCAGAGTGTTGCTTTTTTTTTTTTTTTTTGGAGACAGTCTTACTCTGTCACCCAGGCTGGAGTGCAACGGCATAATCTTAGCTCATTGCAACCTCCATCTCCCAGGTTCAAGAGATTCTCCTGCCTCAGCCTCCCGAATAGCTGGGATTAAAGGTGCCCACCACCACGCCCAGCTAATTTTTC
>NW_012107408.1:1686047-1690992 GCF_000951045.1 Mandrillus leucophaeus
ACACCTGGTCCAGAGTGTTGCTATTTAACTATTTAACCCAGTAGTGTTGTGAAAATCCCCATTTTCACACCTTGTCAATATTTGACCTAACAGAGCTTACTCACTGAAAAAAGTCCTATCCCAAGGATGTTAGGAAAACACAATCATAGCAATTGTTTGTAATCACAGTTACTTGAGACAGTAAAACCAATTGGAACAAAGAGGAGCCTGGCCAAAAACTTAAAAGGAAGACCTATGAATGAGATGTCTGTTAGGGACTCTGAGGCCATATGCATGTGTAGGAATGTATGGATGCCTAGGAAAGACATGAGGAGGTCCAAATCTCTCACCTTTGGCTGACTTTGAGATGTTGCACAAGCAGGAAGTAAAGGCTAAGGGAAAGTTGTAAACTGTCAGAGCATTGAAAACATGCCATAAGCCACTCATAGAGTTTCTTAGCAAAGGAAAATGTATTGGTCCAAGGTGTTAAAAGATATCTCTGTTCAATTGCTGACCACTAAGCAAATCAACTAAAGACTTCAGGTGGAGTATACAAGAGGGAATATAGACTTCACAGAATTAGTCCAGGAGAGTTACTAAACAAACAAACAAACAAACAAATAAAAAGCAGAAGCAGCAGCAACAACAACAAACTCTGGGAATATGTAATAGTCTGAATTGACACATTATATTATTTTAAATGTCCAATTTTCAAAAATTATGAGACACACAAAGAAACAAGAAAGTATGACCTATAAACAGGGAAAAAAAAGGTGAATAGAAACTCTGTGGGGAAGTCTTGGACAAAGACCTGCAATGACCTATTATAAATATGTTAAAGAAAGGAAAATAAACTATGTTTATAAACCCTCTTCCTGTTTAGAAAAAAAAAGTGCAGCTCACTGCCAGTGCTCATTTAATTTTACATAAACACATTCTATGAGGCTGAAGCAAATCTGACTAATTTTCAATGTGAAAATAAAATATAAAGACTGTTCTTGGAATTATTTCTAAACAGAACAAACACCAGAATCATCAGAATCATGTATTTTGGAAACATTGGATTCACCAAATAAATATTTGGCCAACAACTGTTGGAGAACGATGTTAACATTATACATAGGAATGCTATGTTTTCTAGGATTTGATATTTTTGGTGATCGATAAATACTACATTTTGTAAATGGAAATACTACTGCTAAAAATAGAATCCTGTAAATAGAATGATGCCTTTTGTTTCCAAAGTCAAAACACTAGAGCAATGCAAAAACAATAATAAAAGCAAGATATTTCATGGTAAAGTTATCTCAGGGTAAATGCTTCACCTGCAAGCACTGCCAGCTAGTGCTCTCAGGGTAAATGGGAAAATGGTTAAAGTTCAAATAAAGTATGAGAACACTGTTTCAACAAAAAGAGAGCATCAATAAAGAAACAGAAATTATAAAATTAGGAACACAGTGAAATTTTGAAGTTGAGAAGTACAACTGAAATAAAAACATTCACAATAATAGTTCAACAGCAAACTAGAGTTGGCAGAGGAAAGAATCCGAGATCTGAGAACCTAAAGATAGGTCAACTAAAACTATTCAGGAAAGGAAGAAAAAAAAAGCATGAAGAAAAATGACCAGAACCTCAAAACACATACATCCACTCTAATCATGAGAAAAACATCAGAGAAATTCCACCTGAGGGAAAATCACTTCACTAGTATGCTTCAAAACTGTCAAGATCATCGAAAATAAGAGAAGTCTGTCTGAGAAAGTATCACATTCAAGAAGAGCCTAAGCAGATATGATATGATATGCTGGATGGGATCCTGGAACAAGAAAGACATTAGGTAAAAAATTACAAAAAAAATCTAAATGGCATATAGATTTTATTTGATAATAATATACAAATATTGGCTCATTAATTGTAACAAATGTACCACACCAATGTAAGATGCTAGCAATACGTACAAATAGATATATACAATATAGGAAATCTCTGTATTATGTCAATAATTTTTCTGTAAATCTAAAACTGTTCTGTAACAAAAAGTTTATTTAATAATGAACAAAGTCTCAGAGACCTACAGGACATCACCAAGTATACCAATATACACATAATTGGTGAATGATATGGGAGAGAGAAAGAAAGGGGACACAAATAATCTTTGGAGAAATGGTGGCCAAAATTTCACAAATGTGATGAAAGATATGGATCCACACATCCAAGAAGCTTAATGAACTGCAGTAGGTTAGTCACAAAGATGTCTACACCTAGACATATTATAGTCAAACTGTTGAAAGACAAAGACAGAGAGAATCTTAAAAGCATTAAGAGAAAAATAAGTCATCAAATACAAGAGTTTCTCTATAAAATAAACAGCTGACTTATCAGAAATTAGGGAGGCCAGAAGGCAGCTGGATGACATGGTCACAGTGCTGAAAAAGAAAAACTGCAAATCAAGAATTCTATGACTGGTAAAAATATGTATCAAAACTGAAGGATAAACAAAAACTAAGATAACTCATTGTTAACATACCTGCCCTATAAGAAATACTAAAGAGAATCTTTAAGTCCTAAATGAAAGGACAATATACCGTAACTCAAATCACATGAATAAATTTTAAAGCACGTCAGTAGAAGTAACTACATAGAGTAACATAAAAAACAGTTTAAATATATTTTTGTTTGTAACTATTTTCCTCTCCTTATCTGATTTAAAACTTAAGTGCATACAGCAATAATTATAAAACTGACTTGATGGATTTAAGATGTAATTTGTAGGACAACAATAGCATAAAAAAAGGAGGAGACAATTGAGCTACACTGGAGCAAATTTTTTTTCTATACTAATGAAATTAAAGTAGTATTAATCTGAATAGTTTGATTTAAATTAAAATATTAATTGTAATCTTCATGAAAACCACTCAGAAAATGACTCAAAAAATACAGTAAAGGAAACAATAAGGGAATTAAAATGGTATTAGAAAATATCTAACACAAAAGAAGGCAGTAGTAGAGCAGTAAAAAAGGCATAAAACATATACACAACAAATATCAAAATTGCACACTCAAATCTTCCTTCATAATTATATTGTAAATAAATGGATTAAATAACTACAATTACAAACAGGGAATTGGCAGAACAGATATACAATCCAATCATATGCTTTCTACAAGAAAATACACTTTAGATTCAAATACACAAATTTATTGAAAGTAAAAGGATGGAAACACATGTATCAAGCAAATAATAACCAAAACAGGACTAGAGTGACTATAGTATCAGGCAAAATTGACTTTAAGAAAAAAAAAAGTACTAGTTGATACTAAGAATATTTTATATTGTTAAAAAGGTCAGTCCCTCAAGAAGACATAACAATTATAAACATATATGCATCTAACAATGGAGTCACAAAATACATGGGGCAAAAACTGAAAGAATTAGAGGGAGAAATAGACAATTCAACAAGAACAATTTGAGACTTTGGCTCCAACTTTCAATAGTGGATACAGCAACCAGGCAGAAGAGCAGTAAGGAAATGTAAGACCTGGATAACACTATAAACCAACTGGACCTCACAGATATCTGTAAACACTCTATTGAACAATAATAGAATATACATTCTCTTCAAGTACATACGAAACATTTTCAAAAGGAGAATATATGTTAGACCATTTTTAAAAACAGCTTCAATAAGTGTTGCAGCTCTTTTAGAATTTGTCTAGCTGGTTTTATAGGTTTTACCAGGAACCTTTCACCAAAAAAAATTTCATTAAGTTTAAAGAGATTGAAATAACTGTGTTGTCCAATGACATTGTAATTAAATTAGAAATAAGTAACACAGCAAATTTGGAAAATTCAAAAGTATGTGGAAATTAAATGACATCCTCCTAAATAATAAAGAATCAAAGAAGAAATCACAAGGGAAATTAGAATATTATTTGAGATAAATAAAGACGCAAAATGACATACCAAAACTTACCTGATACAGCTAAATCAGTGCTTACAGGGAAATTTATAGCCATCAATGCAAATGTTAAAAAAGAAAATCTAAAATAAAAAAGTTAACTATCCATAACAAGAAACTACAAAAAGAAAACTAAACCCAAAACAAGCAGAAGTCCAGAAATGACAATAAGAACAGAAATAATAAAGCAGCTGATATGGTTAAGCTTTGTGTCCCCACCCAAATCTCATCTTGAACCGTAATCCCCACAATTCCTACATGTCTAAGGAGATACCTGGTGGGAGGTATAGGATTGGATCATGGAGGCAGCTTCCCCCATGCTGGTCCTGTGATAGTGAGTTAGTTCTCATGAGATCTGAGTTTTATGAGGGGCCCTTCCCACTTTGCTACTCACTCTTCTCTCTCCTGCTGCCTTGTGAAGAAGGATGTGTTTGCTTCCTCTTCTGCCATGACTGTAAGTTTCCTGAGGCCTCCCCAGCAATGTGGAAGTATAAGTCAATTAAACCTTTTTCCTTTATAAATTACCCAGTCTCAGGTATATATTTATAGCAGTGTGAAAATGGACTAATACAGTAACTTGGTACCGCAGAGAGTGGGATACTACTAGAAAGATAATGGAAAATGTGGAAGCAACTTTGTACCTGGGTAACAGGCAAAGGTTGGAACAGTTTGGAGGGCTCAGAGGAAAAGAGGAAAATGTTGAAAAGTTTGGAACTTCTTAGAGACTTGTTGAATGGCTTTGACCAAAATGCTGACAGTGATATGGACAATGAAGTCCAGGTTGAGGTGGTTTCACATAAGATAGTATAGTATTTGTATATAATCTATATATATCCTTTTGTATATTTTCAATCATCTCTAGATTGCTTATAATATCTAATACAATGCCTGCGTATTACTTCATTCTTGTGGATTCAATGTAGTACTCAGTTTGTGACAAATACAAGTTTTTCTCTTTGGAACTCTGTTACTTTTTTTCCCCAAATATTTTTGAATTGCAAGTGGTT
>NW_012107408.1:1691042-1694723 GCF_000951045.1 Mandrillus leucophaeus
ATCCATAACAAGAAACTACAAAAAGAAAACTAAACCCAAAACAAGCAGAAGTCCAGAAATGACAATAAGAACAGAAATAATAAAGCAGCTGATATGGTTAAGCTTTGTGTCCCCACCCAAATCTCATCTTGAACCGTAATCCCCACAATTCCTACATGTCTAAGGAGATACCTGGTGGGAGGTATAGGATTGGATCATGGAGGCAGCTTCCCCCATGCTGGTCCTGTGATAGTGAGTTAGTTCTCATGAGATCTGAGTTTTATGAGGGGCCCTTCCCACTTTGCTACTCACTCTTCTCTCTCCTGCTGCCTTGTGAAGAAGGATGTGTTTGCTTCCTCTTCTGCCATGACTGTAAGTTTCCTGAGGCCTCCCCAGCAATGTGGAAGTATAAGTCAATTAAACCTTTTTCCTTTATAAATTACCCAGTCTCGGGTATATATTTATAGCAGTGTGAAAATGGACTAATACAGTAACTTGGTACCGCAGAGAGTGGGATACTACTAGAAAGATAATGGAAAATGTGGAAGCAACTTTGTACCTGGGTAACAGGCAAAGGTTGGAACAGTTTGGAGGGCTCAGAGGAAAACAGGAAAATGTTGAAAAGTTTGGAACTTCTTAGAGACTTGTTGAATGGCTTTGACCAAAATGCTGACAGTGATATGGACAATGAAGTCCAGGTTGAGGTGGTTTCACATAAGATAGTATAGTATTTGTATATAATCTATATATATCCTTTTGTATATTTTCAATCATCTCTAGATTGCTTATAATATCTAATACAATGCCTGCGTATTACTTCATTCTTGTGGATTCAATGTAGTACTCAGTTTGTGACAAATACAAGTTTTTCTCTTTGGAACTCTGTTACTTTTTTTCCCCAAATATTTTTGAATTGCAAGTGGTTTAATTCATGGATGTGGATATCATGGATACAGAGGGCCAACTATATTTGAGTTGTTTCTACTTTTTGGCTATTAGGAATAATCTGCTATGAACATTGTGTTATCACGTGGATAGGTTTTCATTTCTCTTGGGTGTATACCTACAAGTGGAATTGTTGGGTATGACAGTCTATGTTTACCTTTTGAGGCACAACTAAACAGTTTTTTTAAGTGCCTGAGTTAAATTTGCACTAACATTATATGAGGGTTTTGATTTCTCTATGTCCTTATCATCACTTGTTATTGTCTGTCTTTCTGCCTATAGCCATCCTAGTGGGTGTGAAGTGGTATCTCGTGATCTTGATTTGCATTTTCCTAAACACGAATTGATACGGTTTGGCTCTGTGTCCTGACCCAAATCTCAACTTGTAGCTCCCATAATTCTCACATGTTGTGGGAGGAACCCAGTGGGAGATGACTGAATCATAGGGGTGGGTCTTTCCCATGCTGTTCTCATGATAGTGAATGTGTCTCACAAGGTCTGATGGTTTTAAAAACAAGAGCTTCTCTGCACAACCTCTCTCTTTGCCTGCTGCCATCGATGTAAGATGTGGCTTGCCCCTCCTTGCCTTCCACCATGATTGTGAGGCCTCCCCATCCATGTGAAACTACAAGTCCAATAAACAACTCTCTTTTGTAAATTGCCCAGTCTTGGGTGTGTCTTTATCAGCAGTGTGAAAATGGAATAATACACTAATGATGTTGAGCATCTATTCGTCTCTTTATTAGTTGTGTGTTAGCTTCTTTGGTGAAATGTCTATTCAGATCCTTTGCCTATTGTTAAATTGGATTGTCTTTTTATTATTGAGTTATAAGTGTTACTTATATATTCTAATAGCCACATGGAGATGAGGAACTTATTGGGAACTGAAATAAAGGTGATTTTGCTATACTTTAGCAAAGAGACTGGTGGCATTTTACTCCTGCCTTAAAGATCTGTGGAACTTTGAACCTAAGAGTGATGATTTAGGATTTCTGGTGGAAGAAATTTCTAAGCAGCAAAGCATTCAAGAAGTTTGCTGCAGGCATGGAGCCCTCATGGAGAACTTCTGCTAGGGCAGTGTAGATGGGAAATGTGGGGTCAGAGACCCCAAACACAGTCTCTAGTGGGGCACCACCTAGTGGAGCTATGAGAAGAGGGCAACTGTCCTCCAGAAACCAGAATGGTAGATCCACCGACAGCTTGCACCATGCACCTGGAAAATCCACATACACTCAACACCAGCCTGTGAATGCAGCCAGGAGAGGGGCTGTACCCTGAAAGTCACAGGGGCAGAGATTTCCAGTGCCATAGGAGCTCACTTCTTGCATCAATGTGCCCTGGATGTGAGATATGGAGTCAAAGGAGATGATTTTTGAACTTTAAACTTTAATGGCTGCCCTATTGGGTTTTGATATCTGTAGAGGGTCCAGGAACCAATACCCCAAGAATACCAAAGGAGGATTGTATCCATCAATTGATAAATAGATAAACAAAATATGGTATGGTGTATCCATATAATAGAAATTATTCAGAAAATAAATATAAATGAAGAAATACTGATACTTGCTAACATGGGTGAACCTTGAAAACATTATCCTAAGTGAAGAAGCCAGTCACAAAATGTCACAAATTGTGTGATTCCATTGATATAAAATGTGTAGAATAGGCAAATCCATAGAGACAGAAAAGTAGATTAGTAGGTGCCAGAGGCTGGATGTTTAGATGGTGGTGATGGTTGTGAAGATACTAAATATGTGAATATATTAGGTGAATTGTGGTACATAAATTATATTTCAATATAGCCACTAAAAACAAAAACCATTGTGAATTTTTTATTAGTAGTTAAGTTCTATTTTATAGTTTTAAACCACAAATAATAATACTAATTGTCTACCCAAAGCACTATATGTTGTTTCACTTCTTCTCTTAAAAGAAGGAACAATCAATTAACAAAACAGGAAGAAATCTGGTGTAAAATAAGTCCCCTTTAGAGATGAGGTCTTGCTGCAACCACATAACAGTCTCTCCTTTGTACTCTTGAGAAAATAAAAAATGTATGTGCCAGGAAGGAACAATTTCCATATTAATGGTTCTGCTTGGGTGTTTGAGGTTTGGAAGGGATCTTATGATTAATGATTCTTTGAAGTTAACTTTGGATTTTCCAAATGCCAAAGAAATTAACTTTTCTTGAAACTAAAGAGTAGGCCAGGAGTGGAGGTGCACGCATGTAATCCCAACACTTTGGAAGGTTGAAGCAGGAGGATCACTTGAGCCCAGGGGTTCAAGACCAGCCTGGGCAACATGGCAAAACCCCGTCTATACCAAAAATACAAAAATTAGCCAGGCGTGGTGGCATGCACCTGTAGTTCCACCTATTTGGGAAGCCGAGGCAAGAGGATTGCTTGATCCCAGGAGTTCAAGGTTGCAGTGAGCTATGATCACGCTACTGCACTCCAGTCTCGGTAACAGAACAAGACCTTGTCTCAAAACAAATCAATAACAACAACAACAAAGAATAATCTCACTAACCTGCTGTCCAAAAATTCTGAAAAATCATCCTGAAGTTCAAACTTGTATAGAACTTCTCCAAGTAGAAAGCCACTGGAAAATGCCTTTGCAAATGACTTGGGACCTGAGTTTCAAAACATTGAGATAAAAACCATGAATACAATGTTGCTCATAGAGCTAATGATCCCTTTAAATATACATACACTAAAAACTACACAATTTAACTGGAACTCAAAATGCTATGAATAT
>NW_012107408.1:1695253-1697639 GCF_000951045.1 Mandrillus leucophaeus
AGCCCAGGGAAAACTGACTTTGGAGCCAGAGACATCTGTCTTGGAATCTTGGCTCTGCCTCTTACTAGCTGTGTGACATTGGGCAAGCTGCTTCATCTTCCTGAGTTTCAGCCTCATGTCTAGAATAGAGATAATCATATCTATATCTGATCTCAGAGAGCTGTTTAATATTAATAGCTCTCTTATGCAGTAACGTTTGAGAATTGCTGGGTACCATGCCTGCCACATAGTAGGCACATAATGATAAGTGCAGAATTTTTTTCTTTGTTTTTTTTGATGGAGTCTCACTGTTGCCCAGGCTGGAGTGCAGTGGCATGATCTACAACCTCTGCCTCCCAGGTTCAAGTGATTCTCCTGACTCAGCCTCCCGAGGAGCTGGGACTACAGGCGTGTGCCACCACACCCGGCTAATTTGTGTATTTTTAGTAGAGAGGGGGGTTTCACCATGTTGCCCAGGTTGGTGTCGATCTTTTGACTTCAAGATCTACCCGACTCAGCCTCCCAAAGTGCTGGGATTACAGGCATGAGCCACCACGCCCAGCCGAGAAAAAAATATTTTTTTTAAGTGTTCAATAGAATTTGCTTTTAAAAAAAAAATGTTCTTAGTTTTGAGTTACTTGTATTTTTCTTATAAAGTAAAATATATAGAGTTACATGGTATTTAAGGATTATATATAAAATAAATTATATTATCATAGGCCAAAGCCATCATCTCTCAAATCACTTCAAAATCCTCCACAAACATTCAACATGCTTCCATCAGGGTCCTTTAGTTAGCATCGGTTGAAATATTATATCTCATTCAGTATCACAAATTCATTTTTACCAGATTCTTCTATTTTACCTGTCTGACTAATAATGAGGTGGCTAGTTGACCGTGAAGAAATAACATTCCTTCATGATTTGTAGACGTGACGCTTGGTTGTGTAGTTGCAGGAAGGTGAGCTAAATTGCTCCATAACAGCCACTGCACAGTCCACACTCCAAAGATTACACCATATTATGATACTTTTTTGCATATCTGATGCCAGACCACAGTTTTCCCTAAGACTTTCTTAAGCTCTGTTCTCAAAACCCTTTAGACTCAGAGGAATACCCCAATCCTTAAGTTGAGTCAATACAATAATAAAAGTAGTTTTAAAAGATGTCAATGATTCCCATTGATTCTATTTATTCAGGGTGAGTTCTTGAACTGTCTAGAATTAGAATCTATTAATTATGGTTACATAATTTTTATTTGCAATAGAAAAAATAAAAGGTAAAAAACATTAAGGGGAAACAGTGCTTTTGTCTATGGATCACTTTAGCAATAGGTAAAAAGAAATGAAACTTTTATAAGCTCTAGGAAAATGAAAGCTTCCAATCACATAAACTTGTGTTCAGCTATAGTTCAGGTGAGAACAGACACATTCCATCTATTCTTAAAGTCCACAGTCTGGCAACTATTAGTGGAGTTTGGCAAGCTTTTCCACAAACAGACCAGTTTTATCATCATTTTAAAACTATTTAGGGCAGAATGATCTCACTCTAAACCCATGATACATTCTTTCAGAGTTGATGGTTTGATGCCCTTCCTATCAGTCATATCTGTCCTTCCAAAGCTATGTCTTAATGTGAAACTGAAGCAATTCTTGAGAAAATATAGTTAGAGAACCGTATGTCCCAAAGCTTCCAGCAGGAGAATTTGAAATCCATGGCATACCTGAGCTTTATAACTCAGCTAGATCTACTGTACCGCCTGGAACACCTTACAGCACAAGTTAAGCTTCAGCTTCATAACCTAGGCAATGATGTTTTCTGACTTTAATGCGACACCACTTGAATATCATAATGCCTTGTGATGCTACTAAAATGAGGATTGGCTTGATCTTATACCAAATGTCATCTGTTATTCAGTAAGTGTCTTCCGGCTTCATACCTCAGTAGTCTTTAAAGCAACTGAAATCCAAAGGGTTCCTTCTGCTCCAATGGGCCAAAGTGTGCCACCTCCTCCTGTGTCACTGCAGCTTTCTCCTTCCCTCACAGACTCCAAAGCTCTCGTTGCCACCACGATCCTCAATGTGCCACCCAGGGTGCTCTAGCTGTGTCTTTCACCTCTTCTCTCTGTTGCTTCCTTCTTTCTGCCTCTTCCCTTCTCTCCTCCCTAACCTATCCCTATACTTCCCTTAGTTTTCTAAAGAGCCACTGGACCTAAAACCATTATTCATCTATGGATGTACCTGTGTCTTTCTCTTCCTATGCTATCAGGCTCTTGTCCCAGTTTTTGGCTTATTGCTTTCTGTTCAAGAGCTGTTGCTATGTTACCTTCAGGTAATCTCTTTTCCTTCCTGCCTCCCTCTGGGGTTTGCACTGTGCCTGTTGTTCACGTTGACTGAATGCTGAAAGT
>NW_012107408.1:1698559-1699565 GCF_000951045.1 Mandrillus leucophaeus
TTTGGTTTGTCATGTTCTTCTTCCCACAAATGTCACTGAATACTATGACTAATTTCAGGATGCCCACCTCTATAAAGTAATTTGCACTAACAATTGAAATTTTGTATGGGGAAAAAGAGGTTGGTTGACTCCAGAACAAGCAACAATGAAAGAATATGATAAGTAAATAAACCGTGGGAGCCCAGTGACAATCTTCATCCTAAACCCAAAATTACTTACATCTGGGATTAAAATTATTTAGCAGCAACTCAACCCCGCCTCGAATATTCCAAGCCACATGCCTGGTCCCCATCACTAAAGTTTCCTTTTCTAATAAATCTTTGATGCAGGCCTCGGTGATGGGTCTATGTTAGGCTGGGACAGCAGGTGAAATGATCTATGTGCCTTTCCATCAAAATGGCCCTTAGCCAGCTGGAGGAAGCACAGAAAGCCATCCACATTCCACATGGTGATAAGGAGAACACAGGTTCTGGAGAAAGATTCTCTGTTAGACTCGTGGCTCATTTACAAGCTGCTTCACCTTGGACAACTATGTAGCCACAGTTTCTCATCTGTAAAAATGAGAGAGTGATGGGCTCTACCTTATAAGAGTAGTTTTGAGAATTAAATCTTGTATGTAAAATGCTTAGCACACTGCCTGGTCCACAGTGAAAGTTCAGTGATTATTTTTATTGTTATTATTACTGTCTTCTAATTTAAGAAAACAGGTCATATTAATTACACAAACTGTGAATAACAGATCCTTAATGATTACAGTACAAACATGCTTGTTTAAAACACAATTCAGTACTCAGAAAGCAAATATTTGGCAATTCCTGGCATTCATATACAGGTCCACTCTTTAGGCCAGATAGGCTATAACTCCCCCACTGGTCTGGGGAAGCACCTGTACTTAAACACAGTCTATTGATACAGCAAAATATTTAAATAGTCACATCCAGTGAAATAAATAAGGACTAAACAGCCTCATGGCATTTCTGGTCAGGTTTTGCTGCCAAATGAGTAA
>NW_012107408.1:1699615-1702235 GCF_000951045.1 Mandrillus leucophaeus
AAATCTTGTATGTAAAATGCTTAGCACACTGCCTGGTCCACAGTGAAAGTTCAGTGATTATTTTTATTGTTATTATTACTGTCTTCTAATTTAAGAAAACAGGTCATATTAATTACACAAACTGTGAATAACAGATCCTTAATGATTACAGTACAAACATGCTTGTTTAAAACACAATTCAGTACTCAGAAAGCAAATATTTGGCAATTCCTGGCATTCATATACAGGTCCACTCTTTAGGCCAGATAGGCTATAACTCCCCCACTGGTCTGGGGAAGCACCTGTACTTAAACACAGTCTATTGATACAGCAAAATATTTAAATAGTCACATCCAGTGAAATAAATAAGGACTAAACAGCCTCATGGCATTTCTGGTCAGGTTTTGCTGCCAAATGAGTAATGTACAAAGTTGCAGTTTTCAGAGATTTTTGGATTTTAGAATTTTTGAGGTAAGGGACTGCAGACCCATACCATTTTACACTCTGTGGCCTTTACTCCTCCTTTACTAGAGTAGGAAAGATCTAGCCTGCACTATCAACTACATTTGAAAAGCCAAGCAAATTTACTCTCATTTGAGATCAAACAAACAAACAAACAAACAAAAAACCCTGCTGAAGGCTTGGAACTGGCATGGTCCTACCAGGCTGTGGTGTTCCTAGAAACTGGCTGGGTGCCCACAGCTAGGCCTTGGCATTCTCCCGCTGAACATAACCAATTTCACAGCACACCAACATCAGACTCTGTGACACTGATGGAGCAAAACAAAAACAAAATCCCTCTGTAATCACGTCTGAGCTCAGACCAAAACAAGAATATTGTCCAAAACACAAAAATAACCAAGTATGTCCCTATTCCGGCCAGTAAGAATGATTGCTGCTTCTCTACTAATTATAGCTTTGCTTTGATCATTTTTCTCACCTTCTAGATAAGATTTATTCAGATACCTAAATCATAAAATTGCCTATGCTTCTGGACAGGATTTCATTCACAGCAAGGCACCACTTCCTGGAACCCTCCTCAAAAATACCTAACACAAGCCCAAGTCATTTCTAGCACCTTCTTACCAAGATGCCCCGCAGTCCTCATGGTACATGTTCTCTCTTGTTACAACAAATCTATAAATCTAATTTTGTGCAAATACAGATGTGTCCTGAGATCTTCGGCAGGGGATACTGATGTTTTCTTTCCTTTAGTCAGAATAGGATGCTCAGTCTTCACAGTTTTATCCTTTGAAGGCTTTGTCATAATTCCTGAGATTTACTATCTGAAACTAAATCTCATTTGCTATATTATAACCCTTTTTAATTGTTAAAATACTGAGCATCAGTCTTTTCTTGGAACTCTATTTTTTAAAATTTTTGCTTTGATTTGCACAATAGCCTTCTGCTAGTAGACTTGCTGTATTAATTTTTAGTCAATGATAGCCAAGTTTTAATCAAGAAAAATGCTGCAAGGCTAGCCAGGAAGTATCAAAATCTGTTGCTTTACATCAGAAGCAGTATATTTTCTAATGATTCTGAGAGTTTAAGTATGAGAAAATGTGTAAGGTTTAGACTCCAGGTTTAAAGAAGACAAGAACTAAAAGGTAGCAGGCTCAGAATCTCCTGCTAACTTGCTACTACCTAGGTGCATAATCCTAAACAACGGTCTTAACACATCTGATTAGATTTCCTCATCTGCTGAAGAATTAAATGATGTTCAAGATTATTTTTCAGATCCAAAGTTATATGATTCCGTAATGTGGTAAGGTTACCACAATACATTATGAACTTTTATTTTATTTTTATTTTGTCGCACAAAAATGAATATTCCATGGGATTTTTTGATATCTCTATCTTTTCTTAAAATAAAATATGATCCTTCTGAAAATGTTAGGACAAAAGAACGAATCAAGAAAGTATCATTAATGCAGGAGAGGATGCCCCTAAAATTTAGGACAAAGAGTAGAAAATATCACTCTCCAAAACAAATGCTACTAAGGTTTAATATAAAAGGACAAGATTAATCATCTATGGAAACCCATTTGAAAAAAAAAAAAACCCAAACCCAATTAACAAGGAGCATAGATTGTCTCTTAAAACTCACAAAAATGTATCTATTTAATTTTTTGATATATCATGTAAGCAATGATTAATATATCCCAATATATTAATTAGCCTTATTTAAAATAGGAATATGCCCTAGCAGTAGAATAATTCACAACTATTGTAATTTCAGAAGCTTTTGGTAGTAGAAGTAACATTGGAAAATACTATTGAACAATGTGGCTTCCCTAAGTACTGTAAGTCAGAGGGGCAGGAATTATGACTTTAATCTAATCTAATTTCACCTATCACTGCTATCTAGATGAAATATCTCTAGATCAGAAAAAGTAAAACACAGCACACATTAGCTTTGACTGCCTCTCCAACAACGGAACCATTATTTAGCCTCACAAGGCAGCAAATGCACAGGCTCGGCATTCTCTCCTGTTTCTTTGTCCCAACAAGCAACGATGGACTGGGCCACTTCTGAACAAACACTAATTCATCCACCTTTGCCACTTAACCATCTAGGAACTAGGTTGTGCCCTATGATATTATAACATGCTTAGATGGCTGATTTTTTTTATTTCTTGTG
>NW_012107408.1:1702285-1708961 GCF_000951045.1 Mandrillus leucophaeus
GTGTAAGGTTTAGACTCCAGGTTTAAAGAAGACAAGAACTAAAAGGTAGCAGGCTCAGAATCTCCTGCTAACTTGCTACTACCTAGGTGCATAATCCTAAACAACGGTCTTAACACATCTGATTAGATTTCCTCATCTGCTGAAGAATTAAATGATGTTCAAGATTATTTTTCAGATCCAAAGTTATATGATTCCGTAATGTGGTAAGGTTACCACAATACATTATGAACTTTTATTTTATTTTTATTTTGTTGCACAAAAATGAATATTCCATGGGATTTTTTGATATCTCTATCTTTTCTTAAAATAAAATATGATCCTTCTGAAAATGTTAGGACAAAAGAACGAATCAAGAAAGTATCATTAATGCAGGAGAGGATGCCCCTAAAATTTAGGACAAAGAGTAGAAAATATCACTCTCCAAAACAAATGCTACTAAGGTTTAATATAAAAGGACAAGATTAATCATCTATGGAAACCCATTTGAAAAAAAAAAACCCAAACCCAATTAACAAGGAGCATAGATTGTCTCTTAAAACTCACAAAAATGTATCTATTTAATTTTTTGATATATCATGTAAGCAATGATTAATATATCCCAATATATTAATTAGCCTTATTTAAAATAGGAATATGCCCTAGCAGTAGAATAATTCACAACTATTGTAATTTCAGAAGCTTTTGGTAGTAGAAGTAACATTGGAAAATACTATTGAACAATGTGGCTTCCCTAAGTACTGTAAGTCAGAGGGGCAGGAATTATGACTTTAATCTAATCTAATTTCACCTATCACTGCTATCTAGATGAAATATCTCTAGATCAGAAAAAGTAAAACACAGCACACATTAGCTTTGACTGCCTCTCCAACAACGGAACCATTATTTAGCCTCACAAGGCAGCAAATGCACAGGCTCGGCATTCTCTCCTGTTTCTTTGTCCCAACAAGCAACGATGGACTGGGCCACTTCTGAACAAACACTAATTCATCCACCTTTGCCACTTAACCATCTAGGAACTAGGTTATGCCCTATGATATTATAACATGCTTAGATGGCTGATTTTTTTTATTTCTTGTGACTTCAAATGAAAAATAATCCTTATAAAAAGAGCTCAAATGAATATATTTGAGAGAGTTACTTAAACATATATATTTATACCTAAGTTTAAAACTTTAATGTCCAATATAGGACCTAAAAGCTTAAGTTCAAATTCTAGCTCTACGGCCTACTAGCTATAAGACCTTGAACAAATTACTAAGCCCTCTCCTCCTCCTGACTCACCTGAACATCCAGGGCAATACCTCTTAGGGTTGTTTTTAAGATTAAATAAGAAAATATATGTAAAGAGCTTAGAACAGGGTCTGGTATACCTACATAAATGTTCAATAAGGGATAACTTTCATTATTTATTATTCTTTCATTCGTAGACTTCATTTGAACTCCATATAACTGTTCCACAAGCTCCCACAATACTTTATTATAATATGCTTATGACATTTCAACTAAAGTATTAAACCTCTTTTTCTCCTATTTTGTCATGTGACGTTTGGCTTCTTTTGATTTTTTATCTTTAATGCTCTATTGAATTTTCCCTTCAAATTACAAAGGCAATATAAGCAACAAGCCAGATAACAGAGATGTATAAAGAAAAGCTAGCAATCTCCCACTTCCCCAGGGTAATCCCTATAACACACTTGCTTATATCCTTCCACACTTTCCTTTATTCTTACGCAAACCATAATATGAAGACTCATGTGTATGTCAATAGTCCAGTATATGTCTTTCCATACTTTTCTTCATGTTCATATAAATGTCCATATTCATAAGTGTGTGTTTCCTAATTGGTACAAATATATAATTATACTAGTCACAGTAAGCTCTAACTTTTGGTTTTTACTTGACAAAAATACATAAATATCCTTTAGGCCAAAAGTTATAGCAGTTAACTCATTCTTTGTAATAACTGCATAACAATTCATAGTATGAATAATGCACCATTTATTCAAGCATTACACTTCTGAAGGATACTCAGATTGTTTTCAATTTTTATTTTTGCCCCTGTAATTCATGTAGCAATAAACATCCTTGTTCAAATATCCTTGTACGTTGGTGTTTTTATTTTTATTTGATAGATGCGGAGAAATAAGATTTAGAATTTATATCCAAAGTGCTATTTTAAATGCTTTACATTTAATATCCCATTTAATCTTGATGCAACCAGATGAGGTATCATTATTATTGTTGTTTTTAAGTATGATGAAATTTAGGTAAATAACTTGTCCAAAAGATTTCCAAGCAGTCTAACCTCCAAGTTCTTGCTCTTTACATTTCCCTTACCCAGAAATTGCCTGATTACTTTCCCCAGAGGTTGTACCTACTCACAGTCCTTCCATGATAGATTCTACTAACCATCCAAAGCCTTCCGTTGTGCACCACAGAACAGTTTATCTGGTGATGGGACAGCAGCAGTAGGAAATGTGCTTCCTTGGGTGCACAAATCCTAGCTTGTTGGCTTACAAACACAGTTAAGTGTGTTCCCTATAGTCCAAAGGCCTTTTACAATGTGGAATCTGGTTACCTCCTCGAGGACTCTTTAGGTCTATCTCTCTTATAGTAGTTGCGATTAAAAAAAATTAATACATTTGCTAGTGAATGGAAAGCAGGACACTCCATTAGAACGGGGTGTCTCTGCTAGCTTCCAGATCTACAACTCAGGAAAGCAGATGCCAGGAAGTTTCCATTCATAGGCTAAATGTTGTTAAAATTCTTACTTAGTCTTCAGCCTTTTCATGTTTACAGAATGAAGTTATTCTTTCTCCACCTCTCAAAACCAAAATTTCCAAAACTAATTAAAATTATAATGGCACCTACTGTTTTTATTTTATGTGTCTTTATTAATTTCATTTATTTCTCCTAAAAGTATTTCAAAATGTTGCAATAGAGTCCTGGGGACTTCAGCAAAGTGTGGTTTTTGTTTTGTTTTGTTTTTTGTTTGTTTGTTTTTCGAGACAGAGTCTTGCCCTGTCACCCAGGCTGGAGTGCAGTGGCGCAATCTCAGCTCTCTGCAACCTCCGCCTCCCTGGTTCAAGCGATTCTCCTGCCTCAGCCTCCCAAGTAGCTGGGACTACAGGCACCCGCCACCATGCCCGGCTAATTGTTGTATTTTTAGCAGAGACAGGATTTCACTGTGTTAGCCAGGCTGGTCTCAAACTCCTGACCTCATGATCCGCCTGCCTCAGCCTCCCAAAGGGCTAGGATTACAGGCGTGAGGCACAGTGCCCAGCCCGGGTGTGCTTTTTACTGATAAAATAAATGAACTAAATTAAACTAAGCAATATGTATCTGCTTTTCCTTTAGAAGAGTACAACTTAAGGGCATGATATTTTATTTTGGCTCCTATGGTGAGACAGGAATAAGAAACAATAAATGCTAAATATTGTACCCAGTCCATCATATTTTAGCAAATAAACAGTTGGAGACACAATGGGATAATTATAGAATACCAGGAAAGAATTTATTGCGGTTCATAGGGAGTGTGTACATGGTCATTTGACAAAGAAAGAGTCTGACGTTTCTGCCTCAAGAAATGCAACAGGAGATGCTCTGTGTTAAAGATCCTCATGCTGAGAGTATTAATAACTACTTTGCACCCACAGAAACACTACCGATCTAGCAACTTCTGTGGATAACCTAAGGTTGAACTGGCACCACTGCCTGTCTGGTAGCAAGCTGGTGTTAAGCAAGCTCTTCTGGGAAAATGAACTGAAATGACTTCCTGAAAACCTCTTCCCTTAAGGGAAAAAAAATAAATAAATAAAACTGATAAATGAACTCCTACTGAAGAATTACCAGGCAGTCAAGGAAGCTGCCAGCATGTAAAATTGCCTCTGCGGTTGTCAGACTTGGAAACTTTGGGTGGCAACTGCATGGTTAGGATAAAATTAGGTTGGTGAATAAGGTCAGCTCTGGGCAAGAGCCAATAGTGACCAGAAATAGCTAAAGTTTGTGATTTGGGGCTTAAAATTTACTAAAATTTGTAAATGTTAACGTATTCTACATTAACTTATTTTACACCCATCCTCCCCTGCCGGTCAGTTAAGTATGGAAAGCATTATTAGGTCCATTTTATAGAGAAGGAAACACATTCAGAGAAGGTATTGTAACTTGTCCAGCGGCTTCATATTTCATCGACTAGCCAGCAAGCACACCATGCTTCTGCTTCTGGTGATGTGAAGGAGGCATCGTTAGGGTCACACTACAGAGTTCAGCAAAGTTTCCTCTCCACAGAAGCAAAAGAGACCTTCCTAAACCCGCTGATTGCCTAGAACCACATCACAAGTCAAAATGCCTGCGGGTTGGGCCCACCGTGACAAGAGTGGGGACGTGAGAGCGGCAGAGTAGGGACGTGACAAGGCCTTGCCCTGGCTGGGGTGAGCTGTAGGGAGGTGGCAGGACGGACCTGGGGCACTACCGAGCAGAGTTGCTCACTGCGGGGTGCTGCCGGCTCCGCAGGTGCCCCACCTGCGCAGCTCGCGCCCCGCCCGCCACCTTCCCTGAGTGCTCTGAGCTGCAGGTTCTGCGCTCCGCTAGCCCCTCAGCCGCTCGCCCCTGGCTATGGTCACTCACTCACGGTCCGGGACACCTTCAACTCCTTGTTGAGCCACTGGCACAGGATCTCCGACATGGTTTAGCCGGTGCCTCAGACCGCAGGCGGGTGCTAAGAAACTCGCCAGGAACCTAGCCCGCCCTCCCGCGTCCTCCTGTTGCCAAGGGCAACCCTTTGCTAAGGAAGCGTATCCAGGCTGGAACTAGACGAAAGGCATAGAGAAGAGGGGACGCCAGGGCTCAGCCGCAGACGACAGAAAATCGTGTTCCGCCACCTGCTGGCGGGTAAGACCTGAGCGTGCGCCAGCGCGGGAGGAGGCAGTGGGGGCCTGTGAGAGAAGTTAGGGAGCAGTGGGTGTGGGCAGGGGCGAGGCGGGAACCCTTAGGGACGCAGCAGGGGCTTCTTAGGTGAGCAGAAAGAAAAACGGGAGTCTCAGCAGGGCTCCGTGGCTCACGCCAATAATCCTACCACTTTGTAGAGGGTGTGGCGCTCGCTTGACGCTGGAGTTCAAGACCAGCCTGGGCAAGGTAGCAGAAACCTTTTTTTTTCTATAAGAAATTAAGCGGGCGTGGTGGCTTGCGCCTGTGGTCCAGCTGTTCAGGATGCTGATGTGGAAGGATCAACCCAGGAGGCAGAGTTTACAGTGAACCGAGATCGAGCCACCGCACTCCAGCCTGGGCAACAGAAGGAGACTCTGTCTCAAAAAAAGAAAAAAGAAAAAAGAAGAACAAGAAGGAGAAGGAGAAGGAGAGGGAGAGGAAGAAGAGGAGGAGGAGGGGGAAGAGGAGGAACAGGAAGAAGAGAAGAAAGGAGAAGGAGAACAAGAAAGAGGAGAACCAGCAGAGATCAAAGAAGAGGAAGAAAAATTAAAAAGAAGAGGAAGAAGAAAAAGGGTATTTGTGGTATCCATCACCTTGAGTATTTATCATTTATATACGTTGGTAACATTTCAAATCTTCTCTTCTAGCTATTTTGAAATATACAATGTATCATTGCTAACTATAGTCACCCCAGTTGCTAGCTAACATTAGACCCTATTTCTTCCATCTAACTATAAGTTTGTACCCATTCACCAACCACTCTTCATTTCCCCTTCCCACCCTCACATCCTTTCCAGCCTGTGGTACTGATAATTTTGTTCTCTATCTCCAGAAGATCAACTTTTTTAGCTACCACATGTGAGTAAGAACATGCAGTATTTGTCTTTCTGTTGCCTGGTCTATTTCACTGAACATAATGGCCTCCAGTTCCATCTATGTTGCTGCAAATGACCTGTTTTCATTTTTTTCTGTAGACAAATGGTATTCCATTATGTATATATACATTTAAGTCTTTAATCCATCTTGAGTTGATATTTGCATGTGGTGAGAAATACTTTTCAGCTTTTCTCTTCTGCATATAGATAGCCAATTTATCCAGCACCATTTATGGAAGAGGGTGTTCTTTCAACATAGTTCTTGGTACTTCTGTTGAAAATCAGTTGTCTGTAAGTACGTGGATTTATTTCTGGGTTCTCTATTCTGTTAGGTTGTTCTTTGTGTCTATTTTTATACCACTACCAAGCTGTTTTGATTACCATAGCCTTGTAATGTAATTTGAAGTCAAATATTGTGCTGTTTCCAACTTATGCTGTATTAATTACTATAGCCTTGTAATATAATTTAAAGTCAGATACTGTGCTGTTTCCAGCTTTGTTCTTTATGCTTAGGATTGCTTTGGCTATATGGGTTCTTTATTGGTTCCATATGAATTTTAGGATTGTTTTTTCTATTTCTGTGAAAATGATATTGGTATTTTTATAGGAATTGAATCAAATCTATAGATTGTCTTAGGTAACATGATCATTTTAATGATATTAATTCTTCCAATTCATGAACATGGGGTGTCTTTCCATTTGTTTGTGTCCTCTTCAATTTCTGTCATCAATGTTTTGCAATTGTTCTTGTAGGGTCTTTCATTGCCTTGGTTAAATTTATTCCTAGGTATATATTTGTACTGTACTAATTGTAAATGAAATTGCTTTATTTATTTATTTATTTATTTATTTATTTATTCATTCATTCATTCATT
>NW_012107408.1:1709141-1711002 GCF_000951045.1 Mandrillus leucophaeus
TAAAGACTTGGGACTACAGGTTTGAGCCACTGCACCTGGCCTTGATTTATTTTTCAGCTATTTCAGTATTAGTGTACAGAAATGCTACTAATTTTTGTATGTTCATTTTGTATCCTGTTACTTTATTGAATTTGCTTATCCGCTATAAAAGCTGTTTGGTGGTTTTTAAGTTTTTCAAAATATAAGATTATGTCATTTACAAAAAGGGACTGTCTTCCAATTTAAATACGTTTTCTTTCTTCTCTTGCCTAATTTATTTGGCTAGGACTTTCAGTTCTCTCTTGAATAAGAGTAGTGAAAGTGGGCATCCTTGTCTTGTTCCAGTTTTTAGAGAAAAGTCTTTCAACTTTCCTCCATTCAATATGTTAGCTGTGGGCTTGTCATATATGGTCTTTATTATTTTGAGGTATGTTCTTTCTATGCCTAGTTTGTTGAGAGTTTTTATCGTGATGGGATGTTGAATTTTATTAAGTGCTTTTTCTGCATCTTTTGAGATCATCACATGGTTTTTGTCCTTCATTCTGTTGGTGTGATGTATAACATTTATTGGTGTGTGTATGTCAAACCATCCTTGCATCCCTGGTATAAATCCCCTTTGATCATTGTGTATTATCTTTTTGATGTGCTATTGAATTCAGTTTGCTTGTATTTTGTTAAGGATTCTTGCATCTATATTCATCAAGATATTAACCTGTAGTTTCCTATTTGGGTTGCATTCTTATCTATTTTTGACATCAGGGTAATACAAAGAATGCATCAGGGAGAATTCACTCCTCCTCAGTTTTTTAAAGAATAGTTTGAGGAAGATTGGTATTAATTCTTTATACATTTGGTAGTATTCAGCAGTGAATCCATCTGGTCCTGTGCTTTTGTTTGTTAGGATAATTTTTATTACTGATTCATTCTCTCTAGTTGTGATTGGTCTGTTCAGGTGTTGTATTTCTTCCTGATTCAATCTTGCTAAGTTGAGTTGTTCCAGAAATGTATCCATTTCCCCTGAATTTTCCAGTATGTTAGCATAGTTGTATATAATAGTCTCTGATAATAGTTTATATTTCTGTGATATCAATTGTAGTATCTCCATTATCATTTGCTGATACTATTTGGGTTTTCTCTCTCCTTTTATTGATTACTCTAGTTAGCAGTTTATCAATTTTGTTTACCTTTTCAAAGAACCAACTTATCATTTTGTTGACCCTTTGTGTTTCTTTTTTATTAAAGTCCCTATTTTGTTTAGTTCTGTGCTGTTTGTTATTTCTTGCTTTCTGCTAATTTTGGATTTGGTTTGTTCTTGCTTTTCTTGTTTCTTGAGGTGTGTTGTTAAACTGTTTATTTGAAATTTTTCTACTTATTTGATGTGGGCATTTGATGCTATAAACTTTCATATTAGTTCTACTTTTGCTGTATCCCACAGGTCTTGGTATGTCATGTTTCCATTTTCATTTGTTTCAAGAAATTTTTTAACCTCCCTCTGAATTTTTTCATTAACCTATGGAAGTTCAGGAGCATGTTACTTAATTTCTGTGTATTTATATGATTTATGTGGTTTCCAAAGATTCTCTTTATATTGATGTCCATTTTTATTTCACTGTGGTCTGAGAAGATACTTAATATGATGGCAATTTTTAAAAATTTTTTGAGACATGTTTTGTGGCCTAACATATAGTCTATCCTAGAAAGTGTTCCATGTGCTATTGGAAAAAAAAAAAGTATTTTGTGGTAGTTGAATACAAAGAGAGTCTTGATTGAAAATTTGTGTTTGTCTTTTCAAGAAGCCATATTGAGGCTCTTGTTCTAATGGCAGCGATTTTGTCATTGATTTACAAATAGTTTTAGTTGCTATATTATATGGGCTACCCTT
>NW_012107408.1:1711052-1719569 GCF_000951045.1 Mandrillus leucophaeus
ACATATGTAACAAACCTGCACGTTATGCACATGTACCCTACAACTTAAAGTATAATAATAATAAATAAATTTTAAAAAATAAATAAATAAATAAACTGTTTGTTTGAAATTTTTCTACTTATTTGATGTAGGCATTTGATGCTATAAACTTTCGTATTAGTTCTACTTTTGCTGTATCCCACAGGTCTTGGTATGTCGTGTTTCCATTTTCATTTGTTTCAAGAAATTTTTTTAACCTCTCTCTGAATTTTTTCATTAACCTATGGAAATTCAGGAGCATGTTATTTAATTTCTGTGTATTTATATGATTTATGTGGTTTCCAAAGATTCTCTTTATATTGATGTCCATTTTTATTCCACTGTGGTCTGAGAAGATACTTAATATGATTGCAATTTTTAAAAATTTTTTGAGACATGTTTTGTGGCCTAACATACAGTCTATCCTAGACAGTGTTCCATGTGCTATTGGAAAAAAAAAGTATTTTGTGGTAGTTGAATACAAAGAGAGTCTTGATTGAAAATTTATGTTTGCCTCTTCAAGAAGCCATATTGAGGCTCTTGTTCTAATGGCAGCGATTTTGTCATTGATTTACAAATAGTTTTAGTTGCTATATTATATGGGCTACCCTTGCATTAATAGAATGTATCTTATTCCTTTTATTCTCAGACCTAGTGTAGGACCTGACATGCAGCTAGCATTCAATAATTTTTATTGGCAATGGTGGCAGAACTAACAATTAGGATTATTGACATCTCTATATTGTTTTGAGAGGTGAGGTTTTATTAAACTACTTTTCTAGTCAGTTTTACCTTTCAAGTAATTATTTAAAATTGTATTTTGACAAAAACTCATCCGTGGCATGCTAATTCAGTTTTAGCAAAAATGCGGCTGGGTTCATTCAGTGAAAATCCCCAACCTTGGATATCTGATCAAATTCTAATCTTCCACCATTCCCAGGACTTATCACTATGGCCTGTCTTCAGCAAGAAGAATCCTGTCAAGTCAGTCTAGCTAGAATCCCCCTGACCCTGACGTTTCCTTTTAGTAATTTTTTATCCACTGATCACCACCATGCTCTTTGGCTATAAATCCCCACTTTTCTTTGTATTTGGAGTTGAACTTGATTTTTCTCCCCTATTGTAAAACCCCATTGCAGTGGTCCCTTGAATAAAGTCTTTCTTACCCTCTTTAACAAGTATCAGAAAAATTTTTGTTTAACAATTTCTAAAGGTTTAGATGGAATGATAGAAAAAAAAAGTATATATATAAAATCTATGCATTATCTTATATGTACAATAATATAGAAGTAATTGTTTGTTGTAAATACAAGAAACTTCCTGCAATGAGACCTAGATACACCAAATTATGATTCTTTTCAATCGTTGGCACAGTAACAGTAATGTCCAATTAGACCAATCTCTCTTGAGATTGATCTGAAGTTATTCTGGGTGTCCTGTTGAATAAAAACTTAGTACCATTACTAAGTACTTAGTACCATTTCATTCTTGGCTTTACTTCTAAACATCCCATCACATGAGTTTTCTTGGTATCTCTAATGTGTGCACATTGTCATTTTGGTTTGATGGTTCTGTTTCAAATATGTTCTTATAGTAAACTCAAATTTCTTCTCCAGAGAACTGTCTGACTTCCTATGTCCATTTTATAGACCTAACTAATTGTATTTAGTAACAATATCTCAGGAAGTGGGAAGTCCAAGCAGGATATGATCTTATTCAGAGTAATTATCTTAACAACTTATGGAAAAATGTGGATTATTTTGGTTGAGGTAAAACGGCCTAATCAACCCAATACAGCAGGCAAGGCTACAGTTGGAATTCTGAGAGAGCTTTATTGCCACAAAACTGGAGCCTGATATATTCAATGTGTTTCACTCTAGAGTTATTCAAATTAGGAAGACTGCAAGATTGTACAAAGCCCCTATAGCTTGGGGAATATATGTCCTAAAACTGTGTCTGCTGGAAGCACTGAATCCCTGAGCATGCTTCTAGGCGGGGGATACATACCATGTGGTGGCCTCTGAGGCAGTTCTGCTTGTGGTCCTCCTAGTAGTATGTTTAAATTGATGACCAGAGCTAAGTTAGTAAGAGATTCCAAGCTTTACTATTAGTCAGTAGGACCTGGGGGATTGAAGTTCATGCTATGCAGGTTGCTGAAAAGATTGCTCTTTGGGAAGGGCATAGATGATAGAGCACCAAACTTCACAGCAGCATTGATAGAGAATGACTAAGCTCATAAACACTGGTAGATATGTGTGGGCTGTTATTCTCACATCAAAGTGAAATACTTCTGTGCCTATCTATAGGAATTGTTTGGTTGTTGTTTGTATCAAAAGCTATTTGTGCTATTCATTTTTGGTATCCAGCTTGGAACAACATAGTCTGCCCATACGGTATTTTGGAAAAAGAGTGTCTATACAGGATTTGGATAAATGAAGATGCAGACACGTTACAAAAAGATAAAAGACAAAGTCATTCATTTTACAAAAAAGAGCATGATACTCATTTCAGTTCACAAAACATCCAACTTGAAAAAGATCTGACTTTAAAATACCAATAAAAATGTGCTGTCACTGAAATACGTGCATTTTACTATGTAAATGCATAGTAACTTGAAATTGCTATTTTATTTATTTACTTACTTACTTACTTATTTTTGAGACAGAGTCTTGCTCTGTCACCAGGCTGGAGTGCAATGGTGCGATCTCGGCTCCCTGCAACCTCTGCCTCCCAGGTTCAAGTGATTCTCCTGCCTTAGTCTCCTGAGTAGCTAGGGCTACAGGCACGTACCACGCCCAGCTAATTTTTGTATTTTTAGTAGAAATGGGGTTTCACCATGTTGGCCAGGATGGTTTTGATCTCTTGACCTCATGATCTGCCCTCTTTGGCCTCCCAAAGTGCTGGGGTTACAGGCGTGGGCCACGGCGCCCAGTCAAGTTTAAGATTAAACCTATTGTGTGCCCATTAAACTCCCTGCTTTGGACAAGGTTTCTAGCACAGCCCATATTAGTATTTAGAATTATTAAATGATATATTCGTTCTCCCATGAAGAATCAGCTGGAAGAGATTAAATAACTTGACAGTTCTCTTTCTCTTCCTGAGATGGCTTTCTTGTTGTTTTTAATAAAACATTTTAGAATATTTGGTCCCCTCACCTGATTGTAACTACCACAGCAATCCTAAAACTAAAAGCTTTCTTTTTTAAAGCATCACCTGTCATTTTAATTATAAATCTTTATTTGTTTTTTTGTAAATACTCAAGGAGAAATTATAGTTACTTTGAGACCACAAGTTGGTTTGGAAATGTATGCTTTTTAATAAAATGCAATTCATTAAAAGTATACCTAATTCTTTTAATAATTAATTAATTAATATTATTCATTATTATAACATTTTTTACACCAATGCAACAATCAACACAAGATTTCCATGACCAAATGTTTGGGGGGTTTTCTCCACATACCAAGCAGTGGACAGCAACTGGGTGTCCTCTAATTCAATTCAATTCTGGTGCTATCTTCCTGGAGATAGCCTTAGATCTCGCAGATTGAGGGCTCATTCCCACAAGAATGCCTCCCCTTCAGATACCAGTACTGAGTCTAAGCCTCTGGAACTTCTGACTGATCAGCTTCAAGCTGGGCTTCTCATGGCCTCCCTCTTTGGGCTTGATTAATTTGCTAGAGTGGCTCAGAGAACGTTTACTTAGGTTTGTTGGTTTATTTTAAAGGGTATTATATTACAAAGGATACAGGTGAAGAGTTGCATAGGGCAAGGCATAGGAGAAGGGGTGCAGAGCTTCCATGCCATCCACAGGTGCACCACCATCCCAGAAACTCTACATGTTTAGCTATGTGGGAACTCTCCTAACCCTGTCCTCTTGGGCCTTTTATGGAGACTCCATTTGATAGGCATGATTGGCAACCCTATAGAAATGTGACTGAACAAAAAGAGTATGATTTAAACCCAGAGGGGCCTGTCTGTTCAGATTCTTCTTGACTTCTCTGTACAGCATTCCTTCCTCCATGATATGAGAGTCTTATGACATATAGTCAGATTAGAGTCTGCCTTGGGCAGCTGAAAGGAGAGAAGGAGAAGGTAAGAGAGGGAGAGATTCTATTTACTTTAACAAGGGCTGTGGAGTTACAAGCCAGGAACTGTGAATGAAAACCGATATATGTAAATTATAATATCACACTTTCCCCTCTATTATGTCCTGTGCAATGGTTCCAGTTTATATTCCTAAAGCCCTGCGCTAGTCCAGATACTTCTATGAACTTCACTGGAGCAGTGTTTACCTACTGTAGGGCTTAGCCTTGTAAGAGATGATGTAATTCCTTCAGTGAGTCATGCCAGAATCCTTCATAAATGAAGCAATGTAGAATGAATTTAAGTAAAAAATATCAAAGGGCGTTTCAGATAGTAAGGGTAAATGCGTATGTGGAGGTTTTTGGAAATATGTTTGCCTTAGTTATGTTTGTACGTGTGTGCGTGTGTGTGATTAAAGATGGATGTGTGTATGTGGTTTGCATGTAGGGAAAAGTATTTTTTTTCCTGTGGGTCATTGTCAATAAAATTTGCAAGCCACTGTTGGAGGATAAAGACCCCATTGAAAGCAATCCATGATCTAGCCTCAATTCAACCTTAACTATAAGCCACAAACTCATTTATACATCGTGTTCACATTCCTTTCTCAGGTCCCAACTTTCCCATCTCAACACCTGTCTTTCCTCCTCCCTCTGCAAAAAAGACATCTGAATACTTTTCATTTTTACATACCCAGAGCCTAGAACAGTGACTGTCCAAATGCTCACTCAGTAAATGATATAGCATGAATCCATGCATACCAACAGGACTTTTAACACACACCACTCACTTTAACATCTATGTATTATGTTGCACAATTTCTCATTTGTATGTGTGTGTTATTGGATGGTTCCAGTCCTTTGTACTTAGAACAATGAGGATCACAAAAGGACATGTGAATGTGGAAACTGCTTTTTTTTCTTTTTCTCTTTCTTTTTTTTTTTTTTTTTTTTTGAGATGGCGTTTTGTTTTTTTCCCCCGGGTTGGGTGCAGTGGCACGATCTCCAGTCACTGCAACCTCTGCCTCCTAGGTTCAAGCCATTCTCCTGCCTCAGCCTCCCGAGTAGTTGGGATTACACGTGCTTGTCAGCATGCCTGGCTAATTTTTGTATTTTTAGTAAAGACACGGTTTCACCATGTTGTCCAGACTGGTCTCAAACTCCTGACCTCAGACGATCCACCAGCCTTGGCCTCCCAAAGTGCTGGGATTACAGGTGTAAGTCACCGTGCCCAGACAGAACCTGCTTTTTTTATGTTCTACTTTCAGTTATGCCATGATGAAATAAAGTATATTAGACTTCCCATCCTACCATGATTAACTATAAAACAGAAAAAAGATGTAAAGCAACTTTTTAGGCAAGGTACAGATAGTGTATAAAAATGTCAGTTTTCTTCCTGGGGAAGTTTCTTGACTGTGGCTTAAAGAGGCAGACACCAAGCAGAGAGCAAAGATCTTTCTGGGTGGAGGAAACAAAGATTGGAATGTAAGGCTTCTGGAATTCTGTGGGTAATGTAATGGAGAAGAGGAATGGAGAATTTGGGGGGTAAGACAATGCAGAAGAGGAGGTTATGGTGAGAAAGGAGCTCTAGAAATTAGCTTGGAGTCTCCTTGAGCCTTTAACCAAATACAAAGCTGCCCATGCACAGGAGAATAGGAAGCTTATTGAAGATACTGTATGCTGTACAATGCTAGGAATCACTGGAATTTCAATCAGACTAAGTGAAGAAACTTCATTGAACAAGTAGAGAATTCAGGTAAAGACCCAGAGAGAAAAAGGGTTTTTTTTTTCTTTTCATTATCAAGGTACTTTAATCATAGTGTAAGGGCTAACAAATCCTAAAATATAATTTTAAAAACTCTAGTGAGATAAAGCTGATTATCCAATGAATTAATTTCCTGCCAGAAGAAAAATCAAAATTTAAAACAAAAAATTTTAGACTCTTAACAATGTAGCACCCATAATGTCAGACATAAAATCAAGAAGAAAGAACATATGAATCATAACCAGGGGGAAACAATCGTCGAAAGAAATAGACTCAGAGGTGACACGGGTGTTAAAATGAGCAGAAAAAGACAATAAGCATTGCAAAAATATTATAAAAATTTTTCATATGAACATTAAGATATAGATGTAATGTATGAACAGTTGTGAAATGTAATAGTGCAATGGAAGCTATTTTTTAAAATATGGAAGGTCTACAGCTGACAAATCTTTCATCTGAAATGTAAAATTCATTGAATGGACCTTAATAGCGGATTCAAGATTCAGAAGAAAAGATAAACTTGTAGCAAGACAACAGTAACTATCCAAACTAAAACACAAAGAGTAGGCAGTCTAAAAATACTAACTAGAATTTCAGTGACCTGTGGAAGAATAACAAATGGTCGAATTTGTAATTAAAGGCCCAAAAGAAGAAAAAGAGTTTGAAGCAGAAAAAAAATTTAAACACGTAATAGCCAAGTATTTTCTAAATATAATGGAGAAAATATATTTTAAAAACCAAACACTTGACAAAATCCAACAGGAAAAGCACACCATAAAACTATAAATAGGCACATTGTCAAATGTCAAGTTGTTAAATTGCATAAAAATAAAGACCAGTTGAAAGAGTAAGATTGCAGAAAAATGAAGAGAAAGCCTTAAAAGTACATAGAAGAAAAAAGACATTGGGAGAGCAGTAAGAAGAATGACAACTGATATGATAAGGAACAATGCAGGCCAGGAGATAGTAGCTTTAAATTATTGAAGAAGAATAAATTAATCCTATAATTTCATAACCAGCAAAAATGATCCCTCAACAATGAAGACAAAATAAAGACATTTTCAGATAACAAAGCCTGAGAAAATTTGATACATACATTGTAAAGATGGTAAAGTAAACTCTTCAAGCTGAAGGAAAGTGATACCAAATAGAAACTCACATCAACGTAAAAGAAAGAACACTACGAATAGGTAGTATATAGGCTAATATGAGAGAGGCATGTCTTACATGACAGCAGACAAGAGAGAATGAGAGCCAAGCGAAAGGGGTTTCCTTTTATAAAACCACCAGATCTCTTGAGACTTATTCACTACCATGAGAATGGTATGGAAGAAACTGACCCCCATGATTCAGTAATTTCCCACTGAGTCCTCCCACAACACATGGGAATTATGGGAACTACAATTAAAGATGAGATTTGGGTGGGGACATAGCCAAGTCATATCAATGATATAGCTAAAGCTGATGAAGAAAATTATGGGAAACTAAGCAAACACTCAAGCCAACAGAATGCAGGAAAGGAAACAAATGAGACAATTATAAAATAAGTAGCAATATTATAGATTAAACCTAACTAGAGCAATGAATCTATTGTATTTAAATTTAGAACTCTAATTAAGATGCATAGATTACCAAATTAAACTTTAAGAAAATCAAGGCCCAACTATAAATTTTTAAAAGAAATGCAGTTTAAATATAAAGACACATATAAATTAAAAGTAAAATTATAGATAATATATATAATGGAAACATTATTTATAGCCAAATATTTATAGCGTCATTCATAGTAAAGTATCATTTATAGCAACATCATTCAAAGCTGAAGTAAAGATATTTCTGACAAAGTAGACTTTCACACAGGAGTTACTAAAGAGAAGCACTTCATAAAATTAAAAAAAGATTGATCAAGAATACATTATAATGCTATTGCCATGTGCCTTGTAACAGAAGCAAAAGCTGGCAAAACTAAAGGGAAATTAAAATTATATAAATTATAGTTAATAATTTTTAATAATTATGCAATAATTTTTAGGGAACAGGTGGTTTTGGTTACATGGGCAAGTTATTTAGTGGTGATTTCTGATATTTTGGTGGATCTGTCACATGAGCAGTGTACACTATACCCAATGTGTTGTCTTTTGTCTGTTACCCACTTCCACCCTTCTCCCTGTGTCCCCAAGGTCCATTATATCATTCTTATGCCTTTGCATCCTCATAGTTTAGCTCCCATTTATAAGTGAGAACGTACAATATTTGGTTTTTCATTCCTGAGTTACTTCACTTAGAATAATGGTCTCCAATTCCATCCAGATTGCTGCAAATGACATTATTTTGTTCCTTTTTATGACTGAATCGTACCCCATAGTGTATATATACCACATTTTCTTTATCCACTTGTTAGCTGATGGGCATTTGGGCTTGTTCTGTATTTTTGTAATTGTGAATTGTGCTACTGAAAACGTTCATGTTTAAGTGTCTTTTTCATATAATTACTTATTTTCCTCTGGGTAAATACCCAGTAGTGCGATTGCTAGATCAAATGATAGTTCTACTTTTAGTTGTTTAAGGAATCTCCACCCTGTTTTCCGTGGTGGTTGTACTAGTTTACATTCCCACCAGTAGTGTAAGAGTGTTCTTTTTTTTTTTTTTTTT
>NW_012107408.1:1719619-1744436 GCF_000951045.1 Mandrillus leucophaeus
TATTAATTTGAGGTTTTTAAAATTATGGCCATTCTTGTAGGAGTAGAATGGTATCTCATTATACTTTTAATTTGCTTTTCCCTGATAATTAGTGATGTTGAGCATTTTTTTCATGTGTTTGTTGGCCATTTGTATATTTTCTTTTGATAATTGTCTATTCATGTCCTTTGCCCACTTTTTGATGGAAATATTATTTTTTTCTTGATGATTTGTTAGAGTTTCTTGTAGATTCTGGATATTAGTCCTTTATTGGATGCATAGTTTGCAAATACTTTCTCCCACTCTGTGGGTCGTGTGTTTACTCTGCTGATTTTTTTGCTGTGCAGAAACTTTTTAGTTTAATTAGGTCTCATCTCTTTATTTTTGTTTCATTTGCTTTTGGGTTCTTGGTCATGAACTCTTCGCCGAAGCCAACATCTAGAAGACTTTTTCCAATGTTATATTCTAGAATTTTTCTGGTTTCAGGCCTTAGATTTAAGACTTTGATCCATATTGAGTTGATGTTTATATAAGGTGAGAGATGAAGACCTAGTTTTATTCTGCTACATGTGGCTTGCCAATTATCCCAGTACCTTTTGTTGAATAGGGTGTTCTTTCCCTACTTTATGTTCTTGTTTGCTTTATCAAAGATCAGTTGGCTATAAGTATTTGTCTTTATTTCTGGGTTCCCTCAGTCTATGTGGTCTGTTCCATTGGTCTATGTGCCTATTTTTATATCAGTACCATGCTGATCTGGTAACTAGAGCCTTACAGTATAGTTTGAAGTCAGATAATGTGAAGCCTCCAGATTTGTTATTTTTGCTTAGTCTTGCTTTGGCTAGCTATGCAGGCTCTTTTTTGGTTTCATATGAATTTTAGGATTTTTTCTTTGAGTTCTGTGAAGAATGATCATGGTACTTTGATGGGAATTGCATTAAATCTGTACATTGCTTTTGGCAGTATGGTCATTTTCACTTTATTGATTCTACCCATCTGAGCACGGGATGTGTTTCCATTTGTTTGTATCGTCTATGATTTCTTTCAGCAGTGTTTTGTAGTTTTCCTTGTAGAGTTCTTCCACCTCCTTGGTTAGGTATATTTCTAAGTGGTTTTTGTTGTTTGTTTTTTTGTTTTGCACCTCTTGTAAAAGAGATTGAGTTCTTGATTTGAGTCTCAGCTTGGTCGTTATTGGTGTATAGCAGTACTACTGATTTGTGTACATTGATTTTGTATCCTAAAACTTGATTGAATTAATTTATCAGATCTAGGAACTGTTTGGATGAGTCCTTAGGTTTTCTAGGTATAAAAATTATATCCTTGGTGAACAGTGAAAGTTTGACTTCCTCTTTACCAATCTGGGTGCCGTTTATTTATTTCTCTTGTCTGATTGCCCTAGCTAGGACTTCCAGTACTATGTTGAATGGAAGCAGTGAAAGTGGGCATCCTTGTCTTGTTCTAGTTCTCAGGAGGAATGTTTTCAACTTTTCCTCATTCAGTATGATGTCAGCTGTGTGTTTGTCACAGGTAGTTTTTATTACCTAGAGGTATGTTTCTTCTATGCCAAGTTTACTAAGGGTTTTAATCATAAAGGATGCTGGATATTATCAAATGGTTTTTCTGCATCTACTGAGATAATCATATGATTTTTGTTTTTAATTCTGTTTAGGTGATGTATCACATTTATTGACTTGTGTATGTTAGACCATCCCTGCATCCCTTGTATAAAATCCACTTGTTCATGGTGTATTATCTTTTTGATATGCTGTTGGATTTGGTTAGCTAGTATTTTGATGAGGATTTTTGCATTGTGTTCATTGGGAATATTGGTCTGTAGTTTACTTTTTTTCTTATATCCTTTCCTGGTTTTGGTATTAGGGTGATATTGGCTCCATAGAATGCTTTAGGGAGAATTTCCTCTTTATCTTTTGGAATAGTTTCAGTAAGATTGGTACCAAGTTTCCTTTGAATGTCTGATAGAATTTAGCTCTGAATCCATCTGGTCCTGGACATGTTTTTGTTAACATTTTTTATTACTATTTTAATCTTACTACTTGATATTGAACTGTTTAGAGTTTCTATTTCTTCCTGATTTAATCTGGGAGTGTTGTATATTTCCGGGAATTTATTCATCTTCTCTAGATTTTCTAGTTTGTGTGCATAAAGGTGTTCATAGTAGCCTTGAATGATCTTTTGTATTTTTGTGGCGGTGGTTGTAATATCTCCCATTTCATTTCTAATTGAGCTTGTTTGGATCTTCTCTCTTCTTGGTTAGTCTTGCTTTTTGTTTCATTTATCTTTTGTGTCATTTTTGTTTGTTTGTTTCAATTTCATTTAGTTCTGCTCAGATCTTTGTTATTTCTTTTCTTCTGCTGGGTTTGGGTTTTGTTTGTTCTTATTTCGATAGTTCCTTAAGGTATGACCTTAGATTGTCTATTTGTGCTCTTTCAGACTTTTTGATATAGGGATTTAATGCTATGAACTTTTCTCTTACTACTGCTTTTACTGTTTCCTAGAGGCTTTGCTAAGTTTTGTTTCACTGTTATCATTCAGTTCAAATAATTATTTAATTTTCTTCTCGATTTCATTGTTGACCCCTGGATCATTCAAGATCAGGTTCTTTTCTTTTCTTTTTCTTTTTTTCCTGAGACTGGGTTTTGCTCTTGTTGCCTAGGCTGGGGTGCAATTTTGCGATCTCGACTCACTGCAACCTCTGCCTCCTGGGTTCAAGTGATTCTCCTGCCTCAGCCTCCCGAGTAGCTGGGATTACAGGCGTGTACCACCATGCCCAGCTATTTTTTGTATTCTTAGTAGAGACAGAGTTTTGCCATGTTGGCCAGGCTGATCTCGAACTCCAGGCCTCAGGTGATCCACCTGCCTCAGTCTCCCAATGTGCGGGGATTACAGGCATGAGCCACCACTCCTAGCCAATTTTCATGTATTTGTATAGTTTTGAGGGTTCTTTTTAGAATTAATTTTCTGTATTATTCCACTAGAGTCTGAGAGGATACTTGGTATGATTTCAATTTTCTTAAATTTATTAAGACTTCTTTTGTGACCTATCATATGTGACCTATCGTGTGACCTATCATATTATCTTTATGTTCCCATTTTCAATGGGAATATTTGGAATGTTCCCATTCTCAATGAAAATGTTCTCAAAGATAGACCATATGACCATATAATAGGTCACAAAAGAAGTGACCTATGTGTGTGCCAATGAAAGAAGTGTACCAATGAAAACAATGTACATTCTGCAGCTGTTGGGTAGAATGTCCTGTTAAAATCTGTTAAGTCCATTTTGTTCTAGGGTATAGTTTAAGTCTATTGTTTCTTTTTTTTTTTCTTTTTTTTTTTTTTTTTTTGAGACAAGAGTCCCACTGTCGCCCAGGCTGGAGTGCAGTGGCGAGATCTCCACATCCCGGGTTCACACCATTCTTCTGCCTCAACCTCCCGGGTAGCTGGGACTACAGGCACCTGCCACCACGCCCGGCTAATTTTTTTTTATTTTTAGGAGAGATGGGGTTTCACTGTGTTAGCCAGGATGGTCTCGATCTCCTGACCTCGTGATCTGCCCACCTCAGCCTCCCAAAGTGCTGGGATTACAGGCGTGAGCCACCGCGCCCGGCCTAAGTCTATTGTTTCTTTGTTGACTTTCTGCCTTAATTACCTGTCTAGTGCAGTCAGTGGAGTATTGAAATTCCCCAGTATTAATGTGTTGTCATCTATCTTATTTCTTAGGTCTAGTACCAATTGTTTTATAAAATTGGGAGCTCCAGTGTTAGGTGCATGTATATTTAGGATTATAATATTTTCCTGCTGTACTAATCCTTTTATTGTTATATAATATACCTCTTTGTCCTTTTTTTTTTTTTTAACTTCTGTTGCTTTAAAGTCTGTTTTGTCTGATATAAGGATAGCTGCTCCTGCTCACTTTTGGTTTCCATTTGCATGGAATATCTTTTCCACCTCTTTACCTTAAGTTTATGTGAGTCCTTATGTGTTAGGTGAGTCTTTTGAAGATAGCAGATACTTGGTTGGTGGATTTTTATCCATTCTGCCATTCTGTACTTTTTAAGAAGAGCATTTAGGCCATTTACATTCAATGTTAGTATTGAGATGTGAGGTACTGTTCTATACATTGTGTTAGTTGTTGCCTTAATACCTTGTTTTTTCCCATTGTTTCATTGTTTCATAAGCCCTATGAAATTTAAGTTTTAAGGAGGTTCTATTTTGGTGTATTTCAAGGTTTTATTTCAATATTTAGAACTCCTTTTAGCATTTCTTGTAGTGCTGGCTTGGTAGTGGCAAATTTTCTCAGCATTTGTTTGTCTGAAAAATACTTTATCTGTTCTTCATTTATGAAGCCTAGTTTCACTGGATACAAAATTCTTGGCTGATAATTGTTTTGTTTAAGGAGGCTATGGATAGGACCCCAATCCCTTCTTACTTGGGGGGTTTTTGCTGAGACATCTTCTGTTAATCTGATAGGTTTTCCTATATAGGTTACCTGATGCTTTTTCATCACAACTCTTAAGTTTCTTTCCTTTGTCTTGACTTTAGATAAGCTGATGACTAAGTGCCTAGGTGATGATTTTTTCATGATAAACTTTCCAGGTGTTCTTTGAGCTTCTTGTATTTGGATGTCTAGATCTCTAGCATGGCCAGGGAAGTTTTCCTTGGTTATTCCCTCAAATAAGTTTTCCAGACTTTTAGATTTCTCTTCTTCCTCGGGAACACCAATGATTTTTAGTTTTGGTTGTTTAACATAATCCCAAACTTCTTGGAGGCTTTGTTCATTTTTAAAATTCTTTTTTCCTTTGTCTTTGTCTGACTGGGTTAATTTGAAAGCCTTATCTTTGAGTTCCCAAGTTCCTCCTACTTGTTCCATTCTACTGTTGAAACTTTCCAGTCTATTTTGCATTTCTCTAAGTGTATCTTTCATTTCCAGAAGTTGTGATTGTTTTTAATTTTTGATATCAATTTCTCTGGAGAATTTTTCATCCATATCCTGTATATTTTTAAATTTTTTAGGTTGGTTTTCACCTTTCTCTGGTATCCCCTTGAGGAGCTTAATAATCAACCTTCTGAATCCTTTATTTGTCAATTCAGAGATCTTCTTGGTTTGGATTCATTGCTGGGGAGCTAGTGTGATCCTTTAAGGGTGTTATAGAACCCTGTTTTGTCATGTTACCAGAATTATTTTTCTGGTTCTTTCTCATTTGGACAGACTATTTCAGTGGAAAGGTCTGAGACTCAAGCTCTGCTGTTCAGATTATTTTGTTTTACCGGGTGATCTCTTGATGTAGTGCTCTTCCCTTCCCCTAGGGATGGGGCTTCCTGAGAGCTGAACTGCTGTAATTGTTATTGCTCTTCCGGGTCTAGCCACCAACCTGGATGCCCAGGCTCCCCTTGTTGATGGTGGGGACTGTCTGCAAAGTGTCCCGTGATGTAATCTGTCTTCAGGTCTCACAGCCTGGATACCAGCACCTGCTCTGGTGGAGGTTGCAGGGAAGTGAAGTAGACTCTGAGAGTCTTTGGTTTTTGTATTAGCCATTTTCACACTGTTGATAAAGACATACCCAAGACTGGGCAATTTTCAAAGGAAAGAGGTTTAATGGACTTACAGTTCCATGTGGCTGAGGAGGTCTCACAATCATTATGGAAGGTGAAAGTCATATCTCACATGGTGGCAGACAAGAGAAAACAGTTTGTGCAGGGAAACTACACTTTATAAAACCAATAGATCTTGTGAGACTTATTCACTATCATGAGAACAGCACAGGAAAGACCTGCCCCCATGATTCAATTACCTCCCACCAGGTGTCTCCCACGACAAGCTGGAATTCAAGATGAGATTTGGGTGGGGACATAGCCAAACCATGTCAGTTGTAGATATGTTTTGTGGTCTGGCTTTTTCAAATGCTGGTTATGTGAGCAGTGAAATTGTCATGTGGGCATACTCAGGACCCCTAGTTAGCCAAGATGTTGCAAGCAGTAGAATTAGCTGTTGTTTCCTTCTTCCTGGGATCATGACTTTTGTGTTATGAGTTTCTGTAATGTTCTGAGTTGGTTGGCCTCCAGCCAGGAGGTGGCACTTTCAAGAGAGCACACCAGCTGCAGTAGTAGCAGGGGTATCTAAACTTGCCTTAAGTCGGCCAGGGTAAGTATTTCGGTTTCTCAGGCAATAGGTGGGGCTATAAGCTTCCCAAACGTTTCTGTCTTTTGTGCTCAGCTACCAGGGTGGGTAAAGAAATACCATCAGGTGGGGGCAGCATTAGATGCGTCTGGCCTCAGATTCTTCTTGGGCAGGGCTTGCTGTGACCACTGAGGGGGATGGGGGAGGTGGTTCTCAGGCTAATGTGGTTATTTTCCAGAGAGAATTATGGCTGCCTCTGCTATGTTATATAGTTCACCAGGGAGGTGGGGGATAGCTGATAGTGAGAGGCCTCACCTAGGTCCAACGTAATTGGCAAGGCTCATGTCACTCTTGCAGTTCCCTGCTCAGACTTTGCCCCAGACCCTGAGCTTCCCCACTGAGAAAGCAAGCACAGCTTCCAAACTTCACCCCTCCCCATCTGCCCACACTGTCAGTGGTGGCTCCTGCAATTGTATCTGCAGCAGTTCATATTTGACTCCAGATTCTGCTCAAGAAAATTTGTACCCTGTCAAAATTATTACTAATTTCAGTTGGAAGCTTCTTTCATCCTGCGACTCCTCCCTAATTCTGCTGGCTGTCTTCCTTGAGGTCCCCTGTGAGATACAGTCAGAGATGGCTTCCCTGGGCTCAGGCGGGAGACTGGGAGTGCCTATAAGGCTCTTTCTGCTGCTGCTTCTACTTTTGTATTTTGCACAGCTCTCTAAGTCTGTTTCAGCTCTAAGTAAGGTTAAATCCTTTTCCCATAATCTGAATTTTCAGATTCCCCAGTGGGGATGTGTGTTCAGTGCCAGGTTTCCCCCTCTCACTTTGGAAACTCACAGTTTTTTGTCTGTCTCACAGAATTTGCAACAGTATGCCACTTCTTTCAAAGGATCTATGAATTATTTTGGTTTTCCTGGTTTGCTCCTGTGGTGGTTCTTGGAGCAAAAGTTCACAGTACGAGTCTTCACACACTGTTCTGCCCATCCAAGTGGGAGCTGCACATTAGCCCTCTGTTTTATCTGCCATCTTGTCCTCAATTTCTAATATTAAAATTATATAAAGTGATTAGAGATCCTAACACTTAACTCTCAGTACTTGATATGCTAAATAAAACCAAAGCCTTTATTAAGGACATGGAAAACTTAAAAAAAACCACTATATCAGCAACATTAACACAATCAGTATTTATAAAACACTATACCCAACAATATAGCTTCAAGTACACATGGAACATTCTTAAAGAAAGAGTATATTTTAGGTGACACAATAAATCTCAAAAAATGTAAAACAATTGAAATAATATAGAATGAGTTCTCTGACTAAAATTGAGTTAAATTAAAACGAAATATACCTGGAAAATTCCAAAATACTTGTACATTAGGCCATATACCCTTAAATAACCTATAAGACAAAAATGAAATCACTAGTAAAATTAGAAAAATTTTTAATTAAATGATAATAAAAATATAGCAAAGCAAAATTTGTCAGAAACCACTTCAGCTATTGATATGGTTAGGCTTTGTGTCCCTACCAAAATATCTTGAATTGTAATTTCATAATCCCCATAATCCCCAGGTGTCAAGGAAGAGACCAGGTGGAGGTAATTGAATCATGGAGGTGGTTTCCCTCATGCTCTTCTCAAGATTGTGAGTGAATTCTTATGAGATCCAATGGTTTTATAAGGGACTCTTCTCCCTTTGCTCAGCGCTTCTCCTTCCCGCTGCCTTATAAAGAAAGTCCTTGCTTCCCCTTTGCCTTCTGCCATGATTGTAAGTTTCCTGAGGCCTCCCCAGCCATGCTGAACTGTGAGTCAATTAAACCTCTTTCCTTTAGAAATTACCCAGTCTCAGTTCTTTAAGCATTATGAAAATAGACCAATACAGTCATGTTGAGAAGGAAACTTATTATTTCAAATTGTATATGAAAAAAAGAATAAAGGTATAAAATCAAAGATATCAGCCTTCAATTTAAGCAGCTAAAAATAAAAAGCAAATTAAACACAAAGTAAGTAGAATGAGAAAAACAAAGAAGAGTGTAAATCAAGGAAATTGATAAAAGAAACCCAATAAAAACAATTTTAAAAATCAAATGTCATTATTTGAAAATATAAAATCCTAACTATACTTACGAAGAAAATAAGATACAAGTTACTAGTGATAGGAATGGAGAGAAGACATCATCACAGCTCCTTCAGACATTAAAAGCAAAAATAAAACCTTTTGAAAACTTTTATATCAATAAATTTAATTATGTAAATAAATTTCTTGAAAGTTACAAACTACCAAGGCTCCTTCAAGATGAAATAGATGAGTGCTTCCTCATACTATTTTCTAACCTCCCAGATTTTTCTAATAATTTTTTCCAGTATATCTTTCTTTAGTTAAGATAACCAGATCTGTAACAGTATTCCAGGCAGATGCACCTATAAAGTCCTCGATAAATATGTATCTGCTGGCCATCTTAGATCCTTTCAAAACAAGACTCACAAAGCTGTACCAGATTCCTCAAGCCACACTCATGTTTCACTCATTGAAGTGTCCATAACAATGCATAGTTTAGTGAGCACTTAATTGTAGCTCATCAAACTATTTAATAAACTTTTCAGGCATCTGAAGCAGCCCCTTAGGAAAATCAACAATCTCTCAAGCTCAGAAGTCTTATCTTTACTTCTTTTGTAGCCTTCACAGCCTTGATCACTGTGCACATCACAGCTCTAAAGGTTCCATAGGATCATTGGCCCTGCCCCTTCCCAGCAGCAGCTATTAGAGACTAGCTGTTGAACTACACAATAATACAAATAGAGCTAGAGAATATATAGAAGTTTAGGCTGATTCTTTGATGACCATAAAACACTTAAGATAAAAGTTACATTTTATTTTTCTCCCTACTGTAAGTCTATTTTGTTATCATTCAAGTGTTCCTTCTAAGAGAGAAAAAATATCTGATTAATCAAGAGTCCCAGGTGTGTTTTACTTAACTCAAATTTTGCTGAATGCTAAAATTTACAGTAGAAGAATACAGGTATACCTGCTTATGGTGCTTTGCTTTATTGTGCTTTTCAGATATTGCATTTTTCACAAGTTGAAGGTTTGCGGCAAACCTGTACTGAGCAAAGTCTACAGGTACTGTTTTCTTCAACAGCACATGTTTACATTGTGTCTCTGTGTCACATTGTGGTAATTCTCACAACATTTCAACTTTATTATTATTATTATTGTGATATTTCTTTTGGTGAACTGTAATCAGGGATTTTTGATGTTACTATTGTAATTATTTTGGGACACCACAAACCACACCCATGTAAGATGGCAGACTTAATTGATAAATGTAGTATGTGTTCTCCACAGGTCAGTTTTTTCTCAATTTTTCTCCCTCATCTTAGGCCTCCCTATTCCCTGAGATACAATAATGTTAAAATTAGGCCAATTAATAACCCTACAATTACCCATAAGTGTTCAAATGAAAAGGAGTCAAATGAAAGGACGAGACACACTCTCATTTTAAGTCAAAAGCTAGAAATGATTAACCTTAGTGAGAAAGACATATCTAAAGGTGAGGTAGGCAGAAATCTAGGCCTCTAGTTTCAGTTAGCCAAGTTGTAAATGTAAAGGAAAAGTTATTGAAGGAAGTTAAAAGTGTTACACCAGTGAATACACAAATAAGAAAGTGAAACAGCCTTCTTGCTGATAGGGAGAACGTTTGAATGGTCTGGATAAAAGATCAAAGGAGCTGCAACATTCCCTTAAGCCAAAGCCTAATTCATAGCAAGGTCCTAATTTTCTTCAATTCTAGGAAGGCTGAGAGAGGTAAAGAAGCTGCAGAAGAAAAATCTGAACCTAGCAGAGATTGGTTCAAATGGAAAGAAACCATCTCCATAACAAAAAAGTACAAGGAGAAGCAGCATGTGTTGATGTAGAAGCTGCAGCAAGTTATCCGAAGATCTAGCTAAGATCACTGATGAAGGTGGCTACCTTTATCATCAGATTTTTGATGTAAATAAAGCAGCCTTCTAATGGAAGGTGATACGATGTAGGACTTTCATAGCTAGAGAGGAGATGTCAATGCCTGGCCTTAAAGCTTCAAAAAACAGGCTGACTCTCTTGTTAGGGAGTAATGCAGCTGGTGACTAAGTTGAAACCAGTGCTCATTGACCACTCTGAAAATCCTAGGGCTCTTAAGAATTAAGCTAAACTGTGCTTTAGACATGGAACAACAAAGCCTGGATGACAGAACATCTGTTTATAGCATGGTTTACTTAATATGTTTAAGCTCACTGTTGAAACCTACTGTTAAAATATTATTTTCAAATATTACCACTCACTGACAATGCACCTAGTCACTCAAAGACTCTGATGGACATGTACAAGGAGAAAGCTGTTGTTTTCATGCCTGCCAACACAACATCCTTCTCCAGCCCATGGATCAAGGAGTCATTTTAACTTTCAAGCCTTATTATTTAAGAAATACATTTTGTAAGGTGAATGCTTATACACTGATGGTAGAATGTAGACTAGTACAACTTCCATAGAAAGTAATATGGAGATTTGTTAAAGAACTAAAAATAGATATACCATTTGATCCAGCAATCTCACTACTGGCTATCTACCCAAGGAAAATAAGTCATTATATCAAAAAGACACCTGAACACATATTTTTATTGCAACACAGTTTATAATGGCAAAGATATGGAACTAACCTAAATGCCCACTGACTAATGAGTGGGAATGTATATATACACCATGGAATACCTACTCAGCCATAAAAAAGAACAAAATAATGTATTTTGCAGCAACTTTGATGCAGTTGAGGCCAGTATTCTAAGTGAAGTAACTCAGAAATAGAAAACCAAATACCATCTGTTCTCACTTATACTTAAGTGGGGGCTAAGCTATGGTTATGCAGAGGCATACAGAGTTCTATAATGGACTTTAGAGACTCAGAATGGTGAGGGTGGAAGCAGGGTGAGAGTTAAAAACTACATATTGAGTACAATGTACACTACTCAAGTGATGGGTGCACTAAAATCCCAGATTTCACCACTGTACAAGTCATTCATGTCACCAAAAACCACTTGTACCCCAAAAGCCATTGAAATAAAAAAAGTATAAAAATAAGTACATTTTGTAAGGCTAAAGTTATTATAGATAGCGATTCCTGTGATAGATCTGGACAAAGTAAATTGAAAGCCTTCTGGAAAGGATTTACCATTCTAGATGCCTTTCAGAACTTTCATGATTCAGGGGAGGAGGTCAAAATATCAACATTAACTGGAGTTTGGAAACAGTTGATTCCAACTTTCATGGATGATTTTGAGCTGTTCAAGACTTCAGTGGAGGAAGTAACTAAAGATGTGGTGGAAATAGCAAAATATCTAGAATTAGAAGTGGATCCTAAAGATGTGACTGGATTGCTGCAATCTCATGATAAATCTTGAACGAATGAGGAGCTGCTTCTTATGGATGGGCAAAGAAAATGGTTTCTTAAAACGGAATCCACTTCTGGTGAAGATGCTATGAATGTTACTGAAATGACGACAGAGGATTTTGTTGAGAATATTGCATCAACTTACTTGATGAAGCAGTGGCAAGGTTTGAGAGGATCGACTCGAATTTTGAAAGAATTTCTACCGTGGGTAGAGTGTCATCAAAGACCATGTGTTATAGAGAAATCTTTCATGAAAGAAAGACTCAATTGATGCAGCAAACTTCATTGTCATCTTATTTCAAGAAATTGCCACAGCCGCCTCAACCTTCAGCAAGCAAAATCCTGATCAGTCAGCAGCCAACAACATTGAGGCAAGACTTTCCACCAGCAAAAAGATTATGAGTCACTGAAGGCTCAGGTGATTGTTAGCATTTTTTAGCAAGATAATTTTTAAATTAAGGAATGGATATATTGCTTTAGACATACTGCTATTGCACACCTAATAGTAGACTACAGTATAGGATAAACACTACTTTTATGTGCACCAGGAAACCAAAAAAAACATGTAACTCACTTTGCAGCATTCATTTTATTGTGATGGTCTGGAATCGAACTCACAATGTCCCTGAACTATGTCTGTACTAAATCGAGCAACTGGTTTTATAAATATTTTTGAAAGATTTCTCAACTGTGCAATCCACAACTATGTTCATTTTCTGTGTGTATTCTCCAAAATGTGCATTTTTATTTTAACATTTACAGTGACATTTTGAATTATTATCTCTGCAATGTTTCAGAGTTTTCTCTTCTTAATACAAACCTAGATGTTTATTTTTAAGGTTAACATAACCACTAGAGAATGGCAGGTTTTTGCTCCACTGGAGTGCTTACCGGAAATGTAATGACCTTTTCATATGTTAGATTCATTTAAACTGTCCTTGGTCTTTTGAACTTCATCTGTTCACATTTTTAATTTTTTATTGGTACCTTTTTAAACATGTAATCAAAATATTTACCATTTCATAATCATTTTACTGGATTACTAAAAAGTCTATACCATAAACATAATTCATGTGGTATTTTCATTTCAATGAAAATCACATTACCAATTTTGTGAGAAAGGTGAAATTAGAGGTAAAGAAATCTGATATCTTAGCAGAATTTCAGTCACATATATCCTCCATGAAATAAGCTAAAACTACACTAAAGTTGCAAACTCCGTTGATTAACTTTTTAGCTTCTATGGGGGTGGGGAGAGGAGCTTCTCTGAATGGTCAAAGCAAGATTATAAAATCGAATTTCTATGAAGTGGCTTCTAAAACCAGAGTGAAGGGAGTGTGTGTCCCATGTTGAGCAGCCATTTTTCTAGACTCCTGGAATTTACCAGCTAGTAATATTCCAAAAGCAAATTTGGTAGTCAATTAAGGTTGCAAATTTTTTTTTGTTTTTTCAAGTAAGAACATACAAACAAACACTACTATCTTCTCTATTTCACATAAGAAAATAAAATTATACCAAAAGAAGTAGGAAGCCTTAATTTTGAGAATGAAGGATGTTTCTTGAAACTGAAGAATAGGCTACATGAAAAACCTACATTTTATCATGACAGACTTGTACATGTCTTTACAGATTAAACTCATTGTTGCCAAACTCTGTTTTCAAACCTGAAACCTAGGCAGCACTACTTGCATATGGATTCCCAGTTTCCATGGTATTTACAATATTGCAATGTTGGACAGCTAGATGTGTGTGTGTGTGTGTGTGTGCGCGCGCGCGCGCACGCGTGGGCACATTTTGAATACAAAGAATCTGTGATTGCCCATTTTTGGTCTAAATCAATTTTTTGGGGGTATCATCTATCTTTCTATGTCCTCTAAGAAGAAATACAGAGTTAGATGTTAGAGGATTTTAAGGCTTCCATGGAGATTACAATTGTTAAGTGAATTTGAAGATATTTTATAGAAAGCATAGAATTGATGCTCACAAACTTTTTCTGGGAAATTCTACAGTTTAGGAGAACATTACCCTTACTATGTTAAATCCTCAAGGAGGAAAACATTTACCTTTGAATTATGCATCTCCTGAGGGACTGCTGAATTCATGTAATACTAATGTAGATGCTTAAATCATGCTGTTTTGAATTTATCAGGAAGCCAAATCCAAAGTAAGTCCTTTATTTTCTTCCGGCTACTGGTAGTTTCTATTCTACATTTTTAAGTATCTTATTTGAGCATGTTACTGAATTATCAAAACCCCTGAAAGTCTGAGAAGATTAGGTCAAGCTGTATCAAAAAGAGATGCAGATATTTAAATGAAGCATGCAGTTAACTTCCATTTTCTTACTTAGTTATTATCTACTCTATTTCACCAGGTTGATAACAGGTCTGCACAAGTGTGTATTCTAAACCACCCAGATGTGAGAAAGGCAACCTATGATGAAATTATAATAAAAACACATTTATATTTGTTAAGACATTTGATGTAGTTGTACCTAATCAACTTTGAAAAGTAGAACTCAATGTTCAAGTACTATGAATTTGATATCTCTACCAGATGGATCTCTTTTCAGATTAAATTCCCGCTAAGCTCACCAAATAGTTTCTATTAAAGACACCTGGGGAATCTTCAAAGACCAGGTAAGATTTTAACAGCTCCTAGGAAATTAATGATTATAATGTATGCTAAAATAGTAATGATGTGACGACCAATAATTATGTTAACTTCTATCACTTTGAAAGTACCTTTACGTCATCAGTCAAGGTAGAATTTTTATTCTGACAGAAAGTTTATGAGGACAAGTCTGCTGGGTAAGAATACACATAGTTTGTCCGTCAAAAGGTGGAAATATTCTGTATTAGGAAGTCAAGTCCAAAGAAAAATCTGTATTTGCTTTTCCATACTAGCTACCAGAAATTTCCATACCATATTCTTTGATATGTGAAAATAAACTTTTGTGTGAATCTGTGTGTGTATAAAACTGCACGCAAAGTGGAAAAGAGGAAATCACTCTGTTTACTTGTAGTGCAGGTGGAAAATACATGAGTATTTAAAAGGACAGTTGCTTATAAACAGAATAGGCCACCATTATGTAAAAAATCTTTGAAAAATAGAAACCCAGTGCTTATTAATTCGTTGTAAAAGCTGCTTTTCTTGGAGTCTTCAAAGCTTTTGGAAATGAGGAGCCCCCTATTACTATGGTGATCATCAGAGACTGAAGGGATCACACCTCACACTTCATTTCAATTACACCACTGTTATCCGTTAACATCTTAGGAGAAGTCAGGAATTCTGGTCGGAATTCAGGTAGGGGGTGCAGGAACTTGTAGATCGAAGAGCTAAGCATAGTGAAAGAGACAGTGGTTCCAGAAATGGGAAATAAAAGGGGGGCTGATAAGGAATGTGGGGAGGGGACGAACTTTCATTCCTTTCAAAATTTACATGAGGTTAAGTCTGACTTTTAGGGAGAAATCTGGGGCAAGGGTAGAGTAAATCCTCATTTAACATTGTCTTGGAAATTGCAACTTTAATTGAAATAACATATAATGAAATCAGTTTTAGTAGGCTAATTGATATAACTAAGAGTTAGGTTCTTATGGCATATTTCTGGTCACAAATCATCATCAAAATTCTAAATAAAGATCAAAATACTTCCAATATTGAACACTGAAATACACATGAGCTTCGTATGTTTAAGAAAGATTAATAAAAACAAGTAAAAGCATTATTTACCCACTTATGCTGGTTCAAGGAGACAGGTGGCCAGAGGGTCTCTTAGAAACTCAGAGTGTCAGACAGGAACCAGCCCTGGACAGGATTGTCATTTCATTACAAGATGCCCTCATACACATCCCCACTCACTCTGGGACCAGGTAGACATGCCAGGTCACCCCACGTGCACAGCTTTAGGATGTAGGGGGAAACTGACGTACCTAGAGAAAACCCACGCAGACATGGGGAAACCATGTGCACTGCATACACACAGTGGCCCCAGCCGGGAATCCCTTTTTTTTTCTTGTCAATGTCATAAAGAAACGACGCTGAATAAATTCACGTTATTCAAAGACCTGCTGTACTACAGAAAAGTCAAAGAAGTTCTAAAGAAGATATAATATTAGGACTCCCATAATTGCTATTTGTTTTGAACCCTCATCAATTATTCCATGCAGTGTAGGGTGGGAAGAGATCAAAAAGAACTTCTGAAAAGGAATGGGCAGAAAAACTCCATAATGAAGGATGCAACCTCCCTCTCTAATATAGCTACAAATACAAGAGCAAAAGATGTGGCAACAGAGGTTACTGTCAAGAGGCAAGTGCAGAAAAAGCTATTGGTTTTTTAAAAATTCACCCAATTAAAATGTGGTATTGACTTTTAGATGTTTTACTTATATTATGGACATTTTCAGTGAGGGAAAAAGCCAAAGACAAAAAAAAAAATTGATTTGGGCGATTTTCTTTTTGCCAAAACATTGGTCATGTAATTATTAACAACAATAAAGAATGCCAAGTAACTGAATTCCATTACATAATATTAATTCTTGCAACTGCTCACTTTCTTAGTGAATACACCACCTGCTCGTGTTTCCTCCTGCAAATCTCCCAAAGTAAATGCGTTGACAGTTCGTCATCCAGAGATGGCTGAGTTGGTTTCATTTCTGTAGGCTAACCACATTTAGGCTTGGAAGCCTTAAAAAGAAGAGGAGGAGGTGGAAGATGAGGGGGAGCAGGAGAAGAATAGAGAAGAGGAAGAGGAAGGGTGAGAAGGATGAAGTGTGAGGGTGGAAAAACAGAGAAAAATAAAGAAGAAAGTAGAATGAATAAAGATTATGTGATCCATAACCTCTGGACTTATGTGAAGTTAAGGCATGGAAGCTAATATGCTAGATTTTGGTGATCCTAGATGTAGGATATCACAGAAAGAAAACCACTTTGCTAACACAAAGAAATAGTAAAGAAAACTTCGTGTGATTTTTTCTATTTAGATCTCACACTTAAAATGCAGTTAGAGTAGAAAGGCCATTCTTATAAAATAATGTTTCATTTTGTTCATTTAACTATGGTTTAATATTTTATAGGTATTATACTATATATTATGTTTTAATTAACTTGAATTTCATGAGAATGCTAAAGAAGTATTTTAATTTGGTACCTAATTTATCAATAGTTTGAAGCACTAACATTGAAAAATGCTTTAGCTTTAAAAGTTTTTAAATTTAAGTTTTAATATATACTTTTGGTTAGGAATTTAATGGTTAGGATAAAACCGCAGACATAACAAAACCTCCAGAAATATATAGCCTAATTGCTTGGTTGGCTATTACAAATCCATTGAAATTGTTACTGTGAGTTAAAAAGACAGCTGAGTTACAATTTGGGAGCAACTGTTAGAACCAGGAGATGGAGTTAGATAAGATCTCCTGTGAATATAAGCAGTATACCTTAGAAAAACAAGAACTTTAAGACTAATTATAATGAAAATGATTTGGGTAATTACATTTCCATCAGCAGCAAACATATATATATATATATCTACACACACACACACACATATATATAGTTATATATATATTTTGTAATATACATTTTGTTATATATAACTATATACATATAAAACAAAACACCAGGGATGAAGAAGGCTTTTTGTGAAGTCAGGCTGGTAATACCAGAGTTGGTGTTAAGTTTGTATTGATTATTTATTTCTATCAAGTGCCTAAACTAGATGGGGAAATAAATTCTCTATTTCATGTGGCAAAGAATGAAAGTTGCCCCTTATTTTATTGTTCCCAAAAATTATGATTTGATGTGACTGGAAATGCCTAGACTTATGGCTACGGGTCATTTGGTAAAGGGTATATAAAAGATGAGTTTAGGGGGAATCGGAGAACGAGAACAACGTGCTTCACAGATACCTTGGAGTTTTCACCACAGTGCAGACTGATAGCTGAGGCATTTGAAAACTAGGTGAACACAGACTTCCTAGGAATTCAGATCCTAAGAAGAAATAGATTAAATGTGATCATACAGATGGTTGGATCACTAAATATTTTAAAACCCAGAGAATTCAGTAATTGCATTAAAATAGACCTGATACCTAGCACTAAAATTTATTATATTTGCCCATTTGGGCATTGTCCCTAAGAATGTTATCACCCTTATTATAGTTCATCACACCTCTTTAGACTTCAGTTTCCCCATCTGTATGTTGAATGAGTTGGACTAGATGACTTCTACGCTCCTTTTCAACTCTAAACCTTAATAAGTTTATTAGTTTTTATTGAATTCAAGATCACACTTGGAAATGCCCTGGTGTCATTTTTTATGAGGAAGGTATTGGAAATAACAATGTTGGTAGCCATAGTAACAACAGCAACAAAAATGCCCTGTAGAATATGTTAATTAGCTTGATTTAGCCATTCCACAATGTATACATATATCAAAACATCATCTTGTACACCATAAAATATGCAATTTTTATTTGTCAATCAAAAAATAAATTTTTAAAAATGTCCTTGACCTCAAAAAGAGGTAAAAAAGATGAAAACTGTCATACTCCTTACTTAGTACACATAAGGAAACTCATGGAAGACAATCTCACACTTGATAATATAGTAATAAGCAAGCAGTTGAGAACTTGTGTTCTAGCACTTCGTACAGACTTGAGGGCTCTTGGAAGAGAATCTTAAGTCTCTAACACAATCTTGGTGATTTGCATTGTTGCTGAACATTACATCACCTGAGTTAAAGTTAAATGTTTTTGAGGAAAACCAGTATATTAAAAATCATTTTAAGTAGACTTAAACTGCTACTATTGAGCTGGTCCATGATAACTTATTTGCTAGAACTTTGAAAAAAAGTGTAAGGGGTGGAATAATCACCCCTTAGATTGTTCAATAATGTGCAATAATCCTTCTTTAGATCAGTATTTCCTGTAGTGATGTGTATAAAATACACAATGCAGGGAGGTATAGAAAAGGTATAAGTTCCATTGATGCCTTTTCATCTGATACTTCAAATTTTTCTATATTTTATTTATTTTTAATTATGCATTTTATTTAATGGTAGATTATGTCTAATCTACCATTGTATAAATACCATTGTATAAATAAAGAAAGAGAATAGAGAATCACTGATTTGTTTTTAATTGATGAAGTGCATGCTCAGAAAAAAATTAAATTGCTAATTTAAAGGACTGTCTTTTATTCACTCATTCAACCAACATTTATTGAGCATCTATTCTATTCTAGTCATTATGTTAGTCTCTGGGAATCCACTGAAGAGAAAACATTGACAGGTCATTTTAAGGTTAGAAGCATTTGTTGATGAATAAATGAGGATTCTTCTAAGAATTATAGTGGGCAGTGAAATATATTTGGAAGAAAAACTGTCTTAGTCTATATTTGCCTGTCTTTCCAGATATCAGGGTTCAGTTTGCCCTGTGACCTCATTTTTCTGATGGATACAAGAAAAATAATTGGTTTTCAGTTTGTGCAGTGTTTCCCTTGTTGTAAGACTGGAAGTGACATTGCCGAGATTGTTACATGTTAGGGGTAAAACCAGAAGCCCTAAAGTGAACTTTTAATAAAAGAAATATGATCATATCACCTTCTTGCTTAAGCCTGGGATATTTGTGTTTTTGTTGTTGTCATTTTGTTTTTGTTTTTGTTTTTAACCATAAACAGAATAGAAATCAAAGTTTTTAGCACAACATTCAAGATCTCACAAGATCTTCCCTGAATCTACTATTTATCTATGCCCATCACTACAGCTATTGTTCCTCACTTGTTCTGCTTCAATGAGCTGTCATATCAAAATCTTGCATATCTTTCAACGTCCAGATCAAATGTCAACTCTCCTATAAACATTTCTCCTGCACTTAACTTTACTCCACTAATAGGTAATCTTATTCTTTTATGTTTTATGGCATTTAATTTATATATCATTTTCAATTAAAAAAATAGAAACAGGATCTCATTCTATTGCCCAGGTGGGAGTGCAGTGGTGCAGTCATAGCTCACTGTAACCTTGAATTTCTAGGTTCAAGCAATCTTCCTGCCTCATCCTTCTTCAATTTTTTACCATAGTATGCCTTTAATTATTGTTATTTGTGCATGTTACTGCTGTTCTTACTAGATTACAAGACCCTTGAGGATAGCAACTATGTCTTATTCAACTTTGTGTTTTCCATGTTGACTGATACAGTGTTTTTATATAAGAATAACCTAGGAAAATTCAGTACATTTAATTGTTGTTTAATTGAAGGGCAAAAATGAAAAAAAAATTCAAAAGATACTGAAATCACCTTCTAGATTTATCAGATAGTTTTAACAGCAACTAAAAAATAACTCCTAGAAATAATTAAACTCTCATATCAAGAAAGAAGTAATATACATTTAAAGGAAAGAAAGTCTGTAAGTATTACAAATCAAGAAAATACAGAATTTGAAGTAAGTAGTATTAAGCAGAAGTGGTACCAACAAAGCACAGTACACTGCATTTGTATAACACCTATACCTCCTAAGTGGTTCAAGTTAAGCAGTTGCCTTAATGTAGTCAACTTTATGGCAGAAGCCGCTCAGACTGGAAATGCTTATTATATCTTCAAGTCCATAAATGTTGTCATGACCTTTCTCATACTACTACTGTCTTGGAAAATTTTAGCAAATTACTACTGCAAATTCTGCTTAGATGCCTTTAAACACACATACCCACCTTTAATTCATTCCCCTGGCAGAGTGCTGTGAAACATAAGAAATTGAAGATGTTGTAAAGGTTATTGCATCCAAGCTGAAGATAATTACAGGTTACCATATTGGGACACAAAGTGGTTTGTTGTACCTGAAGCCCACAAGCAGAAGTATGTAACACTCACATGCACATCACCTTCAACAGAAGTAGGAAAATCCTTGTACATTGTCTCCTGTACTAAAATCACTTCACTCAGTACAGATAAGCACATAATTTCTCAATGAATCATGGAATTATTAGTTAATGCCTACTTGACCTTTCTACCAGTACACCTTTCCAAAAAAAGAAAAAAAAAAAAAAATCTGAGTAATTTGTAGACCTTAAAGATCAGCAACACTAGTGAGTGATTTGACAGTAAGAAATAAGTAAGAGACATTCTAAGGTTTCTTGCTTAGTTGCTTAGGAAATCAAGAACCTCACTGCATTAGAGCTGGGGTAAAAGAAGTCCTGAGTTTATAAAACTCTAGCAAGCAGAGAAAAACAAACAAAAATGAGCAAAATTTCTTAGCTCAAAAGTTTAGCAATTTTCTTGTTTTAGAACTAAAAATTCAGTAGTATCAGCTGCCTATAAAATCTATAGAGCAATCAGAGTGAGTAGCCATTATCTCATTTGGTGCAATTCAAAATGACAATTCAAAGTCAGTATATTTTCTGTCTATGCTTGCAATAATGATGAAAAATGTCATAGATGGTTGAAATGTAACTGTCACTCAAGAAGAGTATAAAACACACTTTCTGAGTGTTTTTGAAAGATCTCATTTTTTTAAAAAAAATGGAAACTATGTCTTTCAAATATAAGCTGCATTGGACATCAGTAAAATATCTGGGCAGGCATACAATAACTTGTTGAGAATCTCTAGACTCACCTTTTATGGATTGGTAGGATGTCATAGAAGATTTTGGCATAGATACTCTAACTCAGAAATCGCTTAACTATCCAAGACACCTTCATTCCTTTATCCTTCTTGTTCAAGCTATGGCCAAGATCTGTTAACAGCTCCTTAAGACTAGCTCCTTCTCATCTTTTGTATTCATTAATCTCCACTGATTCTTAGTTAAGGTATTCAGCCCTTCTCACATGAACTGTTATGAGAGTCTTGAAATTGGCCTTCTGTTACTCCAATATGCCCATCTGGAATCCACTATCTAATACTATAATGAGAGGAACCATCCTAAAATGTAAATCTCACTGTGCTGCATTCAGGATGAAAGCTTTAGAATGACTACTGGTTGCCTAGAAGATAAAATACAAGTCTTTTAGTACAAGACATTGCAAAATCTTCTCTGAGTCTACTTCTCCCACCTCAGTTATCAACACATTTTCCATTTCCTCCTCTCTCCATTCCTACCATAATCGTCCCTCTGGATGTTTCTCCATCCAACATACTTCATTCCCCCATTCCACTATCCATGCTGTGATTTCTGTCTAGGATACCCCTTTTCCCCTTATTCCAACATATTTTGCAAAGCACGGTTCAATATTCTCTTTCTCTATGAAGTCTATAAAATTAACCTCATTCTAGAACTGTGCAAATACTTCTGTTGTGACACCAATAACAATTTATTTCACTAGCATCTTTAAATGTCCATACTACAGACAGGTTATAAAGGTAATTCCACAAAAGCATGGAACATGCATGATTGTTTTTGTTTCCTCAAAATGGAGCAAAATAAGCACTCTATAAATATTTATTTTAATTCCCTTTATTAAGGGGAACTTAACTTATCCAGAAGCATTAAGAAACTATTAAACAAGCACTGCTTCTTAAACAGAATTTGCTATACAGTCATGTGTCACTTAATGATGGGGATACATTGTGAGAAATGCATTGTTAGGTGATTTTCTCCTTGTGTGAACATCGTAGAATGTACTACACAAATGTAGATGGTACAGCCTATTGCTCCCAGGCTACAAACCTGTACAGAACGTTACTGTACTAAATACTGCAGGCAACCGTAATGCAATGGTAAGTGTTCATGTATCTAAACATAGAAAAAAATATAGTAAAAATTATAGCATTATAATCTTATGAAACCATTGTCATATATGTGGTCCATGATTGACTAAAACATTGCTATGGGGTGCATGACTCTACTTTCACTGCATTATGGGTAAGGAGTTAGTATGATTCATGGTCAAAATGTAATAAACTATATTGGTGGAATGCTAGCTGCCTAGAGACAGTATAGGTACAGTAGTTAAGTATGTATTTTTGATGCCAGATTGTTTGGTTTTAAATTCTGACTACCATTTACAAGACGTATAATTTTGGTCAATACCCTTGAGCTCCCTAATCTTTAGTCTCTTCAGCTATAAAATGAAGATAATAATACTCATAAATTTGTTGTAAGAATGAAATAATATAGATCAAGTAGCTTAGATAGGCATTTATATAGGACACAGTAGACATCAGATATTATTTCTAAAATAGATGCAGTAGGATAAAGGTATACGTGTGTGTAATCTGTGTAAAATCAACTAATTACGTTTCCACAAAGCAATAAATACTTTTAGCTGAGGCTATTAAGATAAGGTCTGTAACAGGAATACCATGTTAAAGTACCTAGACTCTTTGCAATGGGGAGCCCATGGGGTGTTTGTGGTAACTAACTGACATGAGTTTCATTTTCAGATCACTGTATGTAAAACAACTATTGCAGAGATGAGAAAAGGAGTAATTAGAGGAAGGAAAATAAGTAAATACGGTAATATTCTAGGTTAGAGGTTGATATGGTTTGACTCCATGTCCCCACCCAAATCTCATCTTGTACCTCCCATAATTCCCACATGTTGTGGGAGGGACCTTGTGGGAGATGATTCAATTATGGGGGCAGGTCTTTTCCATGCTGTTCTCGTGATAGTGAATGGGTCTTATGAGATCTGATGGTTTTAAAAATGGGAGTCGCTCCTGCAGAAGCTCTTTTTGCCTGCTGCCATCCATGTAAGATGCCATCCACGTCTCCTCCTTACCTTCTGCCATGATTCTGAGGCCTCCCCAGCCATGTGGAACTGTAAGTCCAATTAAACCTCTTTTTCTTCCCAGTCTTTGGTATGTCTTTATCAGCAGTGTGAAATGAACTAATACAGTAAATTGGTACCAGTAGAGTGGGGCGCTGCTGAAAAAATACCTGAAAATGTGGAAGTGACTTTGGAACTGGGTAACAGGCAGAGGTTGGAACAGTTTGAAGGGCTCAGAAGAAGACAGGAAAATGTGGGAAAGTATGGCACTACCTAGAGACTTGTTGAATGGCTTTGTCCAAAATGCTGATAGTGATATGGACAATAAAGTCCAAGCTGAGGTGGTCTCAGATGGAAATGAGGAACTTGTTGAAACTGGAGCAAAGATGACTCTTGTTACGTTTTAGCGAAGAGACTGGTGGCATTTTGCCCCTGCCCTAGAGATCTGTGGAACTTGAGAGAGATTATTTAGGGTATCTGGTGCAAGAAATTTCTCAGCAGCAAAGCATTCAAGAGCTGACTTGGGTGCTATTAAACACACTCAGGTTTAGAAGGGAAGCAGAGCATAAAAGTTTAGAAAATTTGCAGGGACATGGAGTCAAGGGAGATCTTGCATGGGGCCTGTAGTCCCTTTGTTTTGGTCAATTTCTTCCATTTGGAACAGCTGTCTTTACCCAATGCCTGTACCACCATTGTATCTAGGAAGTAACTAACTTGCTTTTGATTTTACAGGCTCATAGATGGAAGGAACTTGCCTTGTCTTGGATGAAGCTTTGGACTGTGGACTTTTGAGTTAATGCTGAAATGAGTTGAGACTTTGGAGGGCCGTTGGGAAGGGATGATTGCTTTTGAAATGAAAAGATATGAGATTTGGGAGGGGCCAGGGACAGAATGATATGGTTTGGCTCTATGTCCCCACACAAACCTCATATTGTAGCTCACATAATTCCCACATGCTGTGGGAGGCACCTGGTGGGACATGATTGAATTATGGGGGTGGGTGTTTTCCATGCTGTTCTCATAATAGTGAGTAGGTCTCAGGAGATCTGATGGTTTTAAAAATGGGAGTTGCCCTGCACAAGCTCTTTTTGCCTGCCTCCATCCATGTAAGATATGACTTGCTCCTCCTTGCCTTCCACTATGATTGTGAGGCTTCCCCAGTCACATGAAACTGTTAGTTCTCCATTAAACCTCTTTCCTCTGTAAATTGCCCAGTCTCGGGTATGTCTTTATCAAAACCATGAAAACAGACAAATAGAGGGGTGATGAAGGTTAAAAACTGAGATAGACAAAGCTTTGTCGTTAGGCACACACAGGTGAAAAATTGTTACATATTTCTAGTAAATTGTTTTATTTTTCAAGTCATGACCTTTTTATTTCCAATAATGCTTCTTGTCTATGAATCTATTTTTCTGATAATACTGAAACACCAATTTTCATTTTATTAAATTTTTTCTGATTTGGGGAATTATTTTTATAATCCTTTGGTTTTTTAAATAATTAACTAATTAATTATTATTATTATACTTTAAGTTCTAGGGTACATGTGCATAATGTGCAGGTTTGTTACATAT
>NW_012107408.1:1747311-1803069 GCF_000951045.1 Mandrillus leucophaeus
TTATTTCTTGCCTTCTGCTAGCTTTTGAATGTGTTTGCTCTTGCTTCTCTAGTTCTTTTAATTGTGATGTTAGAGTGTCAATTTTAGATCTTTCCAGCTTTCTCTTGTGGGCATTTAGTGCTTGTTTTTTTTTTACTTCCTTTTTCTTCATTCTTATTTTCCTCTGGGCTAGTCATATATTCTTTATGTATAAAGAATATATAATTTTTTATATATAGACAATAAAGTATTTTTACTTTATTGGTCTGGAAATAGCAGAATCTATTTTATAATGCACATTATTTTTACATGCACATGAAATATTTGCAAAAATTTTACACATTGTTGACCACAAAGCAAGTCTGAGGATACACAAAAGACAGGGCCACCAAATAGTCAACTGCACAGGGGCAATTAGCTCAAGAGGGGAAAGGTTGATGAATTTGAGCCCACTCCCTATCGGCCAAGATATTTGCCTTGTCATGGGATTATGAAGAAAGGGATATATTTTGCTACTGAGCACAGGGATGACAAGCTGTTTGTCCCTTTTAAAATTTCTTTAAAGAAATATTTACATTTAATTAAAGTTAATTAAAAGGTACTATCAAGATCAGCAACAGCTCTAAACAAAAAAAATCCTGTTTTCTAATAATGGGATAACATTCAGAATCAAGTAAAGGGTTAACAAAAGAAAACAAAAAAATTGAAATAAAACTACAAAACAGTATCATTCATGAACATAGATACAAAATCCTTAACAAATATTAGCAAATTGTACCCTGGAATGTATAAAAATAATTATACCTTACAACCAAGTGAAATGTATCCCAAACTACAAGGCTCATTCAACACTCAAAAATCAATTAATGTAATCCATCACACTAGCAGGCTAAAGAAGAAAAATCACATGATTATCACATGATTATCTCTGCAGACACAGAAAAAAGAATTTGACAAAATCTAATGTCCATTCATGATAAAAACTCACAGAGAACCAGGAATAGAGAGAAACTTTCTTATCTTGAAAAATAACATCCACAAAGAACCTGCAGCTACCATCAAACTTAATCGCAAGAAACTCAAAGCTTTTCTTCATATATTAGGAATAAAGTAAGGATGTCTCTAACCACTCTTTTTCAATATCATCCTTGAAAGTCCTAGCTTATACAATATGACAAAAGTACAAAATTAAGGATGTGCAGATTGAGAAAGAAAAAATAAAACTGTCTTTGTTCAAACTGTAGAAATCTGAAGGAATCAAAGCAACAAACCCCTGCAATTAATAAGTGATTATAGCAAGATTGTAGAATTCAAGGTTAAGATACAAAAGTCAATTGTTTCCCTGTATATCAGTAGTAAACAAGTAGAATTTGAAATTTAAAATGTAACACCGATGACATTAGCACTCCCAAAGATGAAATACTCAGATATAAATCTAACCAAACAAGTGTAAGATCTATGTGAGGAAAACTACAAAACTCTGATGAAAGATAATAAAAAAGAACTAAATAAATGGAGAGATATTTAATGTTTATGGATAGGAAGGCAATATTGTTGAGATGTTCTTTCTTCCCTACTGGATAGAGATTCAGTGCAATCCCAAGTTATTTTGTGGATGTTGATAAATTGATTCTAAACTCTACATGGAGAGTCAAAAGACCCAGAATAGTCAACTCAATATTGAACAAAAAGTTGGAGGACAGCACTATTCAACTGCAAGATTTACTGTAAATCTACAGTAATCAAGATAGAGTAGTATTGGCAAAAGAATAGACAAATAGACCAATGAAACAGAATAGAGAGCCCAGAAATAGATGCATGTAAACATTGTCAACTGATATTTGACAAAGGAGAAAAGAAAATACAATGGGGCAAAGATAGTTTTTTCAACAAATGAAGATGAAACGAGTAAACATCCACATGAAGAAAAAATGAATCTAGACACAGAACTTACACCCTTCACAAAAATCAACTCAAAATGGATCATAGACCTAAATGTAAAATGGGAAACTATAAAATATCTAGAAGATAACATAGGAGAAAACCTAGGTGACCTTAGGTATGGCAATGAATTTTTAGATACAACACCAAAGGTATGACCCATGAAATAAACAGTGCTGGGCTTCATTTAAATAAATGCACTGGACTTCATTTAAATTAAAAACTCCTCTGTGAAAGACTATTTCAAGAGAATAAGAAGATAAATCACAGACTTGGAGAAAATATTTGCAAAAGACTTATCTGATAAAAGACAAAATATACAAAGAACTCAAAACTCAACAATAAGAAAACGAACAACTTAACTTAAAAAGTGGGCAAAAGACCTGACCCAATATCTCACCAAAGAAAATATATAGGTACATAAGCATATAAAACTCCAGAACATATATGTCGTTAGGGAATTGCTAATTAAAACAACTAGATACCACAAAACCTCTTAGAATGGCCACAATATAAAACACTGACAACACCAAAAGCTGGTGAGGATGTAGAGCAACAGAAGCAATCATTTATTGCTGATAGGAATGATAAATGGGAAAGCCACTTTAGAATATAGTTTGTCACTTTCCTACAAAACTAAACGTACACTTACCGTATGATCCAGCAATTGTGCTCCTTGACATTTACCCAAATGAAGTGATAACATGTCCACACAAAAACCTGTACACATATGTTTATAAATGATTTATTCAAAATTGCCAAAACTTGGAAGCAAACAAGTTGTCCTTCTGTAGGTTAACAGATAAATCAACTGTGGTACATCCAGACAAATATTTTTCAATGCTAGAAAGAAATGATCTATCAAGCCATGAAAAGATATGGAGGAAACGTAAATGTATATTACTAAGTGAAATAAGGCAATAGCTGGGCGTGGTGACGCACGCTTGCAATCCCAGCACTTTGGGAGGCTGAGGTGGGCGGTCACTTGAGGCCAGGAGTTTGAGACCAGCCTGGCCAACATGCTGAAACCCCATCTCTACTAAAAGTACAAAAAAAATTAGTCGGGCATGGTGGCGGGCGCCACTCTGGACGCTGAGGCAGAAGAATTGTTTGAACCCAGGAGGCAGAGGTTGCAGTGAACGGAAATCGCGCCACTGCACTCCAGCCTGGGCAAAAAGAGTGAAACTCCATCTCAAAAAAAAAAAAAAGAAAGAAAGAAAGAAAGAGAAAGAAAGAAGCCAATCTGGGAAAACCATATACCATATGATTCCAGTGTCATAACCCATTGGAAAAGGCAAAACTATGGAGACTAAAAAAACTCAGTGGTTGCCCCATGGGTTAGTGGGGAGGGAGGGATAAATAGGCATAGCACAGAGGATTTTCTGGGGAGTGAAACTACTCTGTATGATACTGTAATACTGAATACATGACATTATACATTTTTCAAAACTCAAAGGATGTACTACTACAAGAGTGAATAGTCAATTCGAATGTAAACTATGGGCTTTGGATGATAAAACACACACACATAAACAAAACAAACCCCTTTCCCGTACAAAACATGCCCTTGGAATTAACCAGAGGTGCATGGGCACATGTACACACACACACACATACACACACACCCCTATATAATCAATTCATTAGAGACAAAATCACAAAAGAAATCATAAAATATTTGGAACTGAGCAACAATTAAAATATTACATAAAAATACTGCAACTAAAACACTATCAGAAAGATAGTGTTTATCTTAAATGCCTGTATTGGAAAATAAAAAATTTGAAAACTAATGAGATGAGTTCTAATTCAAGAAATTAAAAATAAACAGCAGAGTAAAAAAAGAAGATATATTAACATTGAAATTAATTATTTTAAGAAACAAAGTTGATCAAATTAGAAGAGTATATGGTATATAGTAAGGTCTCTTAACTGTTTGCTATTATTGTAAATTTAAGTGTGGAGAGGTACTGATAATACGTTTTCTCTACTTAAGGTCTAAAGATCAGTCTTGTAGTTTTTTTTTCTCTAAGACTAAATGCTATGTCACTTGCAGCAAATCACTTCATTTTCCTAAATCTTTATTACTTAATATATAAAATGAAGTTTTTGGATGGAAAGCCATACCTAGATCTATCTATCCAGGATTCCACTTTTCAAGACTTGGCTGAGGCAACAATTTGGCTGATATCAAACTCAACTTGTACACTCCTGCTATGATATGGACCATTAGTTTTTGTTTTAAATCCTGGAAATGATGAAACATGGTGAGTTACAATTACATGGTACATAAATTTATTAATAATATTATTATATTATTATTACTACTAGTAGTAGTACTGAAAAAAAGTATAGTAAGTTGATTCTCTTGCTAATACTATTTCCTTTTAGTATCAGAATTCATTCATGACTGAATTCCCAGCATTAAAAACAAAAATATCTTTCCACAATAGTCATTTTCAGGAAATGTTATAATCTTCTTCTAAGGAATTTTATAGAAGCCGCAGGATACTGCTAAGTGTTCCTAAGGCAAACTGGCTAACAACCTACTTGTCAAATCAGTATCATGCTCACTTACTCAAGAAGATACTGGTGTGAAATAAAAGTAGGGCAGGCTCTCTAATTTCTCTCATATGTAGAGCAAAAGAGAAAATTCATTTTCCTTTTCATAATTACAGAAAATGATCACAGAGCATTTTTGCTCAAAATATAGAGGTCATTTTTTAGCTTTCTATTTACTTTTCTTTCACCACGTTGTACAAAGGATGAATGATAACTGGGAACACGACACTAGAGGAACCTCTTTTTCTCCCTTTTCTGCTGTCTACTCTGTTTAAAACAGTGCTTCTTAAAGGGTTGTCAGACACACTTGCAGGAAGTCTGTATAATTGAAACTATTTTCCTAATAATACTAAGACATTGTTTTCCTTTATCACTCCCATTATCCCATGAGTGTAGAGTGGAGTTTCCCACAATCTACATGAAGTGTAATATCACAACAGATGGAATACAGAAACACATATGAGACTAGCTGTCTTCTGTTAAGCCAAAGGTTAAAGACATTAACAAATATATAAAACAATGCCACTTTTCTCACAAAATGTTTTCAGCTTTGGAAAATGTATTTTTCATAAAGGTGTTTTATGTTAGTATGTCATGGATTTATTATTTTTAAATGAATTAATAAATAGTCTTAAAGTTTCTAATGTGGTGAATGTTGATAGATAACAATCTACACAAACAGAAGCTCTTTATAATGTTTAAGGCTATAAAGAGGTCCTGAAACCAAAAATTTGAGAACCATTACTTTAAGTAGTTCCTCCAGTAGCTGAGAAGAAAAAATTAGGAAATAGAAGCATGTAAAATCCAGAGAAAAGGACCAGAGGCATCCAAATGCCTAGCTAACCCAAAAGAACAGACTAGAGCATTTGGAAAACCTCTCATCTTCCATAAGAGTTTACACTACTTGTGAGTAACAAACTGTTTAATTCAAAACTGTGGATGAGATTACGCAGAACATAATAAAATGAAGATTAAGGGTAAGTGGGAAAGGAATCAAATTACACTATAGGCCGGGTGCGGCGACTCAGGCCTGTAATCCTAGTACTTTGAGAGGCCGAGGAAGGAGAATTGCTTAAGTCCAGGAGTTTGAGACCAGCCTGGGCAACATGGCAAAACTGCCTCCCTATGAAAAATGCAAAAATTAGCCAGGCATAGTGGTGAGTGCCTGTAGTCCCAGCTACTCAGAAGGCTGAGCGAGAGGATCCTGGAGCCTGGGAGGCAGAGATTGCAGTGAGCCGAGACCACACCTCTGCACTCCAGCCTGGGCAACAGAGCAAGACTCTGTCTCAAGAATATATATATGTATATACTTTAGATTTTTAATACTCCATGAGTATTAAAATATCGTATTTTAATCATTATCTTAAAATAAAGTGTTTGTTTAGTGCCCAGTGAATTTATGTGTCTTAAGTGTTTGGGAATGCTGTATACATCGTATCTGTGTAAATGGTGTAAAGTTGACTGGAACATGTCCTGTTATGTAGTCCTATATGACAACGTCAGTATACACTGTGGAGGTTTAGATCAGAAATGCTAGAATCAGGCTGCCTGGATTTGAATCTCAGTATTTCAAGTTACTTGATTTCCCCAGCCCTCAGTCTCCTCATCTGTAAAATGGGATTGATAACAAGAGCAACTTCCCCATGGGGTTGCTATGCAGATAAAATTAGCTAATATTTGTTGATATTCGACAAAGGCTTATAGCATAGCACCTGGCCACAGTATGTGCCATATAAATAAATGTTTAGTTATTGCCATGACTTTTAATTAATGACATACATTAAAAGTAATGGCAAAAAATGCAATTAGTTTTGCACCAACCTACAAGTAATGTATACCATTAATTAAAAGTCATGTAAAAAAAACCACACTTACTTTTGCACTCACCTATGATAAGTAAAACCAGAGCCACCAGGTGAGATGCCATGAAAAAGCAAGGACCTGAACTGTGAAGCAAACACACTATTGGGAGCAGATCAGAGTGAGTTATTAGTAGAAGAAACAGACACCAGACTTTGGCATTAGAAGGAGTCCTTAGACAAACCTCACACTAAATCATCAAAGCTCAAAAAGATAAAGAGGCTTTAGATCTGAGAGGGAAATGGTATTGGTCCAAACAAAGTCTCACGAAATATATTTCACAGAGACTGAGCTTCTTTCAAACATCTGAAAGAGGCTTTGCCTATACCAGCGGACCCTCTAAGCCCAGCGTCTGCCCTCCAGCCATCACAAATGAGCACCACCACTTGATGGCATTCAAATCACGCACTTTACGCACAAGCATTTCACATGGCTAGATCATTTCCAATGGTATTCTAATGCACTTTAAAATGTATTGGAAATATTTGGGGATACAAAGAAGGCGAGAGATTAAGAAAAGTTATACTACATTTTTTCCAGGGAAAATTTAATTAATATTTGAATAGAAGGAACTCTTATTTACTCTGGCATTTATATTAATCTGTTCCAATCTCATTAAGTAATCTAAAATGCTTTTGAAAGCACCCTTGCTAAGCACTTTATAATAGTTGTGTTAATTAAATATACTCTTTACTAATCTTATTCAAAAATAGGGCCTTGCTAACACATGTTAAATTTATAATTCAATTTAGCACATATAATTGTATAATTTTTTAAACAACAAGGACTCCTGACCACTGTGTATTCAGAAGTAAATAATGGATTTAATATTTAAAATCAGACACAATTTAATTTCCTGTAATTAAATGTCACAATAGCTACACTAGAGTTGCAATGGAAATTCCTTTGTTTCTAAAGCTTTAGTTAGTTGAGGTAGGAGTTATTTCCTGAATCCAAAGTGTTCTATTGTCTTTTCCAACCAAATACCAAATTGAGTCACCATTTTTACTCTTATTATGTAACTCCAGAATTGTAGGAGTAAACTTTTAGAAGAAGGTTAGCTTTTTAGGATAGTGCACTTCACGTAGTAGGAATTCAGTAAATGTACAGATAACGAGTATAACAAACACTCTTCTATTAGAAGCAAAGCAGAGGAGCACAGCCTTTTAAAGGCCCCAAATAAATTCCCTCTCCTGGGATATTACATAAGAAACCCTGAGACTAAGTACCAGGGACTGGCCTCTTTTTCTTTCAGCTCCTCTTTAAGAACAATGGGAAGAAGTTAAATAGGTATGTTTGCTTTTATTGAGAGAGTAGCTTGAATTGAATACTTGTACTTCTAATGTGGCATCTCTGTTGAGAGCTTGTGAAGTATTTTGTGTACATAAATTTTTAGATAGCCTCTAGCCTAAAACATAAAAAATACAAGGCTATAGACATGTCCCTTGATTCTTTTAAAAGAAAACTTTCATAGAGAGCTTAATCGTGAGTTCATAAAACCTGAGCAGAAAGTTAAAGTTGTTCTGTTTTTCTTTTTTCAAAGGAGATTTTTGATGAGAACATAATTAGTCTTTTGCTCTCCGTGACAATTAGCCCATTTCAAACACCAGTGGCAAAAGCCAGCCAGGAGCAGCCCAAAGGTCACAGCTCAGTCAGAACTGACACCAGTCATGCACATAACACACGTAGCACTGTGCTTGATGCACAGTGAGCCCTCATCAGTAACCACAATAATAGATGATTATTATTTGAGAAGGTAAAGTCTGACACAGTAACTGGGCTTCTTCTCCTTTCCTAACTGCCTTGCTTGGTTATCTTTTCACCTTTATTCTCCTTGCCAAAGGGATGTTAATTTATTTATTCAACAAATACTGACTGAGTACCTATTCTATGGCAGGCACTGTTTTAAGCACTGGCTGACAATATTCAACTTTCTCTGGGCTCTATAACCCCAGAAATCAGGAAGGGTCAAGGAATCACTCCCACCTATTTGTGTTGCTGAAACAGCTTACTGCAAAGAGCCGTCCTTCTTCATATGACTTAGATAAGGTTCAGCGATGACTCCCTGCTTACCTTGTCCCATTCTCTGCTTCATAAATGGTAAGCATCTATGAACTACTTGTTTCCATTGACAAATATGGGCAAAACGCCCACTTATTTGTGTTAACTAAACTTTAGTTAGACTTCTCTCCTTCACTCAGAAAAGAACTGAATTTTGGTGTGCTCTTGACCATTGGAATTTGGAAAAACTGCTCTTTCTCTCTTTAATGGCAAGAATCAACTGACCTCTGGGAAAATATCCCTAATTGATCCTAACACCTGCTCATCTTACTTCTCACACCTGGTTCTTTCCAGGGTCATTTACTCCTTTCTTTAAAATAAAGGGTTTATTTTTCTTTTTTTTTTCTATCTGACCTTTGGGATGCTTTCAGATCTCATGGTTGGCATATTCTCTCTATTGCAATATCCATGCCCTTCTTGTTATAGTCCCTTTTCCCTGTTGTAAAATCTCTCTGTACTGAATCCAAATTGTTTTTTTGTTTTGTTTTGTTTTGTTTTGTTTGATGACAGACATTCCAGCAGTAAACAGAGCATCCAAAAATTCTGCCCTGTTGGCACTTACATTCATGGGAAAGACAGACAATAAGAAAAAGCATGTTTGTACTCTTGTGATAATTGTTTAGGAGAAAAAATAAAGCAAGGGAAATAGGTATTAAATATGACAGTATCTTAGTACACTTCTGCTGCTATAACAAAATAACTGAGACTGGGTAATTTTTAAGGAACAGAAATTTATTTCTCACAGTTCCAGAGGTCAGAAAGTTTAAGATCAATGTGCCGGCAGGCCTGGTGTTTGTTGAGATCCCCATTCCCTGCTTCCAAGATGGCACCTTGCAACTGTGTCCTGCAGAGGTGACAAATGGTGTATCTTCAAAAGGCAAAATGCAGAAGGGTAAAAAGGGGCCTAAGCTAGTTCCCTCCAGTGCTTTTAGAATAGGCACTGATTCATTCGTGAGCTTAACCATTTGCACAAAGGCTGTATTTCTTAATACTACCACAATGGGGATTAAGTTTCAACATGAATTTGGAGGAGATACATTCAAATCATGCAGAGAGGTCTTTGAAATTTTACATAGGGTGACTTGGGAAGGCCTCATGGAGATGAATTTGAGAAAAGCCTGAGGGAAGTAAGGGAGCAGATATCTGAGGGAAGAAGATTAAGCCATAAAATAAGAACATGCTTAGAATATGCATGGAGCAGTCAAGGAGGTGATGACCTGACAGGAGCAGGAAAATTTAGGGGACTCTCATTTGACTCATTTTGATGGAGTCATGTAATCTTCTGCAAAGTGAGTCTTACTTGAGGTGCAAGGGCACTCTTTGAGCCCCGTTAATGGTGGTCAGTGGAGAGGTGGTCTTACACTCAGCACCATGACTTCTGTTGTGGAGGCTTAATTGACAATAAGATGCCTCCAAGTGGAGTGAGACCTAAGGGGTCAAATTCTTGCTTTCAGGCACAGTATTCTTCAAAGCCCGGGCATTTGATTTTCAAGGCCCTGCTACATACAACTTGGCCACAAATAGTAGATTGGAAAGAGAATCGATGAGGTGCCAGATGGCTTTGCAACCATAGACTGGGAACGGTCCTACTAGCTTGGGGCCAAATAGGGGGAGGAATAAGGGGTCCCAAACAGGAGAGTTTCTAAACACACATCTTTTTCTCTTTCTTGGGGCTGAATTGCTGCATATGAGTGGAGTAGAGGATAAGACGTTTGGATAGGTTTGGAAATCTGAGGTCAGATTTCCTTCCTACCTCACTTCTTTTTTGAGGAACTCCAGAGAGTTTTCAAACTTCTCAGAGTAACCCTGTTCTGCTTGTATGAGTCTGTTCTCATGCTGCTAATAAAGACAAATATAAAACTGGGTAATTTATAAAGGAAAGAACTTTAGTTGACTCACAGTTCCACATGGCTGGGGAGGCCTCACAATCATGGTTGAAGATGAAGGAAAGGTGAAGGGAAGTCTTACATGGCGGCCAGCAGAAAAAGATAGCTTGTGCAGGGTAACTCCTGTTTATAAAACCATCAGATCTCACGATACTTATTCACTACCACAAGAATAGTATGAGGGAAACTGCCCCCATGATTCAATTATCTCCCACCAGGTCTCTCCCACAGCGTGTAGGTATTATGGGAGCTAAAATTCAAGATGAGATTTGGGTGGGGACACAGCCAAACCAAATCATTCCACCCCAGGCCTCTCCCAAATCTCATGTACTCACATTTCAAAACCAGTCATGCCTTCCCAACAGTCCCCCAAAGTCTTAGCTCATTCCAGTATTAACCCAAAAGTCCAAATACAAAGTTTCATCTGAGACAAGGCAAGTCCATTCTGCCTATGAGCCTGTAAAATCAAAAGTAAGTTAGTTACTTCCTAGATACAATGGGGATACAGGCATTGGGTGAATACATCCATTACAAATAGGAGAAATTGGCCAAAATGAAGGGGTTACAGGCCCCGTGCAAGTCCAAAATCCAGCAAAGCAGTCAAATCTTAAAGCTCCAAAATAATCTCCTTTGACTCCATGACTAACATCCAGGTCATGCTGATGCAAGAGGTGGGTTCCCATGGTCTTGGGCAGCTCTTCCTGTGGGGGTGTGCAGGGTACAGCCTCCCTCCCAGCTGCTTTCATGGGCTGACGTTGAGTGTCTATGGCTTTTCCAGGCACATAGTGCCAGCTGTCAGTGGATCTACTATTCTGTTGTCTGGAGGATTGTGGCCCTCTTCTCACAGCTCTACTAGGCAGTGCTCCAGTGGGAACTCTGGGGGCTCTGACCTCACATTTCCCTTCTGCACTGCCCTAGCAGAGGTTCTTCATGAGGGCCCTGCACTTGCAGCAAACTTCTGCCTCGACTTCCAGGTGTTTCCATACATGCTATGAAATCTAGGTGGAGGTTCCCAAACCTCAATTCTTGACTTCTGTGAACTTGAAGGCTCAACACCATGTGGAAACTGCCAAGGCTTGGGACTTGTACCCTCTGAAACCATGGTCCCGAGCTGTACCTTGTCCCTTTTAGCCACAACTGGAGCAGTTGGGATGCAGGGCACCAAGTCCCTACACTGCATACGGGAAAGGGACCCTGGACCTGGCCCACAAAACCATTTTTATCTCCTATGCCTCAGGGCTTGTAATGGGAGGGGCTGCCATGAAGACCTCTGATATGCCCTGGAGACATTTTCCCAATTGTCTTGGTGATTAACACTCAGCTCCTCATTACTTATGCAAATTTCTGCAGCCAGCTTGAATTTCTTCACAGAAAATTGAATTTTCTTTTCTATCTCATTGTCAGGCTGCAAATCTTTCAAACTTTTATACTCTACTTCCCTTGTAAAACTGAATGCCTTTAACAGCATTCAAGTCACATCTTGAACGCTTTGCTGCTTAGAAATTTCTTCTGCCAGATGTCCTAAATCATCTCCCCCAAGTTCAAAGATTCCCCACAATATACATAGTCTAGAAAAGTACAGAAAAATAAGCAAAAGCCCTCTCCAGCTCCTGTGAATTGAGAGGAAATTGCTGAGAGTGGACCACAGCCCTAGAGTGCTCTCAGTCTCAGGTTGAGGAAGATATAGATCTTTACAGGCCTGCACTTGCAGAGATATTCCTGCATATGCACTGAGACTTAATGGAGGAAGACAGCAGGGGCTATGCCAAGGACCATAGACTAGCAACCTTTCTCCCGGTGACAATATATGAGCTAAAGCTTAGGAATCTTACAGGGAGAAGAGGGGCAGAGAGATTAAAGGACGCCTTGATTTTGCTGAGTTTATAAGCAAAGTGACTGAGATAAATTCAATTTACTGTTAATTGATTGGACTAGGTTTTCTATAATCATGTGAAATATGATCTTACATAGAGATTAAGGTTTTACTACCTAAGCATGTGGTCTGAAAGACTGAACTATTTACATTATTTTACAGTACTAATTACTTTTATTAGTAGTAAGTAGTAAATTCATCTCACAGTGTAGCTGTCTTTCAGCAGAACACCTCTAGTACGATGTTCAGCTCTTTAATTTGGAGTATTCATCCCCAAGTTAAACATCCTCTTGTTTGGCTATTAGTCATCTTGTGTCTTCCCCATGAGAATCTCCTTGAGGCATTCCCTCACATTGGCCAGAAGGAGACCTACTCCTGTAGTCAAGAAGAATGAAGCATCAATAGTATCGACAGTGTCTCACTGCACAATTCCAGGATTGTATTCTATTTAAATGATGACTTATGCAAAGTCAATTTGCTCTCCATCAGTCAGCTACTCTTTGATAATCTTGATATTTGATTTCCATTCATCATTTTAATGCATATTTTATACTATTTATGAAAATTATTATTTTAATTTTTGCCTATGTGTTATAATTTTCATAACAATTTATCTTTTAGATAATTTGTATGCTTACAAGAGTTTGCTATTTAAAAATATAATGGGACACACATTATTTTGTACAATTATTTCTTCACATGTTGAATTGTTGCATTAGGATAAATTCCCAGAAATAGGTCAAAGGGTATGGACATTCTCAAGGCTTTTAATGTTTAGCTAGAAATTGTTTTCCAGGAATATTGTTCTGATTTACTCTCCCATTAACTCTGTATGAGAGTGGCCTTTTCACTGCAACATAGCCAGTATTGAGAAATCTCATTTACCAAATGGCAAAAAGTCAGAGATTAAGCTTGTCATTGAGTTGGAGGAAGTAAAATTTTGTACATTTCAGAAGGGACAATCTGTCATTGTCTTTCTGAAATAACATTAGACATGCCATTAATGCATGCAAGGGCATTAGAAACATGCACGCCATTGAACTAGCAATTTCAATTATATAATTTTTTTTGTAAAGCATATTTGACTGTAAAAGTTAAATGGAGAGCATGTGCAAAAGGAGCATTTAAGAATGTTTATAATGGTTTTGGAAAAATTGTTTTTGATTTTCTAAGCACATAATTATATCATCTACAAGCTAATTTTTTTCCCCTTTTTGAATGTTTGCATATTTTTCTTGTATGATGGTATTGGCTACAGTGCCATCTTTGTGGACACTGGCTGAGGTTGCCGCAGTGGTCAGTGGCATTCATAACACTTGTGTAGTTCCTAGAGGCAACATTATGAGATCTGGAGAAATACGCCAAATGATAAATCAAAACAGTTCAATAATATGGTCTTGTCTTTGTAAAACTCATGTTTTAAAGGAAGGGCTGTCCAGGTACCAGGGCTTCTGCCTATAATACCCAACACTTTGAGAGGTTGAGGAGGGAGGATCACTTAAGCCCAGGAGTTTGAGACCAGCCTGGGCAATATAGTGAGGCCCTGTTTCCACAAAATACAAAGTTAAAAATATATTATCCAGGCCTGGTTGTGTGTTCTTGTGGTCCCAACTACTCAGGAAGCTAAAGTGGGAGGATTGCTTGAGCCTGGCAGATGAAGGCTGCAGTCAGCCCTGATTATGTCATTACACTCTAGCCTGGGCAACTGAGCAAAAACCCGTCTTTAAATAAATAAATGGCCAATAAAATTCTTATTTCTATGTTTTGTAAACTATAATCACTGGTCTCAAAATTTGCCAAAATTAATTATAATTACTATTAATATTTTCTAATATTTTCTTTCTTTTTTTTTTTTAAGAGACAGGATCTTGCTTTGTCACCTAGGCTGGTGTGCAATGCTGTGATCATACCTCACTGCAGCCTCAAACTCTTGGGTTCAAGCAATCCTCCTGCATCAGCCTCCTGAATAGCTAGGACTACAGGCAGCCACCACTGTACCCAGCCTATTTTTTATTATATATTGACAAACTATAGTTGTACATATTTATGAGGCTGAAAGGGATGTTATGATTTTTGAATACAGTATGGAATGATTAAATCAAGCTAATTAACCTATCCATTGCCTCAATATTTAATACTTTTTGTGATGAGAACATTTGAGGTTTACTCTTTTAGTGATATTGAAATGTACAGTACTCAGTTATTACCTATATTCACCACACTGTGCAATAGATTTCACAAAAAAGCAAATATGCCTCTTATCCAATTGAGACTTTGTACTCTACTTTTTATTTCCTCCATTTGGCTACCCCTCAGCCTCTAGTAGCAACCATTCTACTTTCTGCTTCTATGAGTTTAATTGTTCACTTGTAAGATTTTTCACTTGTAAGATTTCACTTGTAAGATTTTCACCTGAAGATTCCACTTGTAAGTGAGAGCATGCAGTATTCATCTTGTGTTTAGCTTATCTCACTTCGCATAATGTTCTCCAATTCCACTCATGTTGTCACAAATGACAGAATTTCTTTTTAAGGCTGACTAGTATTCCATTGTGTCTATATAACAATTTTCTTCATTCATTCATCCATTTATGGACATTTACATTGATTCCATAATTTGACTATTGTAAGTAGTGCTGCATTGAACATGGGGGTGGCAGACATCTCTTGAACATATGATTTCATATCTTTCAGATACATGCCCAGAGGTGCAATTGCTGGATCATATGATAATTCCTTCTTCTTAGTTTTGTGAGGAACTTATACACAGTTCTCCATAGTGGTTGTACTAATTTACATTATTTACACCAACAGTGCCCATGGTTTCCCTTTTCTCCACATCCTTGCCAATAGTTTTCTTTTGTCTCTTTGGTAATAAACATTTTAACAGGTGTGAGGTGATGCCTCATTATGGTTTTAACTTGCATCTCCCTAATGATTAGTGATGTTGACTATGTTTTCATGTATGTGTTACTCATTCATATGTCTTCTTTTGAGGAATGTCTATTCAGATGCTTTGCCCATTTCTTAATCAGATTATTTGCTTTATTTTTATAGAGTTGAGTTCCTTATGTATTTTAGATATCAATCTCATATTACATGTATGGCTTGCAAATCTTTTCTTCCAATCTGTAGGTTGTCTCTGAGCTCTGTTTGTTTCCTTTGTCGTGCAGAAGCTTTTTATTTTGATGAAACCGAGATTTTGTTGCCAGTGCTTTTAGCATTAAATGTACAAAAAAAAAAAATCATACTATAAGTCAATGTTATGTAGTTTTCTCCTATTTCTCTTCTACTAGTTTTACAGTTTCAGGTTTTATGTTTAAGTCTTCAATCTATTTTGAGTTGAGTTTTGTCTATGGTGTGAGATAAAGATCTAATTTTGTTATTTTGCATATGGATATCCAGTTTTATCAATACCGTTTATTAAGAGACTATATTTTTCCCATTGTATATTCTTGACAACTCTGAAAAAAATCAGTTGATCATAAATGCATGGGTTCATTTCTGTGCTCTCTATTTGTTCCATTGCTGAATATGCCTACTTTTATGCCAGCATCCTGCTGTTTTAATTACCATAATCTGTAATATAGTTTGGAATCAGGTAGTATGATGTCTCCAGATTTGTTCTTTTTGCTCATGATTGCCTTGACTATTCAAGATTTTTGGTTGCTTCATATGAATGTTAGAATTGTTTTTCCTATATCCATGAAAAATGACATTGGAATTTTAATAAGATTGCATTGAATCTATAGATCACTTTGAGTAGTATAGAAATTTTGACAATATTAATTCTTCCACTTTATAAACATGAATTATCTTTCTGTTTACTTGTGTCATTGACAATTTTTTTCATTAATGTTTTATAGTTTTTGGTGTACAGGTCTTTTATCTCCTTAGTTAAATTTACTCCCAAGTTTTTTAGTTTTTGGTAACTATTATGAGTGAGATTGTTCTCTTAATTTCTTTGTCAGAAATCTTGTTGTCAGTGTAGAGAAATGCTATTGATTTTTGTGTGTTGGTTTTGTATTCTGCAATTTTGCTGAATTTGCTTATCAGTTCTAACAGTGTTTGGTGGATTTTGGGGGGTCTTTTACATAGAAAGATCATGTTAGCAGCAAGTAGTGAGCATTTCACTTCTTTCTTCCCTATGTAAATGTCATTTTTTTTTCTTCTTGTTTTTTTGCCTTGGCAGGGACTTTTAATACTATGGTGAAAAGAAGTGGCAAGTATGAGCATCCTTGTCTTGTTCTGTATTTTAGAAGAAAGGTTTCCAGTTTTAAACCACTGCATATAATGTTGGCTATGAGCTTATAATAGATGACCTTTATTGTGTTGAAGTATGTATCTTTTATGTCTAATTTGTTGAGTATTTTTTATCATGAAACAAGATTGAATTTTGTTCAATGCTTTTTCTGCATCTAATGATATGATCATGTTATTTTTGTAACTGATTCTGTTAATGTGGTGTGTCATGTTTACTGATTTGTAAACATTGAACCATCCTTGCATTCACTTGATCATGGTAAATGATCCTTTTGATGTGTTGTTGTTGAATTTAGTTTGCTGGTATTTTGTTGAGGATGTTTACATCTGTGTTCATCAAGGATATTGGCCTGTAGTTTTCTTTTCTTGTGGTGTCTTTGTCTGGCTTTCACATCTGGTATTCATTTTTAAAAAATGGTTTGTAAGATTCAACAGTGAAAACATCAGACCAGGGATTTTCTTTGATGGAAAGCATTTTATTACTAACCAAATATCCTTGCTTGTTATTGTTCTATTCAGATTTTCTGTTTCTTTGTGATTCAGTCTTGGTAACTTGTATATGTCTAATAATTTATTCATTTATTCTTTAATTTTTTATGTTATCTAATTTTTTGATAAATGTTATGAATTTTTGATATGTTATCTAATTTTTTGGCATATAATTTTTCACAATAGTCTTGTGATTGTATTTCTGTGGTATCAGTTTTAGTCTCCACTTTCATTTCTGATTTTATTTATTTGAGTCTTTTCTCTATTTTTGTTAGTCTAAGAAATATTTGTTGATTTTATCTTTTCAAAAAACAACTATAAGTTTAGTTTATCTTTTGTATTATTTTCTAGTCTCTATTTCATTTATTTCTGCTGTAATTTTTGTTATTTCTTTTCTTCTGCATTGGGCTTAGCTTATTTTTCTTTGTCTATTTCCTCGAGATATAGCATTAGGCTATTTGTGATCCTTTTTCTTCTTTGATGTAGGTATTTATTGTTATAATTTTTTTTTTCAGAACTGCTTTTGCTGTATCCCATAAGTTTAAATGTTAGTTTCTATTTTTCTTTATTTCAATATATTCTTACATTTATTTTGTAATTTCTTCATTGATCCATTGGTTATTCAGGAGCATGTTGCTGAATTTCCATGTATTTTGTGAATTTTCTGAAATTCTTTCTGTTACTCATTTCTAGTTGTATCCCATTGTGATCAGAAAATATAATTTCCATGCTTTCAATCTTAAATTTTCTAAGACTTATCTCGTGGTCTAACATATGATCTATCCTGGAGAATGTTTTGTATGCATTTGAGAAGAGTGTGTATCATGTTGTTATTGTTTGGAATGTTCTGTATGTACATGTTAGGGCCATTTAGTCTAAAGTGTTCTTTAAGTCCAATGTTTCCTTATTAATTTCTGTCTGCATGATCTGTCTAATATTAAAAATGGTGTACTGAAGTCCTCTAGTATTATTGTATTATAATCTGTCTCTCCCTTTATATAATCTTTGATATTTGCTGTATATATTTAGGTATTCTGCTGTTGGATTAATATATATTCACAATTGTTATATACTCTTAATGAATCAACTCCTTTATCATTTTATAATATCCTTGACTCTTTTCATAGCTTTCAATTTAAAGTCTATTTTGTATGATATAAGTATTGCTACCCTGCTCTCCTTTGGTTTCTAGTTGTGTAGAATATTTTTTTCCATTCTTTCACTTTCAGGCTATGTGTGTCCTTAAAAGAAAAGTGATTCTTGTAGGCAGCATATTATTAGGTTTTTTTTTTTTTTTTAATCCATTCATTCACTCTGTGTCTTTTGATTGAGAAATTTAATTCATTTACATTCAAGGTAATTATTGATAGGTAAGAACTGACTACTTTCATTTTGTTAATTGTTTTAGAGTTGTTTTAAAGATACTTTGTTTCTGTCTTCCTCTTTATTTATCTTCCTTTATGGTTTGATGGTTTTCTGTACTGGTAGTTTTAAATAAATTTTATTTTTGTTTTGAGCATCTCTTACAGATTTTTGCTTTATGGTTACCATCATGTCTAAATAGAACATCTTATGCTTATAATAGTCTGTTGCAAGTTCATACTACCCTCCCTTCCATTTTATGTTTTTGATATCTGAATATAAATCATTTGGCAATGTGTATCCCTTGACAATGTATTTTAGCTATAGTTGTTGCTAATAATTTTGTCCTTTAACTGTCATACAAGGGATGAAATTACTTTACACGCCACGATTACAATCCTAAAGTTTTCTGAAAATTGTTCTGTATTACTTGATATGGTTTGGCTGTGTTCCCACCCACATCTCATCTTGAATCATAATTCCCACAATTCCCACAGGTTGTGGGAAGAACCCGATGGGTGGTGATCGAATTAGGGGTGCAGGTCTTTCTGTGATGTTCTTGTGATAGTGAATGAGTCTCATGAGATCTGATGGTTTTAAAAATGGGAGTTTTCCTGCACAAGCTCTCCCTTTGACTGCTGCCATCCATGTAAGATATGACTTGCTCTTCCTTGCCTTCTGCCATGATTATGAGGCCTCTCAAGCCATGTGAAATTTTAAGTTCATTAAACCTGTTTCTTTTGTAAATTGCTCAGTCTTGGATATGTCTTTCTTAGCAGTGTGAAAATGAACTAATACGGTTAATTGGTACCAGTAGAGTGTGGTGTTGCTGAAAAGATACCCAAAAATGTGGAAGTGACTTTGGACCTGGGTAACAGGCAGAGGTTGGAACAGTTTGGAGGACTCAGAAGAAGACAGGAAAATGTGGGAAAGTTGGGAACTTCCTAGAAACATGTTAAGTGGCTTATGCTCAAAATGCTGATAGCGATATGGACAATAAAATCCAGGCTGAGGTGGTCTCAGATTGAGATGAGAAACTTGTTGGGAACTGGAGAAAAGGTGACTCTTATTATGTTTTAGTAAACAGACTGGTAGCATTTTTCTCCTGCTCTAAAGATTTGTGGAACTTTGAACTTGAGAGAAATAATTTAGGGTATCTGGAGAAGAAATTTCTAAGCAGCAAAGCATTCAAGAGGTATCTTGGGTGCTGTTAAAGGCATTCAGTTTTAAAAGGGAAACAGAGCATAAAAGTTTGAAAAATTTGCAACTTGGCAATGCTAGAAAATCCCATTTTCTGAGGAGGAATTCAAGCTGGCTGCATAAATTTCCATAAGTAATTAGGAGCTGAATGTTAATTACCAAGACAATGGGGAAAATGTCTACACAACATGTCAGAGACCTTTGCAGCAGCCCCTCCCATTGAGGGGAAGAAAAACTGTTTCCGGGCTGGGCCGAGGGTTTCTGTGCTATGTACAGTCTGGAGAGTTGGTGCCCTGCGTCCCAGTCACTCCAGCTGTGACTGAAAGGGGCCAAGGTACAGCTTGGGCCATGACTTCAGAGGGTCCAAGCCCCAAGCCTTGGCAGTTTCCATGTGGTATTAAGCCTGCAGGTGCACAAAAGCCAAGAATTCAGGTTTGGGAACCTCCATCTAAATTTCAGAGGGTGTATGGAAATGCCTGGATGCCAAGCAGAAGTTTGCTGCAGGTGCGGGGCACTCAAGAGAACCTCTGCTAGGGAAGTGCAGAAGGAACATGTGAGGTCAGAGCCCCCACACAGAGTCCCTACTGAGTCACTGCCCAGTGGAGCTATGAGAAGAGGGCTGCCATCCTCCAGATCCCAGAATAATAGATTCACCGACAGCTTGCACCAGTGTGGTTGGAAAAGCCACAGACACTCAATGTCAGCCTGTGAAAGTAGCCAGGAGGGAGGCTGTACCTGCCAACCCACAAAGCTGCTCAAGACCATGGGAACCCACCTCTATGTCAAATGTCAGACATAGAGTCAAAGGAGATAATTTTGGAGCTTTAAGATTGGACTACCCTGCTGGATATTGGACATGCATGGGGCCTGTAGCCTCTTCGTTTTGGTCAATTTCTCCTATTTGCAATGGCTGTATTTACCCAATGGCTGTACTCCCATTATATCTAGGAAGTAACTATCTTGCTATTGATTTTACAGGCTTATAGGCAGAAGGGACTTGCCTTGTCTTAAATGAGACATTGGACTGTGGACTTTTGAGTTAATGGGTTAAGACTTTGGGGGACTGTTGGGAAGGCATGATTCATTTTGAAATGTGAGTACATAAGATTGGGAGGGGCCAGAGTGGAATGATATGGTTTGGCTGTGTCCCCACCCAAATCTCATTTTGAATTGAAACTCCCACAATTCCCACATGTCATGGGAGGAACCCAGTGGGAGGTGATTAAATTATGGGGAAGAGTATTTCCTCTTCTGTTTTCTTTTTAGTGAATGAATTTCATGAGATCTGATGGTTTTAAAAATGGGAGTTTCCCTCCACAAGCTCGCTCTTTGCCTGCTGTCATCCATAATGTGACTTGCTCCTACTTGCCTTCCACCATGATTATGAGGCCTCCCCAGCCGTGTGGAACTATAAGCTCATTAAGCCTCTTTCCTTTGTAAATCGCCCAGTCTCAGGTATTTCTTTATCAGCAGTGTGAAAATTGACTAATACATTACTTATACTATTAGATTTTGTATTTTCACAAGTTTTATGTTATTTATTAGCAGCTTTTTCTTTAAGTTGTAAAAAACTTCTTTAGAAATTTTTATGTGGCAAGCCTAGTGATGATAAAATAATTTTTGCCTAGTAAGCAGTAGTTTATCTTGGAAACTTTTTACTACTTTTTCGTTTCTGAAAGATAGCTTTGTTTAGTAAGGCATTCCTGATTTGCAGGTTTTTCCTTCAGCATTTTGAATATATCATCTCTCTCTCTCCTGGCCTGTAGAGCTTCTTCTGAAAAGTCTGCTGATAGTCATATTGAGACTCCTTTGTATATGATGTATTTCTTATCTTTTGCTTCTCTAAGAATTTTTTTTTTTTGTCTTTGAATTTGATAGTTTGATAATTATATGTTCTGGAGAATTTCTCTTTGAGTTGAATTTAATTGATTTTCTCTGTACTTTCTGTACCCGAATGTTCACTTCTTTCCTCAAATTAGAGGAATTTTTATCCATTATACCTTTAAGTAAGTTTTCTCCTCATTTCTGTTTCCTTTTTTAATGCCTACTATGCATGAGTTAGATCTCTTTATGATGTCCCATAAATTTGTAGACTTTCTGCATTCTTTTTCACCCCTGTTGTTGTTGTTGTTCCTCTGATTAGGTAATTTCAAATGTTTTATCTTCAAGTTCACTGATTTTTTTTTTTCTTCAGCCTGATTGTGCTAGCCATTAAAGCTTTCTTTTGCAATATTTAGTTCAGTCATTATATTCTTCACCCCTAGGATTTCTATTTGATGTTTTCTTATTATTTCTATTTCTTTGTCAAACTTCTCATGTGGTTTGGGTATTGTTCTTCAAATTACATTTAATTTTTATTTGTATATTTCTGAAGTTCACTGAATTTTTTAAAGAGAATTATTCTGAATTATTTTTCTGTCATTTCATACATCTACCTTTTTTAAGAGTTTATGGTTTGAGTTTTGTTAGTTTCTTTGGAAGGTGTCATGATTTCCTCAATCTTTGTAATTCTTGAGTCCTTGCATTGGCATTTATGCACTTGAAGAGATGGCCACATTTTCCTGCTTTTACAGGAGTTCTCTGGTAGGGATAAGCTTTCACTCATTAGTCTTGCATATGATTCTGAATGAGTCAGTTGGTGATGACCCTGGGCAAGCAGAGTTTGGTTTCAAGTTCCTTGTATGGTTGGGATACTACTATTTTTTTTTTTCTAAATTTGGGTGGGGTAGTTAGCTAGGTTTTGCTGTCCAGCAAAACACCTGGCTGAGCTCTGCTATTAAGCTGAGCTACTGTTATAAGCACTGCACTTGCCTCTGATCTGCCTGGGCCACAGGGTGTATTTATGGAGAAAAGGTAATGCTATTTGACTTCAGTAGTTGCATAGAGTTGCAGAAGGGGCCCCAAGTTAAATAGATCAGGATGGATGGAATAACTGCCATTGCCAGAAGAAATGCATGGTTGAGATTTGCCTTCCTCCCTAGGAAACTTCTAGAAATAAGCTTTGAAGCTGAGGGGAGCCCTGATTAAACTTTCAGGTGTGGCAGATCTAGCATCTGCTTGTTGTGGGAACTTGCTGCAGATTTTCTCTCACCCTGAGTAGGATCCTGGGGTAAGGTCCAAGACTGGGTCTGGAGAGTAGCTGTCTAGGAATTCAAGCCGGTTAACATTCTCTACCTCTTCTAGGAGTGATCAGCTTGGATTTATGAGTGAGCTATGCTGTTAGCTGATATCTCTGATGGAACTCAGCTGCTTCCAGGTATATTGAGCTTTTACCAAAATCTGCATGCTATTCTCTGGGGACTCCATCTTCTTGCTTTATTTCTTTCTGACCCCAGGTGGCTTAGCTGTGGTTTTGTCCTATGTTCCCCATTCCTTATGAGGTGAGAACGGGAGTTGGACTTCCTAGAAACTGTCTCAGAAAGCTAGGGAACCTGAATGTCCATCAACCTGGTTCTCTTTTCTCACTATAGAAACTGTGGGCCCTGAGGAATCTTCTCTGTGTGGCACAGTTCTGACTTAGAGGAGGAGGGGCAATACAATGAAAGCCAGACCGTTTCTCCCACCTTTTTAATTTTGTCCACTTTTGTAGAACACACAGGTGACTCAGGCTTATTTCCACATGTCAAGGTGTTCATCAAGGTGTTTTTGTGTGTGAATAGTGGCTAGTTGAAATTTCTTCCAGGGTAGGAGTGAAGTCTAGGACTTCCTATTTTACCATCTTGCATTAGCATTTTAAATATTTTTAAAAATGTCAACCAAAGTAATTTACTGTAATCAACTTTGTTTTTATTCTCAGGAAAATGGATTTCTGACCTCAGCTATAGTCATTTGTTATATGACTATAATAATTTGCTTTATTAAAAGTCGTCATAAAATAAAACGTGAAAGTTTTTTCATTTATACATAATTTTATATATTTTACCACTGGTAAACATTAATGACATTTTAAAAAACTTAAAGAGAGTTTTAAACACATTAAGTTTGTTACTCTTGGAAGTCCATTTAAACATATAGCAACTCTTTGCTGGTTCTCTTTGCCAGTACCCCTCAGAGTCCCTGTGCCCCTCAGAGTCAAATTAAACTATTTCTAAGTTAACGGACCCCTTCACTACTCAAAATGTAGTCTTTGAGCCAGCAGCATCATTTCCTGGGAACTTTTGAAAATGTAAATACTCAACCCTCCCCAAGACCTGCTAAATAGGAATCATTAGTTTACATTTTCCATAGGATCCATATGTACATTAAGGCTTGAGAAGCACTGAGCCAGGAGTGATGACAATAGGCACTTTCAATTTTCTTCTACTTTGTTGTTTTTGATTTGATGAACCCTCTTTAAACCTGTCCTTGTGGGTCAAAACAACTGGTATAATGCTTTTCTGCCCAACCTGAAAGCAATTTTATTTTCTTTGACAAGGAGGCAAATGCAGCTGCATGATTTCAAACTAAAAAAGTCAAGAAAAAGTTGAAGTTTTCCTGAATAATTCAAAGGTGGGAAGAAAAGTCACAAACAGATAATTGCTTAAGTATTATCTGTCAGAACTAGATATGTTGTTCAAGTAATACGATTTCTTCTTTTTATCTACCAGATCATGTTAAACAAAAATACACATTCCTTTACATAAACACTGACTACATCATAGCATATGGATGACATTTTATACTGCCAGAACTTCTTTTGGATGAAAATGGGTTTTTTCAAAACTATACTTTAAAAAATATGAATATTTGAAGTAGAACAATTCAGAAAAATAACATGATACCTCTTGACTACTTATACTAAACACATCTGGTGGAAAATAACCCTAGTTTAAAAAAGCAGATGGAAAATATTCTTCTGGAAATTAATGTTGATAAAGAAATCTTTCTGATCCTTGCAAGAATTTCACTATGTGCACAGCTGTAAACAGAATAATGTGGGAAAAAAGGTATTATTTTCTTTTCCTATGAGTCCAGCAGAAGTAATCATTTCACTAATTTTTTTAATCTGTGAGTAGATAAGTAGAAGTCTTTAAAATAAAATATTCCACTGATTTATTTTTTTCTGAGAGAAATTCTTGTCGACACTAAAAAGTTGGATTTTCTGTAGTTTTGGCAGAATAAGACAGCTACAAATCACTTGACGTTCGTCTTTTTATTTCTTTAACATTACAAAGCCAAATGCCCCTCTTTTTTTGCAACTGGAGTGGCCTTTCAAGTGATAGAATGCAGGAAAAATGACATTGTGTAACTCCTAGGGCTAGTCTGAAGAAACTGTGTATTTCCTGCCTTGCCCACTTAAAATCCATGGTGTCTGAATGCTTCCCATTGGGATATCCCTCTCAGGACCCAGCAGCCATGCTGTGAGAAACCCGGGTCATATGGAAGACATTATGTTCAATTGCTCTAGTTGACAGCCCCAGCCATTTTGGAAGTCGAGCGTTCAGATAACTGGGGTCCCAGCCAATATCCAACTGCAACGTTCTGAGAGACAAGTGAGAATCCGTAACTGAGCTTTTTTAAAATTCCTCACGGCAAAATTATAAGCAAAATAAGATGGTTGCTTTAAAATGCTAAATTTTGAGGTAATTTCTTTTTTAGCAATAGATAAAACACCAACGAATGCCCAAAATCTCTGTACACAGAGACCATTGTTTCCTTCCTGTTGCACTATATGTTTCATAGTATTGACTATTCAGCACAAATATTAGTGATAACTTTGATCATAAATATATTTTCCAGTTGCTAAAATGTCATTTACCTAATTTCATTTTGTTTTTCAAATCTTACTAACCATATTGAGTTGAAAGACAGCAAAAATGATTTGAGAGAGGATTGTTGGTACTGGCAGGATAGAATTTGTAGAGTGAAGGCAACAGTTTTGGGTACCTGAACACATGAAAAGGCCAGGTACAACTGACTGAAGAGGGTTATCTAAGAAGCAAGCAATAATTGATGAATGGGAGAACAAAATCATTGTTGGCTACTTTTATAGAAGTCGCTTCTGAAAATGACATCATGCCACAACTTCCTTCAAAGCAAAATGTTTTCCAAAAAATTATAACAAAAACGTATTTTTCATGAAAGCAGGCCAACTATTTTCAACTATTAACTTGTGCTGAACTCTACCACATGGATAAAGGGATTTCTAATTTGAAATTAAAGTTCGTTGCTAAAGTGGCAGGCTAGTTTCAGGTTGCAACTGGGAATTCTTGACTTAAATCATGACTGAATCAAGAATCAGAAGACTTCAAATATTTTGTGCCATTTTTTGCTAGAGTCCAAGTCTATCCTTCCTACCCCTGCAAACTGGCTTCATCTATCTACTACACTATCTAACTATAGGACATACTAGAGGCTTATAATCTAAAATTATTTTTCCTTTTGGTCCTCACCTAAACCACATTTAGGCATATTTTAATTATATATATTTTTAACCTTAATCTATTGGTTTCATTTTACTTTAACATAAGTCTCTATTATGGGAGGAAACCAATTAAAACTACCAAAAAGTGTTCATATATGAATTGATGGCAGAAGAACAGGTGTATGTAATCATACATATAACAGGAAAAGAACAAAAATGAAAGAATAGTACAGTCTTTTTAATGAATGTGATCTATGTTTGTTTGTTTTTTTAGGGAAACAGGATTTTTAAAAAAAATTTTATTCCCATAGGTTTTTGGGGAACAGGTGGTAGTTACATGAGTAAGTTCTTTAATGGTGATTTGTGAGACTTTCTTGTACCCATCACCTGAGCAGTATACATGGAATCCAATTTGCAATCTTTTATCCTTCACCTTGCACCTACCTTTTCCCTTGGGCCCTCAAAGTCCATTGTATCATTCTTGTGTTTAGAAACATTCTTAAGTAGGGCTTAGGCATTCTGGGTTTATACTGCATGGGAGCAGCTAATGAATGCTCACATGATTTCTGCTGGCTTGTAAAGTGGTGATTTTCTCATGAGAGATAGCCCTATTGCCCATTAAATTCTTGCTGCTGCTTTCCCCAGGAGTGGCTCTGAGAGTAATTGGACTGTATCCTGCAGGGGGAGGGTTAAAGGCAGAGGTATTGCCTTGTTGAGAACTGAGCTTGGTAGAAGGCAAATAGATTCCCAGAAGCATAACTCATAGCAGTGTGCCATAGTTACTACTGAGAAATTGCAGCACTTTTGAAGAAAAGAGAAAAAAGATTAGGTCAATTAAGACACCATCTTCATATCAATGAGACAGAAATAGGCAAAAAATGAACCTAAAATATAGGTGACAGGTATATTCAACATGTAAAAATACTCTTCATTTAAAGTTACCTTAGTCAGGTTCGGATGCCAACCATTAAATATGACTACCACTAAAACAACAATGAAAAGAAATGTAAGAAGTAACATAATAGAATGATAAAACAATCCAATTATCTAAATATGTTTTGATTCCCTGATATTTATAATATGGATAATAATCATTAAACCTTGAATTTTATGATGTCTCCGTGTCTCCAACTGAGGCTTCTTTGAAGTAGTGATTTCAAATTAAATACTATAAATGGGCAAAGTAATTGATAACTTATACTCTGCAGAATGAGAATATTTGCCGCATCTTAGATTATTCACAGGCCCACTTGTGCTTATAGAATTAAATTATATTTCATCTTATCAACTTTTCTAACTATTCCTTGTAAATACTCACTTTTTTAACCTTAAGAGTAATGATTGTAATTTATTCAGTGCATACCTGGCTACAAATTACACTACAAGGCTGTAGTAATCAAAATAATATGACACTGGTATAAAAGTAAATGCATAAACCAGTGAAACAGAATAGAGAATCCAGGAATAAAGCCAAATACCTACAACAAACAGATCTTTGAGAAAGCAGACAGAGATGTGCACTGAGGAAAGGATACCCTATTCAATAAATGGTGCTTGGAAAATTGGATAGCCACATGCAGAAGAGTGAAACTGGATCTCTATCTCTCAACGTATACAGAAAAAATAACACAAGTTGGATGGAAGACTTAAATGTAAGACCTGAAACCATGAGAATTCTAGAAGAAAACCTAGGAGAAACTTTTCTGGGCAGTGGGCTAGGCAAAGAATTTATGACTAAGCAAATACAACAAAAGCAACTACAACAAATAAGAATAAATATATGGTACTTAATTAATACTTAATCAATTACTCTTATTAATTAATGGTACTTAATTAAATACTATCTTTTGTGCTTTTGTTTTGCAGTGCTTTCTCATCAAACTTCTCCCTTCCTCAATCCTTCCATGACTGTATCTTCCCTTTAGCATATTCAAAGAATCAATATCCTTACCTGAAACAGAGGATTTAATATCAATGATTACATGATTCACATTTGTTCACATGGCCAGTTCTCATGCTAGTGAAGTTGTTAACTGGTATCTTGATTCAAGGGAAGTGTGCTGTGGAAGGTTATCTGAACATCTTCTGCCTCCTACCATTAGTGGTGCCCAGGATTGAAGTTGGCTACATGCTCAACCACAAAGACTGAGGAGAAAGGGAGTATAGGCAATAATGTTTCCTGGTTTTCCCAAAGAAGCCTAAGAATTTAAGAAGATGGGACAGATGTGTTATAATTCAGTTCATCTGTAGCTCTGGTTGGTAGAGCTTGCAAATGACTTAGACTTTATATAAAATGTCTTACTTGGGAACAAGATAAAATAGGATGCAGGGCAAGATTTCAGAAGAGATTAGACTGCGTTCTCAGAGAAAGTTCGAGTTAGGTCCTTCCTCTGCCATTCACTAGCTTTGAATTTGGGCAAAGAATTTTTACTTTCGGCCCTCTGCTCGTATATCATAATGTTCATCCAACAACCATGCCACACTCTTAATTTTGTGTAGCTATTTTGAAACTGTGTTCAAAGTTTAGATGCAACAGAGGTTCTTTTTTGACCCAAAGATCACACAGACTTGGTCCAAATAGATGATGGTAATTGCATGCCTCCTACTGGAGACTGTTTTGAAGATGGACATGTTACCCATTTCTGGCCAATAAGACATAGAGGAGATCAACCTGGAAGAATTATGAGGAAATCTTCCTTGTTCTTAAAGAGATCCATTGGTAGAAATAGCCTTTTCTGCCAGTGCTCATCACTATAGGAGGATGTGATTTTTTGAACTGTGGCGGCCATCTTGTGATCAGGAAAGGTCAAGCTAGAATAATCAAAGCCTGCATCCCAAAGGAAGGACAGTAGAAGGAAGTGATGCCATTATGTTGACCCCTGGCAACATAACGAGTTGTTTCATTAACAGAGCTTGAGACTTTCTTATGGAAAATATTCAATTCTTCTCATTGGTAAGTCTGTTGAATTAGGTTTCCTATGGGACTTGACACCAAAGGCCTTTAATGGATAGACCAATTCTATAAAATGAGAATTCAAATATCTCTATCAGGGTTTTTTGAAAAAAGAACATGAGATATACGTATAAATAAAGATTTCATGAAGTGCTTTTCACATTGTATGTGCCCAATAAATATCATCAATGTTAGAATTAACAGCATTATAATTCTTACTTCCTAATGTTCCAAAGTAAGAAAGTTCAAACTATGAAGGTTAAGTGACTTGCCCAAGGTTACACAGTGAGCAAGTAATAAAGCAAGGAAGAGAACGTAAATTTCTAAACTTCCACAAGACAAGATGCTTTTCATCTAATGATGCTTTTCATTCTATGTCAGAGATGTACTTTTATGTGATTGCTGCCACTTTCCCAAACTCCAAATTTTTTAGAGGGTTTATTTTCTATTTTCTAAGGCTTCATGAGCTCTGTATTTTCTAGATTTCATTTTTTTATTTTCTAAAAGGAAAAATGTAAAAGAACAAACAATATATAGGAGTACAAAGGGCATATGTAATTGCTCCTTCTTTGCAAGAAATTTGTTTTACTTTTCAGATTCTTGCATTTATCTTCATATTTTCTCCCAAAGAAGTCAAAAACAAAACAAAACCCCAAAAACTTCATTTTAGGTTCTGGAAAATTGAAAGCAAAAAAGAATACCATTTATTATTTTTTTTATATAACAAATACTTCATCTTATCCCCTTGGTTGTCAGCCTGCTTTTCTTTTTCACTTCATTATATTTTCTTACAATGAGAGGAGAACCAGAAAATACGCAGCTATATCCCAATGGTGGATATAGCTTGGAATATGGAGAGGGGTAAATCAAAGAATATTAAAGAAGAAACTATTCCATATCACCCCATTTGCTTCCATTTCCTAACTTCTCCACAAATTGAAGCAGCAGATAATATTTATTGCTCCTGGTGATGTCATAGTTTTCTGGAAAAATTTATTTTAGAAGAGTTTTGTTTCTAATGAGTTGAAGAGCTTTGATTTGTGTGTTTTGTCCTGACCTTCTGGTTTCAGGACAAGGCTGGTTTTTAAGTCTCACAGTATTTCCTAGCAGATTTGCACTCAGCAAAGAATTGAAGCTTTCTTTGTCAACTTTGAAGCTTTATGTGTCATTGTGCAGTGAAAATAATGAAATACAGCATTATTCTTTTGTAGAGTTATCTTCCAAAGAAGTAATGTTTTCCCACTGAAGTTGAAAAAATAACTTTAGAGATTTACGGCGTTGGCATTGCCTGACAATTAGACGAGCTGGAAATACATTATTTCTCTTAGGTTATCAATAGCTTATATAGTTACTCAAATAATTTAATGTGTGCTTATTCCAGTTCCCTGCACTTTCAGAATCAGGCTGGTGGAACCAACACATAAGTTGATTTACCAGTGCCCCACGGCACGAAAACCATGGGAAGAATAAAAATCTCCAACAGAGCAGATCACACCCATTAATATTTGCAGTGGTTTCAGTGATTGATTCTTCCACATCCACTCCATTCCAGATGTCTAAAGGAATAACAGTAATGCCACTTCTCTAACTAGTCATTGGTCTAGGCATGGATATAGGTATATCCCTAGATCTACATTAATATACATGAATATAAATCTATATATACAGATATAAATCTATATGATATGAATCATATATATGGATACAAATATAGATATAGAGATATATATGAATTCTATATATGCGTATGACTGTAGATATATCTCTACATTTATATCCATAGTCACATCCATATATCTTAGATTAGAATTGGTTTGGACATGCATATAGATATAGAGACCTATCTATATTCTAGATACAGAGATATATCTATATTCATATCCATATATATCTCTGTATCAATATTCATGCCTACACCAATTATATCTATCTATCTGTATCTATGCCTAGACCATTCATATACACACACACACACACACACACACACAGACACACACGAATTTCTAGCAAATGAGGCAAGAGGGAAAGTCAGTTGGTGATGGACAAGAGAGGATTCTTGGATGAATGAGACCTAGAGAGAGTATCTTAGGCTGGATTCCCTAAAGAAAAGCCTGAGATGTGGATTCTTGTGCAAGATATTTGCTGAGGGTGTATTCCTTGGAGAAGAAGAGTGAGGGAAGCAGAATAGAGTGCAGGAAGAAGGCTAAGCAAGAGTATGTTCTCAGGTGGAGAATGGCTTCAGCCTGGTCCTACAGGAAGCTCTGGGACAAACACTTCACCTGGAGTTGGTCCCATGTTGCGGCAAAGGACTGATCTTTTGTAACTCCGTGTTGGTCAGTCACTAGTCATTGGTTGGCTCCCTCTTTTCCCAACCCTGATAAGAAAGAGCATTGCCTCTCAGGCAAGGTGGGTCCTGTTTTGCCAAATGTAATTCTCACAACAACTTAGGGACAAGTGTGCTGGCCCAGTAAGTGGAATCTGGACAAGGCACCAATAGCATCCCTTACTGATGATATGTCTGAAGCTACCAGGTGTCTGAACATGGTGCCCACACATAGAAGAGGGCAGGTCAAACTAATCAGAGAGAAATACAGTCAGAACCCTGACACACTCAGCATACTCTAGATTTCTTCTTATATGAGATAAATCGCAGAAGTTACTCAGACTCAAGAATTGTGTTATTGCCACCAAAATACCCTGACATGATACTTACAAAGAGGTGATATTTCATATATCACTATTGTAATAGGCAAACTGAAAAATAGAACATTCACACAGCACAGATAGATGATAAAATCAAAATATGTCTTCTCCCTGTCTTCCACACCTAACTGTCTCCTCACATAGCTTAACTATTTTCTTTTGACGATTTCCTTCATAATACTAAATGATATGCTTTTATTTATATTTTTATCTCTAAGTAATATATATTGACTTTTTGCCTTAAAACGAGAAATTTAGCTCATTTATGTTACCTCTGCTTCCCTGCTTTTCTGCTAATGTTTACTAGTTACATATAGGTTAATGTTTTTATTTTATCAGGTTAGGGTTTCAGAAATGCATTCATATCTTTTTTATGGATTCACCACCTTTGCATGATTTCTGACTCCCTAGATATAAGGTGAGAGAACATGCATCTCTGCACCTCCTTCCTGACCTCTCTCCTTGCTGATAGCTCAGAAATTTTCTCAGCTCTACCATCTTCATGTTGTTAAGATTTATCACAGTAATGTTTCCCAATGCTTTATTTCACCATTAGCCTTAGAACAGACCTTATTTAAGTTCACTACTCCGGGTCATCCTAAGGTGTAGGCTCCCAAACCCAGTGTATCATAGCAGTGGTGGCTCCCGCCTGTAATCCCAGCACTTTGGGAGGTTGAGGCCGGTGAATTGCTTGAGATCAGGAGTTCGAAACCAGCCTGAGCAACGTGGTGAAAACTTTATCGACCCAAAATACAAAAATTAGGTGGGCATGCTGGGGTGCACCTGTGGTCCCAGTAACTCTGGCAGCAGAGGTGGGAGGATCACTGGAGCCCAGGAAGTCAAGGCTGCAGTGAGCTGTGATCATGCCACTGCCCTCCAGCCTGGGCAACAGAGAGAGACCCTGTCTCAAAACAATAAATGAATAAATAAAAATAATAAATAGAACATAATTTAAAAGTTAAAAGAAAAAGGAAAAAAGGAAGAAATAGAAAAATACCCAAAACAGTTACAGAGCAAGAATCTTCCATGGGCATACCAAGCTTTCCCTCCCTTTCCTCGTCACATCAAGCACTTCCTTTCCTGGGTACAAAGTCCAATAAATAAACTTTGCCCATGCATGTCAATATCGCTTTTCCTTGGGGTGGAAGGAACAGATGAAAGGCAAAAAGGAGCATAAGTTTTACCCAGAGAGATCAACATCTCCTTGTCTTGGTAATTTCAGGAATTCCTAGCACTTTTTATTTTAAATCTGTTAGCAATTTTAATCATAAAATTAAAAATGTGTTTGTTGTAAAATTACTCATTTACAAACATTTTATTTATTGTTTGTGTCCTCTATTACAGTGTCGGCAACTCAAGGGCTGAAATGTTATACTCTTAGAACGATCTTGCATAATAACATGGTAGATACACATACAATAATTAGAAACGTACAGGGTAGTAGAAAGAGCACTAACAAATCTGAGGGTCAGTGGTTCCCAGTTCTGCCACTTAAGTGCCTATTCATTAAAAGTACATTTTGCATTTCTCCTCTGTGCCGGGGAATTTGCTGGGTACTGAAGAATAGCCTATGTAACCTAAACATACAGTCTAAGTTTCACATGACGAGTATAAGTACATTAGAAAAAGCAATGTGTATTACTTTGGAAAATACCAGTATTTTGGCTTATTGAAGCATAAAGCATGAGGCAATGGCTAAAGGGAGATGAGCTTGGAGAGACAGGGAGGGTCCAGATCATGGAAGGCCTAGACTGCCAAACCAAAGAGCCTGAGTGTTATCCTGTAGTTGTATGGGAGTCATACAACTACAAGGTTTTAAACATACAAGGTTTTAAACAGGTTAGACATAGCTATTAAATAGAGTCCTGTATTGCAGATAGGAGAATGGCTTTAAGGGGAGGTGACCAGTGTCGGACAGACTGGAAACATTTCATTGCCCAGGTTTGAAGTGAGGAGAAACTGATCTAGGATGTGGCATGAGGAATAAAGAGAAGGAGAGAGATTTGAGGAACTGCTAGGAAGTGAAATCAGCAAAATATGAGACGGATTAATACATAGCGCTAAGTGAAGAACAGGAAAGTAAGAGTAAAAGAGTGAAAAAGTAACATCCCAAGGCTTCTATCATGGTGACTGTTGTGGCCACTGACCAATAAGACATGGAGGTGATAAGCAGAAGAAGACAAGAGGATTAGAGTCAGGGAAAAACCTGTGATGACAAAGATAAGAGTGGAAGAGAAAGTAAGCGATTGAAAGATGGTACGCTGCTAGCTTTGATGATGGAGGAAAAGGAAACAGCCAAGGAATGCATGGGGTCCCAGGAAGCTGAATAAGGCGAGGAAACAAGTTCTCCCCTCAGAGCCGCCAGAAGGAGTCAGCCCTGCCAACACCTTACTTTTAGCCCAGTGAGACTGATTTTGGACTTGTGACCTCTAGAACTGTATGATAATAAATCTGTGTTGACTTAAGCAACAAAATTTGTGGTAATTCGTTATAGCAGCAATGCAAACTGAAACTTCCAAAAGTATGTATTGAATACCTACTATGTGCCAATGTGTATCTTTTAGAAACCAACATACTCATGGAAGAGAAAGAAACAGGAGGAAATTATTATAACTATACTGTGAGAGGGGCTGAAATAAACAGAAGTTTGTACAGTCAACTGTGGGGACAGAAAAGGCAAACCAGTCAATTCTCCCAAGGATAAGGGGCAGGAAGGGCTTCACTGTGGTGGTGAATCTCAGCTGAGTCTCAAAGGATGAATGTAAAAATTACTAGATGATTTCTGAGACTCCTTTAAAAAGCAGCACTCTGAGATCAGTGAACTCTTTTTACATGGAGTAATTAACTTGCAAGACATCTTGGGAAACAGGCAGCCATTCTGGGTTGAAGTAATGAATTTCCTCAATTACTCTTCTGAGCTCTTGTTAGCATGACTCCCATTTCTCTCCTCCAGATGATCCCTCTGGGTGATGACATTTGATATACCCTGTCATTCTGAACAATTCCAATAATTGTAATTCCACTTATAGTTCTTTGTTTTTCATTATTTATTAATGCATTAGTTTTCTACCAAAAACTGGGTAGCTCAAAACAACAGAATGTATTGTCTTAGAGTTTTGGAGGCCAGAAGTCCATAATTAAGGTGTTGTCAGGGGCATGCTCTCTCTGACAACTCTAGAGGAGAATCCTTCCTTGCTTCTTCTAGCTTCTGCAGCTTGCTGGCAATGCTTGGTGTTCCTTGGCTTGTAGATGTGTGACTGCAGTCACATGGCTGTCTTCTGCTTGTGTGTCTTCACCTCATCTCTCTCTGTGTGTGTCTGTCTCTGTGTGCAAATGTCCACTTTTCATAGTGACACCAGTCATTGTGTATTAGGGCTCACCCTAACGACCTCATCGTAACTCAATTACATCTGTAAATATTCTATTTCCATATAAGGTTAAATTCTGAGGTAAGGTGGATTAGGAGCATAATGTATCATTTTTGGAAGACACAATTCAACACATAATAATTGATTACCTCAGTTTATTTATACTTATGAATGGATTAGAAAGACCAAGAATATCAAAAAGCTACTTTGTTCTTTCCTAGGCAAAAGAGAAAATGTAGGGTGGAAATTTGCCAGTAAATAGGTTAAGACTAAAAGCAAGAAGACAATAAATAGGATAAGATTAAGAACAAGAAGATAATGAAAAAATATGCAAGTAGTAACAAAATTACTCTGTTTTAAAACTGATGATAAATTTTCTATTTAAATGTTTTAGAGATTTTTTAGGCTCTTTTAGAAAATAGTTTATGATATCACCTGAGATTTTTATAAATGTAAGTTATTTCAGAAAGGAATTTGAATCTGGAATAATATAAATGCATATAGAATTGTTTTTATGTAAGGAAGTTAAAAAATTGATCATGAGGTGCAGAAGTTGTAGCAAAAAAGAGGAAGAGAAGACAGTCGGTGACATCAAGATTTCAGTTGCCTTTCTTCTCTTAAGTTCTACTACATGGAAGGAGGGATCAATAATTCAGAAAAGCAGGATGTTAAAACTTTTGGAAACTTTATTCTTTCGGCAGGAAGTTATGAAAAAGGCTGCTAGTATGACACCCTGTGGTAAGTTATTCATCATCACAGCTGCTAGGAGCTCCAAGGGACTGCCAAGCTGAGCTGCTTAAGCGTTAAACCACCCTGACCACCCTGAAGCACCAGATCACAGCCAAGAAAGGAAAGATGGTAACTCTATGTACGTAAAATAGGGTGAGTTACAGGCATACGCTTATTGAGTATGTTTCAAGAATTAAGAATGAATGAGAAAGACACATTTTAATTTTCTTCCCCTAATCTGCTTTCTAGGGCTGTGCATTTTCACTATTCAATGTGTATGCCTTTGTTTTATTTTAAAATAATGACTGGAATTATAGAAATATGGAGTCAACTTGAAAAAACATGTCAGACTATTTAAAAGCTGATATCAACGCCGAAATGCTTTTTTTCTTCTATTTTTAGTAGACCCTAATTGTCAGTGAAATAGCAGATGGTCTCTTGACTACTGGTTTCCTATGGCTCCTGACATTCCTTGACTCATGGCAACATCACTGCAATCTCTGCTTCCATCTTTACATCTCTTCTTTGCCTTTACTCAATCTCCCTCTGCCTTCCTCTTAAAATGATACATGTGACTGCATTTAGGTCCCATATGAATAGTCTGGGATAATTTCCTCATCTCAAAATCCTTAGCTTAATCACACTTGCAAAGAGTCTGTTTCCAAATAAGGTAATATGTACAGGTTCCAAAGATAAGGACTTGATGTGTTTCGGAAGCACAACAGCCTGGTATAAACATAGAGTTTGCAAAACTAAAACTTTGACATAATGATAATAAACATGCAGTACTGCGTGGTGGTTAATAAGGTCAGTTCTAAAGTCAACCAACCTGGGTTCAAGTCCCTGCTGTGCCATGTATTACTTGTGTGACTTCAAGCAGGTGAGTCAACATTTCTGTACTTCCCTGTCCTAATCTGTAAGATGGGGCCAATATTCTCACCTCTATTAAAGGCATGTGAGAAGGAATAAACGAGAGGATTCACTTAAAGGATGTAGCATGTGATTTTCACATGGCAAGGTTTCAGTATTGCCTATTGATAAAACTAGTAAGAACAGTGGCAGAAGAGTAGAACTTTGTGAAATTGCCAATATGATTCTCAATTATTCTCTTTAACTCTTAAAATTTTCCTCTTGGATCACAGAAAATGTCTGAGACCAGATGAGTACTTTTATTTGACAGAAAAGACATCAAAATAGCTTTTTTAAAATAAAAGAATACACCAGGAGCAAGAGGGGCCACAGGCAGAAATATTAAATAGAAATAAATGGGGATTTCAGTCTAAATAGTTTCCCTTGTGGCAATACAAATACAGAATTGATTTCCAAGAAAGGCACAAAAGCAAATAGCAGAAATGCTTTTAAATGGGTAGGCATTATTTGCTTAAAGGATGACTAAAGGAGAAGCCGTAATTTCAGATTAAAATAGACTACAAGTGGGTGGATTATTAGTCTAAGCAGCTCTTTTTTAGTGTCCAGAGGTATGTTTCAAAAAATTAGAAAAAAATACTATCCTGGAAGCATAGGGTACTCTAGAATTCTGTCACGTCTTAAAAGAAACAATTTGTGAATCTACTTTGAATGGAAGACATTCTCACCAGCAGGCAGAGTGTGTGGTCCTTTCATTTAGGTAAAAATGGTTGCACATGCATTCCTTTATTTTAAATTTGGAGTTGAAGAAAAATTGCGAGGACATCTAGGGGTTCAAATCTACTTCATATCAACCGTAAATCTGATTTCAGAGAACTAGTCTCTAGGTGACGAGTAGTTGAGTACAGAGGAAGTCAATTCTAGAGGAAGAATTCTCTGGAACCACAAAATAGATACTCAGAATGATTGAATCAGCTAAATATCTCCTTGTCAATTTTATATACAAAAGGCTCGCATTCAAAATGAAGTTTAGTTTTTGCCTCCCTGAAATTATATATGAATAGCAATTTTTATTGGAGAACAGCATCGACATGTGAAGCTTTATTTACTCTTTGCTGGTACAGGAAGGAGTATTATTATCCCTTTCCAGAATTATCTTTAGCAGTTTCTATCAATTTCCTTGTCATTTTGAGTCTACCAAAATCATTTCTCTGGCACCAAATTCTAATGGGATTCTTCTTTATTGCTTTCCTATAATAGGATTGTTAACAAGCCTCCTGTAGTAACCATCAGCACACCTTTTTATTATAATCAGCATTAGTATTCATCCTAGCAGGGGATGTCAGGTTGTGAAAAAGCCTTGTAATAACTTCCCATGTTGGCAGAGTCTGATTCAGTAGGTTTGGCATAAGGCTTAGGAATTTGGGTTCTTAAAATCTCTCCAGTAGCTTCAGTGTTTTCTGGTGGTTTAATGACATTAATGTACAGGTTAGTAGGAGAACCTTCTCTCTAGAAAAGTGATATGTATGATTCCTTAAGGAGACACTCTAATTCTGCCTCTTGTGACCTCTAGTGCCCTGGTGTGTCAATATTTATACCTATGTGCATGTGTGCTTGTGTGTACGTACGTGTGTGTTTTACAGTGCATGAAATAATGCCTATTTACTTCCAAACATTTGGAAAAATCTTGATTTAGACTAGAAGTGGAAAGAAGAAAGTGAAAAGTCCCCTAATAATCAAAACTTTAAAATTATTTGAGTATTGACTATAATTTCAATAACAAAGATTCTTAAAACTAACAATGGAGTGATAGTCTAGAATATCATAGCTATCAATATTCTTAACCTTTTTTACTTCCTTCCAATTATGGGATTTATGAATTTCATGTATCTTTGAGTATGTTTTAAATTTTTTTGAGCAAACTTGCCAGTAACTACCAACAACAATAACAATAATCACAATAGCTGACACCAGTAAGTTTCAGGGACTATAGCAAGCATTTTACATATAGTTTATGTAAATTTACAACTACCTTATCAGAGCAAAATTATTACTATTTCTGTTTTATTGAGGAGGAGATTGAGGTGTTAAGTAACAAAGAAGTTAAATCATACAACTGAAAACTGGTTAGGTTAAGATGATCCCATGAAATCTAATTTTAAAGCTTAACACCTCCATTAAATAAATAAAACTATTAATATTTAAAGAAGTGGCATTTTAGAGCACAGGCTTATTTAAAACTTTGCAAATTTTTGCCTCAGGACATGATGCCCTGAGACCAGATTGTTATTTCTTCATTCATCGATTTTTTTATACAGTGTTTACTTCCCAAGGGATTTCAAGTTGGCTTATGAGAGCAGACACGTATGCTAGAGATAAACAATCTAAGAACTGGAAGTTTGATCAGCAGCAGGGAGTATCAATAGCTGCCAGTAGAAGACCTAGCTGAAATGAAGCCACTGTGATTCCAAGCAAAGTTGTGACAACTCAGGCAGGAAAGAAAACAGCCTGAGTGTAGAGATTAACATTTGTGTTCTGAGTATAGGAGAAAGAGTTCTTGAGATACTAATCTTAGAGATTTTGCTTTCTTGCTGCTCTTTCCAATCTTTTCTTTCTTCATCAGTCTGGGGTACCCCGTGGCCTCCAGGAGAGCTAGGGTTGTTGTAGCAGAAATGTAAGGAGAAAAGCAATTATTTTCAGTAGTCATTTAGTCATTTTAAGTCCCACACTAGCTTTCTAAGAATCAAAAAGAAAGTCTCGCTGGAGAAGTTTTCACATGGAAGTTATTAGAGATGCGTAGACATTGGGCCTCATCTCTGTGAGACCCCATAAGGCTCCTTGTCTAGGGGGGTGAATATCATGAACATGGAAGAGTTCACTGGTCTAAGGGAGAAGGTCCTGCCCCGATGGATCCTGGTGGAAGCACGACGAGGGTGACTTCTCCATCCTCTTAGACAAAGGAGTCATAACCTCATTCTTCAAAACTCTTTAAGTTTTGAAGACTTCTTTAAGGCCTTTCATCTACAGCTGTCGGCATGTCTTCTGCGGCCCACCCAGCAAGAAGGACCCCTGCTTATGCTGCTGGAAACTGCCCCATGAGAACAATATCCTAGTCATCAGCCAGGACACGGGGCAAGGTCCTCAGTCCTTAGAGTGGAAAGGAGTGGTGTGGAATAAAAACTCTTAGCACAAAAGCTAAAGGTAACCAACCCCACATTAGCACTGACATAGGAGAAATGTAGTGCTTCGATCTGATACACACCTACATGCACAGAGTAATACTGGAAAGACATTGAATATTACTATAAAAACAATGCATCCATTAATATTGCATTTTTCACTTAAAAATCACTTTCACATGGAGTAAGTAGGAGTCTTTTAAAAAGATGCAGACACACTTTTTAACACCAAAAAAATGTATTCCCTATTTATTGACCTTCTTCTCACAATAGGATATAAGCTCCATGAGAGGGGATATCTTATTAACTGAGTGTCTTATTCACTACCATGCTTGAATGTGATGATAGAATTATGTCTGGCACTTAATAATTATTTCCTGTGAACAGACTCTGTGACTAACCCTGCTATTAACTGAATGAATTAATGTGGGTTTGAAATGATGCCCTTAGGGTGGAAAAGAGTAATCCCTTGAACGTCAACTCTGGTCAACTGGTATTGTTTCCAGGGAATACAAAACAGAGAACTTTAAGCATGGATTTTAACGGTTATCTAATTGAACTTTAAACAATTTGAATGTGGCACCTGGCATAACTGGATTCTGATAACACAGTTATCATAACAGGCACATTAGCTGGCACAGATCAGAAAATGGACCTCAGGTAACTGAAAGACTCAGTGATCTGAAGTATTTAGCACTGTCCATCTAAATGCCCGGAAATGTCTGCCTACCTCGAAATCATGGTTTCAGTTTTACCTACTGGATGTTGTGCTGCTCTTTCTGACAGTAATTTGTAGTTAAAGTTCAACTCTTTCTGCAACTTTTGGAAAATAAAGAAGGGTACTTGTATTAGTCTACTCTCACATTGTTTTTAAGAGCCTATGTAAATATACATGACACTGTATATTTATAAAGAAAAGAGGTTTAATTGACTCACAGTTCTGCAGGCTGTAGAGGACACATGGCTGGGAGGCCTGAGGAAACTTAAAACCATGGTGGAAGGGGTGGCAGACATGTCTTATACGGTTGGAGAAAGAGGACGAGAGAGTGAAGGAGGAGGTGCTACAGACTTTTAAACAACCAGGTCTCATGAGAACCCACTCACTATCATAAGAACAGTAAGGGGGAAACATGCCCCCATGATTCAATCACCTCCCACCAGGCCCCTCCTCCAACACTGGGGATTACAATTCCACGTGAGATTTTGGCAAGGACACAAATCCACACCATCAGTATTCATCTTCCTGTTTGCTGCTGAAGCAGAGAATGTGCATGCTGTTTGTTCAAAAGTGATACATATTTATGGTAAAAAAAAAAATGCATAAATCTCAAAAGAGAAAAATTACCCAGAGAAAAACAGTACTGATAATATAGTACAAAACTTTCTAGAGTACTTTCATGCACACAGATGCATCGTTTTCACAGAAAATAGTTATTTTATGCATACTGCTTTATAACTTGCTTTCCTCCTAAAATATAATGTGTGCATTTCCCCATACATACCCTTCTCCAGCCGTACTGTTATTCTTCAGTCATGCTCTTTTAAGAGCTATACCATTTTTCATCATAACGATCCACCTAATAATGGACTTAATTCTTTTCCTATTGGTGGATTTATAGGTATTTTCATTTTTAAATGTAATATATAGATCTTGAATATATATATATATATTTTTTGAGACAGATTCTCGCTCTGTTACCCAGGCTGGAGTGCAATGGTGTGATCTTGGCTCACTGCAACCTCTGCCTCCTGGGTTCAAGCTATTCTCCTGCCTCAGCCTCCCAAGTAGCTGGGATTACAGGCATGCACCACCACACCCAGCTAATTTTTGTATTTTTAGTAGAGAGAGGGTTTCGGCCATGTTGGTCAGGCTGGTCTCGAACTCCTGACCTCAAGTGATCCACCTGCTTCAGTCTCACAAAGTGCTGGGATTACAGGCGTGAGTCACAGCTCCCGGCTGAATGTACATTCTTTTAGTGATGTTTGTACAAATGTATACTTACATAGTTTGGATATGTTATTTATGGAGCAATTGCTGTCTTCTTCATCAATAATTTTTGTAATTTTGATTGAGTTGCGCATCCACATTAAAATAATTCATTTTTTAAAATTAGCTTTAGTGTACTATGCCCTTACTTCAAAAACATTATTTCGTCACTCTTGAGCTTAATTTCATTTTATTGCTGTATCATTGGATGTGTTTTTCAAGTTACTGAAGAATGATACATAAATGGGTGATGTACTTTATGAGTCCTTCCAAATATAAGTGTGAATTTTTATTGCCTTTATACATGATAATCTATTTGGCCTGAGACAATGTTTGGTTATATCCTCCCCACCCTCAAACTATGTAAATATTGCCCTAAATTTTCTTGCAAATGTTTCTGAGAAGAAAAGTCTTGGCCTAATCTGAATTTTGGTTATTTATTGGTTATAGATATAGATGTAGATAAATAGACGTAGACACAGACTGGTATATCTAGATATAGATATAAACATATATATAAACATATGTTTTTATCTAGAGGTTTTACAGATGTTAAAAAAACTCCTGTAAATAAAAATATTGTCAGATGTACTTAGGTGTAGATTTCCTTTGATTAAGTTTGCCTAGAAGATAGTTGACTCTTAAAACTGCATATCTGGATATTTTTTAGTTCTGAAAAGTTTCTTAATGCTGTTTCGTACTTTTGTCCTCCCTTATAAATAATAATTGTCTTTTTGTTGTATTTCCCTCTCTCTATTTTGTATCTATCATTTATCCAGCCTTTGCGTTTCAAGAAAGTCACTCAAATTAGATCTCAACACCCTATTTTAGTTTTTTCATGGCATCATTTTGGTCTCTATTTCCTACAATGTGAGTTTTAATTTTTTATAATGCTTTAGTTTCTTGAAGATATTTTACTATATTATTCTTCTCTTTTTAAATATTGAACTGTTCCTTCTTATCTCATTCCATTCTCTTCTTATGTCTTTTTATTTCTGTTTCAAAGAAGCCACATCTAATTTAATTTGATAAAAGTGCCAAAATCTTCTTAAAATGTTCCTCTAAGATAATTAGATCACGATTTTCCACCCATGTGCTCCTCTTCTGAGTCTTCAGAATACAATTTCTTTTCTTTTTTCTCCCCTATTTGACCAGGGATATAGGTTTTTCTTTATTTTCTTTTGACTTTTGTACTAGTCAAATTCCACTCTCAGATTTGTACCTAGAGGGTAAGATATAGACAAGCCCCCGTCCAATTGCTATGGTTTGGGTGTGAGTCCCCACCCAAATCTCATGTTGAATTGTAATACCCAATGTTGGAGGCAGGGCCAGGTGGGAGGTGATTGAATCATGGAGGCAGGTTTCTCACAAATGGTTTAGTACCGTACCCTTGATACTGTCCTTGTCATAGTGTGTGAACTCTCATGCAATCTGGTCATTTAAAAGTCTGTGGCATCTCCCCCATCTCTCTCTGGCTCCTGCTTTCCACCATGTGATATGCCTGCTCCCCTTCAACTTGTGCCATAATTTTAAGTTTCCTGAGGCCTCTCCAGAAGCCAAGCAGATGTCAGCATCATGCTTCCTGTACAGCCTGCAGTAACGTGAGCCACTTAAACCTCTTTTCTTTGTAAATGGCCAACTCTCAAGTATTTCTTTATAGCAATATAAGAACAAACTAGTACATCAACTACCAATTTTTGGTAGACTTTTTTTTTTTCAGTTTTGTACTGTTCTTCTCATCCCACAAATGACTGATAGTCTGAAAAATTGGAATACATGAGACATTATGTAGAGTTACTGGGAATTCTCCTGTCTTTACCCTAATGTACAAGCATTTGCACATGGAGACTATAACATATTCGGAGTTACTGCATTTAAATGGGCCTAGAATAAAAGAGGGGCAGAAGCAAGACACACCTCTCTGTCTCTTAAAAAGCAAAGCCTAGGTTGGGTATGGTGGCTCATGTCTGTAATCCCGGAACTTTGGGAGGCCAAGGTGGGTGGATCACTTGAGGTCAGGGGTTCGAGACCAGCCTGGACAACATGGCAAAACCTCATCTCTACTAAAAAAATATATATATATATAAATACACACACACACACACACACACACACACACACACACACACACATATATACAAAAATTAGCTGGGTGTGGTGGTGCGCGCCTGTAGTACCAACTATACGGGAGACTGAGGCAAGAGAATTGCTTGAACCGGGGAGCCGGAGGTTACGGTGAGCCAAGATCTCGCCACTGCACTCCAGCCTGGGTGACAAAGAGCGAAACTCCACCTCGAACAACAGCAACAACAAACCAAACAAACAAACAAAGAAAAACCAAGCCCTATGTGAAAGAGAGACCAACCCTGCCCTAGTCATCTGGTTAAAGCATTCATTCCCTGGCGACCTGAGTCAAAGGGCACACAATGGGACAGGTTAAAAATGTCCTGGTTTTGTTTCACTTAGTCTATATTTCAAGAGGAAAAGCTGGGCATGCCATGAAGTAAAGTCTATATAGGTTTTATCAACCTAAATCCATCTATCTTATTATTTTATGTAAGTTCTGACAATTTCTGTTTTCAGGGTGTGCATTGAACAATGTTCAACAGACATTTATCAAGTCATTGCAATAGGCTGGTGTATGATGACTTCGCAGTGGAGTGATAAATTGTGAGATGCTGCAGGACTAGGGCTAGAAGAGGGCGGGAAGTGATATTTCTTAAAGTCTCATTTGAACTTTAACTTTTTATACAATCTGCAAATCTGCAGTCTTAAACCCTTGGTTTTGCCAGTGCAAAATGTGGATTCCAATGCAATAATATACAGAGATAATTATATAAAATTAAGTGAGGTGTTCACCAAAAAACTCTATTGGTTTTCTATTGTTGCCATAACAAATTACCACAAACTAAGTAGTTTACAAGAACACAAACTTGTTCTTATACAGTTATAGAGGTAAAAGTCCAACATCAGTTTCACCAGGATGAAATCATGGTGTTAGCAGAGTTGCATTCCGTGTGCAGGTTCTAGAGGAAAATCCATTTCCTTGCTTTTTCCAGCTTCTGGAGGTCTCTTGCATTCCTTGATGCATAACCTTTTCTTCCTCTTTAAAGCACATTACTTCAACCTCTCCTTTCATTGTCACATCTTGTTTTCTGATGCTGACCCTCCTGTCTCAATTTTATAATGACCATTGTGATTACATTGCCCACTGGACAAGCCAGGATAATCTTCCCATGTTGAGATCCTTAACTAAATTACGTCTGCCAAGTCCTTTTACCATGCAAAGTATCATATTCACAGGTTCCATGGATTAGATTGTGGACACCTGGGGCGGGTTGGGCAATTTTCTGTACCTCAGCCCTTTGCCTTACTTTTGTAGGTAGATCATAAATAGAATATTATTAAATACCATAGTCTCCTATTATCCATGGTTTCCTTTTCTGTAGTTTTAGCTACCTGCAGTCAACTGTGGTCCAAAAATATTAAACAGAAAATTCCACAAATAAACAATTTTAAAGTTTTAAATTTTGCACTCTTCTGAGCATCATGATAAAATCTTGCACTGTCCTCCTCCATTATGCACATGACATGAATCATTCCTTTGTTCAGCATCTCCATGCTGTAGACGCTACCTGCCTATTAGTTACTTAGTAGCCATTTCAGTTATCAGCCAGACTATCTCAGTATTGCAGAGTCTGTGTTCAAGTAACTCTTTAGTTAACAATGGCTCCAAAGTACAATAGTAATAATGCTGGAAATTCGAATATGCCAAAGAGAAACCATAAAGTGCTTCCTTTAAACGAAAAGGTGACCTTGGTGTTCTTTGGCTAGGGTTTGTTACTCTGCATGGTTTTAGGCGTTCACTGGGTTCTTGGAACACATTCTCCCATGGATAAGGGGAGACTACTGTATGCCTTCTCCCAACATTTCAGTGTTGCTGGTACACATGTATTAGCTATCTATCACTGCATAACAAATTATCCCAAATTTAGTAGTTTACAACAACAAATATTCATCATCTCATGGTTTCTGTGAGTCAAAAATATAGGTACAGGTACAAATTAACAGTATACCTCTGGCTCAAGGTACCTCATGAGGTAGCAGCAGTCAAGGTATCAGTTAGGGCAATAATCTCATCTAAAGGTTGGATTGGAGATGAGATCTACTTCCAAGCTCGTTTATATGGCTGTTGGAAGGCTTCAGTTCTTCATTTTTGGGCCTCTCCACAGGGATGCCTCCCAACATGACAACTGGATTTTGTCAGATGAGCAATCCAAGAGAGAAAAAGTGAGTATGCACAAGATGAAAGCCAAAGTCTTCATCTAACATAGTCTTAGAAGTGATATCATGTCACTTTGCCATATTCTGGTCATTAGAAATGAGTTGATATCTGCAGTGCACATTCAAGAGAGTGGATATTGCACAAACGTCAGCAAGAAGGGATCATTGAGAGCCAGCTGAGAAGCTGTGTATCACTGGTACTCTAATATTTTGAACTGCCTGGATTTCCAGTGCCAAAATTACACAAATTATCTCTTCCTCTCTTTCCACTTGAGTATTTTTTTATTTCAGATATTAAATAATAATTCTAGGAAATTTTAAAATATATTTCAATGGAAAATGTTAACAGTCTGTGCAATTGTGGAATTCATTTGTGAAGAATAATGTAATAATTATGGATTTTCAAGCCATCTTAAGAGTGTTTTTAAAAAAACACTATTTGATAATAATGGCTGGAAGGCAAAATACTAGAATTCAAGTTATTACCCTAAATTGAAATACGCTGGTGGATATTTTCTAATAATAGATAAATAAAAGTCAAATTGGAGAAATATGTCTCTTGTACCCTAAATAACAACCGCAAAAAAGTCTTATGATAAAAAGTACCCCTGTATTTCCATCCTCAGTTGAAAGATTATTTTATTGAAAGATTAAATACTTGATTATTTTAAATAATGGATAACACATAATGTACACTTCTCCCATCTCTTAATATGCTCAATTACAAAAAATGAATTCAACTAAATATAAAGATATTTTAAAAGTTAAAAAGCTTTCTAAGAACTCAACACTCAGAAATCACAACTTTGATAGTTTTTGCTATAGTTTTTATCTCCGCATTTTTAATAGATGAAATTGTGCTACATAACTGATTTCTAAGTAAGTAAATACATATCATAATTCAAAAATAATATGAAAGTGGCTTAGTGATGGATTATACTTCACCAATATCTTACCCTTCAATATTCACTTTCTAATTCTACTGTCTGTGCTTTCTCGCTTACTTCCAATTCATGTTTAGAGACCAGGGATGCTGCTACATATTCTACAGTGCATACGACAGCCCTCCCTGGCACCCGCAACAAATCTTGTCTGATCCCTAATGGCATTAGTGCTGAAAAATTCTAGTTTCATGTTATTCTGGATGTGGTACCCAATACAATTAGGAAAGAGAAAGAAATGAGAAATACAAATGTTAAAAAGACACACTTATTATTTGTAGGTGAAATGAACATATACTAGTCAACCCCCAAAAAACTATTTAAAATACTATTGATCAGGGATGGAATAATTAATTCTATTATAAATAGCCTAAGAGAAAATTGACATGTATTACAACTTGTGATATTTTAAGATGTATCAACTGCAACCTAATGTATTCAAAAAATGAGAAAAAATGTAAGCATTTATTTCTTTTATAACTTGTTACTTTTTCTAATCATTTTCATTTTTAATTGTCTATTTTTTGTCAACAAGTGTGATTTGGAGTGTAAGTTCTATACAGGAGGTTGATTTGGTGATGCAGCTGTAATGACAGGGAAACATTCCAGGTTAAAAGGCTATGCTAGGATATACATCAACATATTGCTTCCTTCACTGAGAAAGTCTTGCTGTGAAAAATGCCAGCTGACCTAATCAGTATGCTTACTGATGCAGTAAAAATTATGAATTATGTAAAAATTTACCATGGTTGTTGATCGTAAATGTTATTGCATAATGACATACGTGGTTATCAAGGGGAAGAAATTGTTTACAATTTTAATACTTCCATGTGCCAAAAAATGCAATTTTCAATTGGAGATAAAACATAAAGAGCAAAAATGAAAGCTAGAAGCTTGGAAGAATCATTTCTAAAGATCATTGTTACAAGTTCCATAAGATAATAATAAGTAACCATGAAGTACGTTAGTGATCTGAATACTGTACACTTGCAAGAAGTTATCATACTAAATACCTTCCAAATTTGATAAGATGTTTTGAATTTTCTTTTTGGTCAAAAGAAGATCCATTCTAGGTAATGGATTAGTTTTGAATCTATGTCTTTCATCAAGTGATATTATAGGCTGGACACAGTGGTTCATTCCTATAATCCCAATACTTTGGGATGCCAAGGCAGGAAGATCGCTTGATTTCAAGACTAGCCTGGGCAAGCACACGGTGAGGTTTTGGCTCAAAAAAAAAAAATAATAATAATAATAATAATTAAACATTTTTAAAAAGAAGTGTTATCAAATGTATAACCTTAAACAATAAGTTGTTAGAATTGAATACCAATGAAAAAATTGAAGATAGATTGTGAAAATACAGCTTTATTTTCATCCTTTTGGAAAAGTTAAAAATTAATACCAAGAACTTGATGAAATTGCTTTAACATCTCATTTCCATTACCACGAACATACTTTTGAGAGACATGTTTCTCTACTATGAATCAGTAAAACAGTTCAGGCATACTTTGTCCCCATATGAGTAGTAGTAGTGTGAATCTCACCCAGAAAAGACAGTGGGCAAGAAGAAAGCCAACTGGTCACATTAAAACCTTTAAATACTGATATATATATATATATATATATATGAATGTGCATTCAATGTATGTATATAGATTTTTAATATGAAAAACTGTAGTGACAGACTAGATTTTCTAAAATTTTATTTCAAAGGAAGCACGGATCTAAAAAGACCTAAAAAGAGGGAAAAAATTAAGAAAATTCTCAAAGAAATTCTCCCTCAAAATTTGCCAAGCCCTAGTGGTTTTAAAGATTAGTTCTTTTAAATTCTTAAGCGACAGATAACTAGTATAACTAGTGAATAGTTCCGGAACATAGAGAGAAAGGATTAATTCCAATGACAAACAAGAAAACTTAATAAACAAGACAAATAGGTTAATTACATAAAAAGTAAGTATAATAATGCCAAAAAGGCATTTGATGATGATGAACATCCATTACTGATTTAAAAAAATAGAAAATAGGATAAATGAATATTTTAATGTGCACATATTAACAAGGAAGTCAGATACGTGTGCGCGCACACACACACACACACACACTTCAAGTCAAAAAGTCAGCATTATGCAGAATGAAGAAATGCTAGAGCTATTTTCATAAGTCAGGAACAAATTAAGTTCTTCGTTCACCATTGTTGAAGCTCTAATATAGATGCTATTATGGTAAATTAAATAACAGGCCCCCCTACTGTATGTTCATGCTCATGTATTACTCCCTGAAAGCTATGGGAATTTTATATTACATGGCAAAAGGGAATTTGCAGATGTGATTAAGGCTACAGACCTTAAATAGGGAGATAATCCTGGTTCATATAGGTGGGCCCAATCTAATCATGTGATCCTTTAAAAACATAAACACATAAACAAGAAATCAAAGAGATTCCAAGCAGGAGAAGGCTTTGATGCACTGTTGCTTGTTCCAATGTGGAGGATCCACATGCAAGAACCTGATAGAGAACTGAAGAAAGCCAAGAGTGGCCCCTGGATTATAACCAGCAAGGAAAGAGTGGACCATAACTACAAGAAACTGGGTTCTTCAACAACCTGGCTGGGCTGGGAAATACCTCCCAAAGCCTCTTGATAACAGCCCAGCAAGACGGTACCATGATTTCATCTTTGTGAAACCCCAAGCAGAGACACCAACCTGGATGACCCAGTCCAGACTTCTGACTCACAGAACTGTGAGATACAAATTTTGTGTTTTTTTAAGCTGTTAAGTTTGTGTAAATTTTTATGGCAACATTATAGACTGAATTGTGTCCTTACAAAATTCACATATTAAATCTATAACCTCCAAAGTGACTGTTTTTGGAGAAAAGGCCATGTAAGGAAACAGCAAGAAGGGAGCTGTCTCCAAAACAAGAAGAGAGGCCTCACCAGAAATCAACTCTACTGGCTCCTGGATCTTGGACTTCCAGCCTCCAGAACTGTGAGAATATGAACTTCCATTGTTTAAACCACCTAGTCTGTGATGTGACGGTAGCCTTGGCAAATGAATACAGGCAGTGATAGAAAACTAACAGAGTTAGTAAGAGCTATCAACAGGAGAATGACCCTTACAATGTGAAATGTGTGTTTGTTTGTTACACTTAGTTGACAGTATACTTTTTCAACTTAGAAATTTTATCTATGAATCAAATGTATCAGTTCTTTCCTGACTTCTGGATTCTATGTCTTGCTTAGAAGGCTTTAAATCCCTACACTAACATCAATTGCTCCCTCACTCAGTCTAGCATCATGTTATTTATTTGTTTCAATAGGTTTTTGAGGAACAGGTAGTGTTTGGTTACATGGATCAGTTATTTAGTGGTGATTTCTGAGAGTTTGGGGCACTCATCACCCGAGCAGTGTACACTGTACCCAATGTGTCGTCTTTTATCCCTCACCCACCTCCCACCCTTTCCCCAGAGTCCACAAAGTCTATTGTATCATTTTTATGCCTTTGGGTCCTCATAGCTTAGCTCCCACTTGTGAGTGAGAACATTCAATGTTTGGTTTTCCATTCTATTCTTGAGTTACTTCACTTAAAATAATAGTCTCTAGTTCCATCCAGGTTGCTGTGAATACTATTATTTCATTGCTTTTTATGGCTGGGTAGTATTCCATGGCATGAATATACATATACACATATAATCTAGAGATTATATATATACACAACATTTTCATTATCCACTCATTAATTAATGGGCCTTTGGGCTGGTTCCATATTTTTGCAGTTCTGGATTTTGCTGCTATAGATATGCATGTATAAGTATCTTTTTTGTATAATGACTTCGTTTCTTCCGGGTGGATATCCAGTAGTGGGATTGCTGGATCAAATGGTAGCTCTACTTTTAGTTATTTAAGGAATCTCCGCACTATTTTTAATAGTGGTTGTACTAGTTTACATTCCCACTAGTAGTATAAAAATGTTCCTTTTTCACCACATCAATGCCAACACCTATTTTTTTTATGTTTTGATTATGCCCATTCTTGCAGGAGTAAGGTGGTATCACATTGTGGTTTTGATTTGGATTTCCCTAGTAATTAGTGATGTTGAGCATTTTTTTCATACATTTGTTAGCTATTTGTATATCTTTTTTGAGAATTGTCTATTCATGTCGTTAGTCCACTTTTTGATGGGATTATTGGTTTTTGTCTTGCTGAATTGTTTGAGTTCCTTGTAAATTCTAGAAATTAGTCCTTTGTTGGATGCATAATTTGTGAAGATTTTCTCCCACTCTGTGGGTTGTCTGTTTACTCTGCTGATTATTTCTTTTGCTGTGCAGAAGTTTTTCAGTTTAATTAAGTCCCATCTCTTTATCTTCATTTTGTTACATTTGCTTTTGGGTTCTTGGTCATGAAGTCTTTGCTTAAGTCAATGTCTGGAAGGGTTTTTTCGATAGCATCATATTTTAATGGGAAGGTGCTAAACGAGTATTCTTCCCCTTCCCAAACCTGCTTTACTTTTCAAGGCTCTCTTCTATTAACTTGCTCTTTCTTGATTACCAGTTTCCCTGAACACCAAGAACAGCCCTTGGTATATGGTATTCACAAAATAAATTCGTCTCGACTAAAGGCAGTTAGTCTGGAGAAACACTCTATTCAATTGCCTTGTCTCAATTTCTGTTTTGTGTGTGGGGTTGGGGGTGGTATTATTTCTTCTCTCTGCTGACTGTCACAGGCATGAAGAAGGGAAATTCCACAATATACGTATTTCCTCTATAACCCATGATTATTGTATTGATAGAAAATTAAAACTGACATGTTGAGTGGGCAGCTCAAGCACTCATGTATCATGTGACCGATTAGAACAAAAAGGCACTCTTTGGACACTCCACTCCTGTTCAAAGCAATACCCAAGGAGTTTCTTCATTTCAATTTACCATTGAAAATTATTTCAAATCTCCATTCTGCTCCTTTTTTATTATTATTTTATTTTCTATTTTAAACAAGCACTCATTCATGGTCCATTTGGTTCTTTTTCCTGCTTTTCCTTGTGAACCACCTTTGCAAAATTAAAACAGTAAGAATAGTCTGACATCATTGACTCCATCCTGCTTCTAACCTCCAAGCTGTCCTTGTCAATCCTGGGTATAGGCCAAACTAACTTTTGGAGAAGCTTAGTTTATAGTTTAACCTTAAAGCAAGAATAATAATAGCTCTTCCTAAAATTAAACCATCTTTGTAAAACTAATGAAAAGCCACAAAGTTAGGATTAGGAAGGAGCCTGCTAAGATGTAGGCATAGTTAAATGACAAAATAACCAGCCATTGTTCTGGAATTCACAAAATTTATAACTTCCCCAATTACTGCTGTAGATAACATCACTATGACAGAACCTAAGATTGGCCTTTTGAGTTGTGTTTTCAGACTTTTACATTTCTGAAGATCAGCTGACCCCCACCTGGACTCCTGGTTCATGATTCAACCAGTCTTGTGGCCCCAGTCAGAGGTGGACCCAGCACAGGAGGACTGTTTCTCACATCCCTGTGATGACATCCTTGACTAATCAACAGCACCCATTCCTACTCTCTGGTTCACCAACTATCCTTGAAAACCTCAGTGATAACTCCCGTTCTCCAGCACAGGCTGGCCTTGCGTCAATTAAACTCTTCCTCTACTGCAATACCATTATCCCAGTGAGTTGATTTTGTCTGTGCAGTGGTCAGAAAGAACCCATCAGGTGATTACACTTGCTGTCTTCCCTCTGGACCCCAGGAAGGGGTATGTTGGAGGCATCTTGTAGCCACTCTTAAGAGCTAATTATTTGCATCTTGTCTCAACTCTATGTTCAGTGACTTCAAGTTGGTCACGGGAAATCAGTCATGGTGGGAGTCATGGTGCAAATGCTACAAATCGGAATCTTTTTTTCCCAGAGAGTACTAGCTCTTGGACTCAACCTGCAGCATGGGTTAGCCTTCTTCATGCCCTGGCCAGACACTCCTTCCCCTGTGAGAGAGGGAGAGAAAAGCAACCAAGAAAATCTGCTTGTCCTGTCACTAAGCAGTATTTACAAAGATTACTCAGAGGAAGCCATGAATGGCTTTTGGAAGTCCTTTATTGATCTGTCGGTTATTGCACTTTTATGTTGGAAAAATTATTAGCAATGTTGGGTTTTTTTTTTTTGATAAAATGAAGATTCAAAAGAATGATGTTAATTTTGGTAAAATAAAACTCTCAGCTTAAAATTTCATACAAGATCAATTTAATAAACTAAATATCTGTTAATAAGGCAATATTACTTATATTAAGTCCATAAGGAAAATTATACAGTGGTGTAACAAGTATATATGTTCTTGGCATGAAAATCTTAAGTGGAAAAAGTAAATGGCACAAAACTGTGTACTTTATTATTGGATTTATATATAAAAATTATATATAAATAGAAAGGAAACATTTGGGGGCCTTTGAGGTACTGATAATGTTCTGTTTCTTGATTTGGGTGATTATCATATTGGTGTTCACTTTGTAAAAATCCATTGAACTAAAAATTATGATATGTATACTTTTGTATATGTATGTTCTACTTTAATACAAACGTTCACTTAAATAGTATCTAAAGATATGTGTGTGTAATTTCTTAGAAAAAAACCTAAAAGTATTCATTCATTTAATAGTGCTTTCCTCTGGTGAGAGGAGTAGGATTTGGGAAATGGCACAGGGGAATTTCCTTTGTTACCATATAAATTTTGTATTGTCTGTACGTTTTATCATGATTATGCATTTTTTTACAGGGATAAAATATGCCCCCAAAGAACTATTAAACTATCAGCTACCCATCCATTCACATTACTTTTAACATTGATTTTTACTCTACGCTTTCAGCTGTTTCTCATGTTCTACTTAAAGTTCCAGATGGAGGGAGGATTGCATTTTCCCCCCTGTTTTGAAAACACATTAGCAAAGGCAACACCTCTAAAATGTGAAGTCTGTGTGATAGCCTCTTTCAAGGGAGTCTCTTTTGTAGTTGAAAGCAAGTAAATTACCCAAGATAATGCAAATTCCATTTTGTGAAATCTTTGTTGAGAGGTAAATGAATAACTGATCAGGACACTATAAGCCTATACCTTGGTCCTTACTCTCCTGCTCCACGGACTTGGTTAAATATTTTTTAAAGTTCTTGAAGGTTAGTGTGAGAAATTATTTGAGGACTAGAGATACAGTCATTAAGTAACATGTCCAAGGCTGGCATTGATGAAGGCTTCTGCAGAACCAAGAGAGTTCTTCACAAACCATGTTGTACATATTTCTTGAGACTTCACACCTAAGTTTCACCCACTCAGGAGTAAATTCCTAACCTACTTTAACTTGACCAGAGCTGTTACATATTGCTATGCAACAGTGCATGAGGCCAAATGAGGAGCTGAAACCAGCTTCTGCTGCCCATCATCAGCTGAGTGCCACATGGGCTGCCTTCACCCACAGGGGACATTATTTTCTAATTCCCAGAAAGCCACTATGTAGGTTAATGGTGGCTCTGACTGAACCATTCTTATAGAAAGTAGGACAATGTATTTGGCATTGATCATTTCAAATACCCTTTAAAATAAAAGTTATTTGAGAATATTACTTATTACTACATTGTATTAAGTTCATCTCCAACCCTGACACTTTCAGAGCCTTCCTAAGACTTTCAGTTACTTAATGTATATCAGGTTGGTGCAAAAACACACATGGAAATACCTAAAAACATTCTTCATTTCAGCATTGTTAATTTTTAAAGCTTTCCCCAGGGTTGCCTTTTTATATCTTTGATGCCTGAATTGGCAAAGAGAGACTTATTATATATTGTACTCTTTTCCCTTAAGGCAAATCAATAATAAATGTATTTTTAATTAGACCTGGCAGATCTGGGCTAGGAGTCTGAAATTTGCATTTTCATTCTGCCTGTAGCCCTGACTAGAAGCTTGGAAAAATTTTCACTCTCCAAATTCTGTGTAATACGGCACTACACTCTGGTTACTGGGAACCTTTTCACAACTAACCTCTTGGTCAAATCCTAATCTGTGGAGATCATCATAGAATTTATGTCCACTCCAAACTCTGTACAAATTCCTAGGCTTTTACTTGTGGCTTACGGAGGCAGAAAGAAGCAGAGAGACCCTATGGAGTCCTCTTCAGGCGCAGCTGATAAAACTAGAGTTACAAAAAAATAGGAGGTGGATTGTTGCCTGTAAAACTCTCCGATCTCTCAAGATCCCTGAGATAAAGCAAGGGGTGGCCAATGCAATCCCCTCTCTGGGAGAAGAATGCAAAAATGTGGTGCTGTGTTAAGATTCAGGAAACCGACCCTATTTCTCCAGGCATGGAGGTAGGGTCAGTCAAGAAAAACAATTGCTCTTCAGTTTCTCAGACATTCCATTCTCCTCCTCCTGTCTGAGAAATATGTTTGGAGTTAGAGCTCTAGGACATCTCACAATTTTCATCTCCCTGCTTTTGGTGTGTGATTGCAAAAAATCTCCTTTGTGTGATCGTCATGGACCAGAAAATTTGTGACCCATTCAGAAAAGGCCTGTGCTGCTGCTCCAACAATGACCCTGCTGCTGCCTCTGTGCCTGGGTCATCCCTAGCTTCCTCCATCTGGGGCAGGGCACTGGGCATCGATAGGTGCCTCAGGAAGATGATCAACCGCATTGTATGGTAGGCAGGAATGTGGGTATTCATGTTGCATTGACTGTAGCTACTTTGCTGTCACCCCCTACCTCCACCTCAGATTTATGTTGACTCAACCACTAGGCTGGGTTTAGGTCTTTAGCTGTGTAGGGCAGCAGTCCCCGACCTTTATGGCACCAGGGGCCAGTTTTATGGGAGCCAGTTTTTCCATGGAAGGTTGGGAGGGTTGGTTTTGGAATGAAACTGTTCTACCTCAGACCATTAGGCATTAG
>NW_012107408.1:1803119-1812812 GCF_000951045.1 Mandrillus leucophaeus
TGCACAATTCATAATAGGGTTTGTGCTCCTGTGAAAATTGAATGCCCCCACTGATATGACAGGAGGTGGAGCTCAGGCAGTAATGTTCATTCACCCATCGCCACTCACCTCCTGCTGTGGGGCCTAATTCCTAACAGGCCATGGACCAGTCCACAGCTCAGGGGTTGGAGATTTCTGGTATAAGGTACTTTTATCCATATCTCCTCCCCATCCCCCACCCCCAATTCACCTCAGGCAGCCTTTCTTTTATTTCTTTTCTCACCTAATTAAAGCAATCTACTTCCAGTCTGTCAAACCAGCTAAGATCAGCCTTTAATTCATCCCATCACCCCTGAAAATCAACCCACCCGGCTTCCAGTTCCTGCCAACTACCTCAAGATTTCTTTTAAGTTTTGTGCAGTTCTTTAAACCTTTCACTGCAGTATCAAAAGTCCAAAACGTGAGGGCTTGAAAATGAAAATGTAGTAGTCCTAAATATTAGTATTTCAATAAACCTGACAAACAAACACATGAATGTTTACATGCAGCATTCATGGATACTTGTTGTTTCCATATTTTCTCTATTCGTTTTTTAAATGGCAGCATTCTATGAAGGTAATAAACTCTATGGTAATAAAAATTGGGTTTGAAACCCTGTTCTTACCCTTACTTTCTTCTGTTCAATTAGGAGCACCATTTGCTGATCTTAGAGTTTGTTTCCTATATGTAAAATTGTTACCTATAAGAACAATTGTGGCGAATCGGCGAATCCATACTGGTCTGCAGCAACCTCAATTTTTACCTCCTCAGAAGGAAGAATTCAACCAAGAGGCATAAGGCAGAGTAGGAGAGTGAGGCAAGTTTTAGAGCAGGAATCAAAGTTTGTTAAAAAGCTTTAGAGCGGAAACAAAAGGAAGTAAAGTACACTTGGAATTGGGGCAAGCAGGCAACCTGAGAGATCAGGTGCACAGTTTGACCTTTTGACTTGGTTTCATATGTTGGCATGCTTCCAGGGTTTTGCATTCCTTCTCCCATGATTCTTCCCTTGGGGTGGACTGTCCGCCTGCTCAGTGGACTGCCAGCACTCGGGAGGACTACACATGCAATGTTTTTACTGGACTTTTACACATGCTCACTTGAGGTGTTCTTCCCTTGCCAGTCAAACATCCCTAGAAGGTCATATACCAGTTAAACTCTGCTATTTTCCCTCTTAATGCACATGTTTGAATCCACTTGCTGAACTCCTAAAATCTTATCAGGAAGCTGCTAACCACCAGTTTTAGTTTTTCTCTATCTATTGGGAGACTGCTTTTCCCTGGAGTTGGCTGCAACCAATTATTATTTTAGAGAAAAAGTTAACAACCATCACTTGATGGTCACCTGACGTTCCTGGTTGCAGGGCAGTGGGGAAGGGGGTGCTCTCTTGCCTTGCTCATGTCTGCCTGACTACCTATAGTAATAAGAGGAGGTTGTAATATTTACCTTGAAGATTTAGGGGGCTTTCTCTTAGAAAAAAAAAATTCCTAAATACAATACCGGAACACAATACACAGAGATTTTTATTTTTCCAATTGAATTGCAATATTTTACTTTTGCAAATGTTGCAAAAATCTAGGACCATATGATGTGGTTAGGCTTTATGCCCCACCCAAATCTCATCTTGAATTGTAATTCCCAGGTATTTAGGGAGAGACCTGGTGGGAAGTGACTGGATTAGGGGGATGGTTTCCTCCATGCTGTTTTCGTGATAGTGAGTGAATTATCATGAGGTCTGATGATTTTATAATGGTAGTTTTTCCTGTGTTGACACACACTCTCTCCTGCTGCCATGTAAAGAAGGTCCTACCTTCCCCTTTACCTTATGCTATGATTGTAAGTTTCCTAAGGCCTCCCCAGTCATGCGGAACTGTGAGTCAACTAAACTTCTTTTCTCTATAAATTACCCAGTCTTGGGTATTTCTTTACAGCAGTGTGAAAGCTGACGAATACACCATATGACCATGTAAACCTACTGCTGTGAGTGTTGGCTGCTACCTAGCCCCACAACTAACCTCCACATCTGGTGCCTGTAGTGGAATGACTTAAATGTTAGGCTCAACTGAAGCTATCTTCCAAAGAGCATGCATATAGCCTCTTCACAAGTCGTGGCTTTTGTACAGCATGTGGTCTCAGTGGATTCTGAGTGCTCTAGAGGGCCCATCCCCTTGAACAAGGAAGACGCAGCAGGGTCTTTATGACCTAACCTTAGAAAGCTTCTAGTGTCCTGTCATCATATTTTGCTGGTAAAGCAGACACATACCCACTCATATTCTGGGGAAAGAAACACAGACCCCACTTCTCAATGGGAGGAGTGTCAAATTATTTGTGGTCATATGTTCAAATAGCCATAGGGGGCCAATTAGGAACAAATTATACAAAAGGATATACAAGTTGTAGAAAAACTTTTTATTGCTTTTCTATGACCTGCTCTGAATCATCACCATGTAGGTCCTTGCAAATCTCTGTTCTCTGTGAAATAATCTCTAATTTACAGATTCTGCTTTGGAGATGCTGAGGTTATTGTATAGTCATGGAATTGCATTGGAAATGAAATAAATGAGAAGTCATTACAAAGTCTGAATCAGCAGTCCTTGGACAAAGGTCAAGTCTATTTTTCTACAAGCAATATTGAAAGCCTAAATGGCTAAATTATTGATGTCAAAGTGCTTCACTCTTACAAACACTAATAGTCTTTTAACAGATTTCTGTAACACAGAAATCTGTTAAATCTCCCCCAGAGAAGCAAAAAGACTTGCTACACTGAAATGTCAAGTCCATTGGTAAGGGGATGAAGAAAGTGGGTTAAAAATGTTAAAAATGTTTTTGTTGTTTATTTGTTTTTAACTTTTATTTTGGGTTTGGGGGTACATGTGAAGGTTTGTTACACAGGTTTGTTAAACCTGTGTCACAGGGTGGTTTGTACATACTATTTCATCACCCAGGTATTAAGCCCAGTACCCAATAGTTATCTTTTCTGCTCCTTTCCCTCCTTCCACCCTCCACCCTCAAGTAGATCCCAGTGTCTGTTGTTTCCTTCTTCGTGTTCATAGTTCTTATCATTCAGGTCCTACTTATAAGTGAGAACATGTGGTATTTGGTTTTCTGTTTCTGTGTTCATTTGCTAAGGATAATAGTGTCCAGCTCCATTCATGTTCCCACAAAAGACATGAACTCATTTGTTTTTATGGCTGCTTAGTGTTCTATGGTGTGTATGTACCACATTCTGTTTATCCAATTTGTCATTGATGGGCATTTAGGTTGATGTTCGTGTCTTTGCTATTGTGAATAGTTTTGCATTGAACACTCATGTGCATGTGTCTTTATGGTAGAATGATTTATATTCCTCCAGGTATATAGTTAGTAATGAGATTGCTGAGTCAAATGGTAGTTATACCTTTAGCTCTTTGAAAAATCACCATCCTGCTTTCCACAATAGTTGAAATAATTTACACTTCCCCCAACAGTGTACAAGTGTTCCCTTTTCTCTGCAATCTCACCAGCATCTGTTATTTTTGGACTTTTTAATAGTAGCCATTCTGACTGGTGTAAGATGATATCTCACTGTTAAAATTTTGGATAGATAGATAGATACAGAGTCAGACAGAAAGATAAACAAAAACAGGGAGACCAGAAAGACAGAGATAAAGTTTACATGCATGTATGTACCAAAGCATTAAATTACTCAAAGTAAATATTTAAAATAAAAAATAATTTTTATTCACAATGTCTAATTTTATTTATGTATGTATTTATTTATTTATTTATTTTTGCTGTGGTAGAAAACACATAATTTAAATTTTACTGTAATAATTATTTTTAATTATTTTAATTACTAGGCCATATGGTAGTTCTATGTTTAATTTTTTAGAAACCTCCATACTGTTTTATGATGGCAGTGTTAACTATATGGACACTGTTGTGCAACAAATTGCTAGAAATTACTCAAATTACAAAACTGAAATTCTATACACATTGAACAATAACTCTTCCTTTCCTCTTTCCCCTAGTCCTGTCAAGCACCATTTTACTTGCTGCTTCTAAGATTTTGACTATTTTAGATACCTCATGTAGTGGGATTACGCAGTATTTGTCTTTTTTTGTAACTGGCTTATTAACTTAGCATAATGTCTTGAAGACTCATCCATGTTGTAGCATATGATAGGACTTTCTCGTTTTATAGGGCTGAATAATATTTTATTGTAGATATATACCAGTTTCTTTATCCTTTCATCTGTTGATGTACGTTTAGGTTTTGTGTTTTTGTTTTATTTTGATGAAGTGACTTCACTCTAATACATGTAATAGATTTTGTTTTGTCTTTAAATTATTTTATTATATATTTAAGGTGTACAATATGATGTTTTGTTATACATTTACATAGTGAAATGATTGCTACTGTCAAATTAACATGTTCATCACCTTCCATTGTCGCTTTTGCTGTGGTAGGAGCACCTAAAATCTACTCTTAGCAAATTTTCAGTATACAATACAATATTATTAACTATAGTCCTCATGCTGTACATTACTTCTCTAGACTTACTCATCCTACATAACTGCAACTTTGTACCCTTTGACCTACTTCTTCCTATTTCCTTCCCCCTTGCACCTAGTAATCACTGTTCTACTATCTGTTCCTATAGATTTAACTTCTTTTTTTCGATTCTCCATGTAAATGACATCATAGAGTATTTTTCTTTCCATGTCTGGCTCATTTCATGTAGCATAATGTTCTCCTGATTCATCTATGTTGTTGCAATTGGCAGTACTCCTTTTGTAAGGCTGAATAAAATTTTATTTTATATATATGTGTGTGTATATATAATGTGTGTATGTGTGTGTATATATATATAGATAGATAGATAGATACACAGATTGTGTGTGTGTGTGTGATTAGTTCCCTTGTAAAAGATATCCCAGAGAGATCACTCATCCTTTTTGCCACATGAAATTACAGTGAAAATATGACCATCTAGGAAGGGGACCCTAGCACAGCAAAGAAAACAAACAACAAGGTGAAATGTGTGGATGCATGTGTGTGTGTATATATGTGTGTGTGTGTGTGTGACAATTTCTCCATTTATTCATTCACCACTTAGGTTGTTTCCATATCTTGACTATTGTGAATAATGTTTCAATGAATGTATAAGTACAGATATCTCTAAGAGGTGCTGATTTCATTTCTTTGGGGTGTATACCTAACAGAGAAATGGCTATGCCATACGGTAGGTCTATTTTTAATTTTTTGAGACACCTCCATACTGTTTTATGATGGCTACACCAATTTACGTTCCTACCAACAGTGTCCAAGGGTTCTCCTTTCTCTATACCCTTGCCATCACTTGTTATCTTTTGTCTTTTTGATAATAGCCATCCTAACAAGTGTTAGGTAATAGCTCATTGCAGTTTTCATTTGCATTTCCCTGATGATTAGTGATAATGGGCACTTTGTCATACACCTGTTGGCCATATTTATGTCCTTTCTGGAAAAGATGTCTATTTAAGTCCTTTGCTCATTTTTTAATTAAGTTTTTTGTTTTCTCTTGGTTTGTTTTACTATTGAGTCATATGAGTCCCTTACATATTTTGAGTATAAACTTCTTATAAACTTATACAAAGTGGAAGGCAAATATTTTCTCCCAATTCATGGGATGCCTTTTCACCTTCTTGCTTGTTTTCTTTGCTGTGCTACAGCTGACTTCCAAGATGATCATATTTTCACTGTAATCTTTTGTGGCAGAAGGGATGAGTGCTCTTGCTGCGATATCTTTTATTATAAGGGCACTAATCCCATTAATAAGGGTATTAATCCCATTTGTAAGGGATTTGTAATCCTGTATATCACCTCCCAGAGGCCCCACCTCCTAATATTACCTAATACTCCCTAACATCTTGAAAGTTAGGGCTTCAACACAAATTTTTGGGAACACAAACATTCGGACCATAGCAAGCCTGGAGAATCTTCTGTGTATGCTTAAGAACGTATTCTACTGCTATTCTTATATATGAAAAACAGTCAAGCCAAGAGCCAAATCAGGAACAAACTCCCATTCACAATTATGACAAAAAAAATAAAATGCCTAGGAATACGTATAACTAGGGAGATAAAAGATCTCTACAAGGAGAACTACTAAACACTGCTCAAAGAAGTCAGAGATGACATAAACAAACAGAAAAACATTCCATGCTCTTGGTTAGGAAGAAGCAGTATTGTTAAAAGCCCTATTGCCCAAAGCAATGTATAGATTAAATGCTATTCCCATTAAACTACTATTGAGATTCTTCAGAGAACTAGAAAACACTATTTTCAAATTCATATGGACCAAAAAAAAACATAAACAAAAACAAACAAACAAACAAAAAAAACCCTGGATAGCCAAGGCAATCATAAGCAAAAAGAACAAAGCTGGAGACATCATGCTACCAAACTACTAACTACACTAGAGGACTATAGTAACCAAAACAGCATGGTAGTGGTACAAAACAGACATGTTGACCAATGAAACAGAATAGAGAACTCCAAAATAAGGCTGCACACCTACAGCTGTCTAATCTTCAACAAATCTGACAAAAACAAGCAATAAAGAAAGGATTACCTATCAATAAGTGGTGCTGGGATAACTGGCTAGCCATATGGAGAAGACTGAAACTGGGTCCCTTCCTTACACTATATACAAAAATTAACTCAAGATGGATTAAAGACTTAAATATAATACCCAGAACTATAGAAGCCCTGGAAGACAACCTAGGCAATATCATTCAGGACATAGGCATGGGCAAAGATTTCATTACAAAGACACTAAAAGCAATTGCAACAAATCCAAAAATTGACAAATGGGATCTAATTAAACTAAAGAGCTCCTGCACAGCAAAAGAAACTATCAAAAGAATAAACAGGCAACCTACGGAATGGGAGAAAATGTTTGCAAACTATGCATTCGACAAAGGCCTAATATCCAGCATCTGTAAGAAACTTAAATTGACAAGAAAATAAAGAACTAAACAACCCCATTAAAAAGTGGGCAAAGGATATGAAGAGACACTTAGAAGACATACATGTCACCAATAATCATATGAAAAAAAAGCTCAGTATCACTGATCATTTTGTTACAGGTGGGCCTTTGTTCTTAGAGCTCCCAAGATGGTGGTGGGCTGCTCCCAAGATGGTGGCAGTCACTCCCAAGATGGCAGCAAGCCCTTTTTTCTCTCACCTGAGGTTCGTGGCCTCATGGATTCTAAGGAAAGGAACCTTGGGCCATGTGGTGAGTGTTATAGCTCTATTAGAAGCCATGGGTCAAGGAAGAGAACCAGGGAACCCAGCGACTAGTGTTCAGCTCCATTAGGATGAACCTGGGCACTTAGCCACGCAGGAACAATGGCAAACCTCTAGTCCAAATGGGAGTGGCAATGGGCACCTCACTGGATCAAGAAACACAGCAGACACCTTGCTGGATCCAGAGGGGTGGAAGTCAACAGCGGGTCTACGACGGTGGCAAACAGCAGTAGTGGACAGTAAGCGAAAGCTCAGCTCAAGCTGGAACAAACACAGACCAGAGGAGTGTGCAGTTGCAAGATTTAATAGAGTGAAAACAGAGCTCCCATACAAAGGGAAGGGACCCAAAGCGGGTTGGCCACTCCCGGCTTGAATGCCTGGGGTTTATATCCCAATCATTGTCCCTCCCGCTGTGCTCTCAGATGATAGATGATTTGACTACTTCATTACCTTCTGCTTTTAGCCTAATTGATATTTTAGTGAGCCCTCTTTACTACCTGATTGGTTGGGTGTGAGCTGAGTTACAAGCCCCTGTTTAAAGGTGGGTGCAGTCACCTTCCCCAGCTAGGCTTAGGAATTCTTAGTTGGCCTAGGAAATCCAGCTAGTCCTTTCTCTCAATTTGAGACATGCAAATCAAAACCATAATGAGATACCATCTCACACCAGTCAGAATGGCTATTAGTAAAAAGTCAAAAAAAAAAAAAAAGATGCTGGTGAGGTCATGAATAAAAACGTGCTTATACACTATTGGTGGAAATATAAATTAGTTCAACCATCGTGGAAGACAGTGTGGCGATTCCTCAAAGACCTGAAGACAGAACTACCATTCAACCCAGCAATCCCATTACTGGGTATATACCCAAAGGAATAGAAATTGATCTATTATGAATAAGACACATGCATGTGTATGTTCATTGCGGCACTATTCACAATAGTAAAGACATGGAATCAACCTAAATGCCCATCACTGATAAACTGGATAAAGAAAATATTCTATATATATACCATGGAATACTATGCAGCCATAAAAAAAGAAAGATCATGTCTTTTGCAGGGGGGACATGAATGGAGCTGGAGGCTGTTATCCTTAGCAAACTAACACGGGACCAGAAAACCAAATACCGCATGTTCTCACTTATAAGTGGGAGCTAAATGATGAGAACACATGGGCACATAGAGGGGAACCACACACACACAGGCCTTTTGGAGAGTGGAGGGTGGGAAGAGGAGAGGATCAGGAAAAATAACTAATGGGTACCAGGCTTAACACCTGGGTGATGAAATAATTTGTACAACAAAATCTCATGGCACAAGTTTACCCATATAACAAACCTGTACATGTACCCCTGAACTTAAAATAAAAGTTAAAAAAAAGAACATATCCCACTGTTGTTGGGTGGAGTGTTCTGTTTATGCCTGTCATATCCAATTAGTCTATAGTATTGTTCAAGTCCTTGGTTTCCTTATTGATTTTCTGTCTTGCTGCTCTATTCATTATTGAAAGTGGGGTATTAAAATTTACTATCATTGCATTACTCTCTATTTCTACTTTTAATTGTGTCAGTGTTTGCTTCATGTACCAATCTTATGGTGTGCTGCTTAGTTCATACATATTCATATCATCCTAGCAAATGGACTTTTATCATTATAGAATGTCCTTTGTCTCTTGTGACAGTTTTGGAGTTAATGTCTATTTGTCTGGCATAAGTATGGCCACCTTGCTCTCTTTTGGTTACCATTTTCATAGAATATCTTTTGCCATATTTTCACTGTCAGCCTATGTATATCCTTAAGTCTAAAGTAAGTCTCTTGTAATCAGCATGTATTTGATTCTTCTTGTTGTTGTTTTGTAATACATTCAACTATTCCATTTTATTTTGAATGGGGAATTTAATCTATTTACATTTAGTGATTACTGATATGAAAGAACTTACTATTGCTATTTTTAAAATTGTTTTCTTTATGTCTTGTAGTTATTTCATATATGTTTTCTTCTCTTGCTGCCTTCTTTTGTGTTTCATTGTTTCTTGTAGTGACATGCTTTGATTCCTTTCTTATTTTCTTTTGTGCATCTTCTATAGATATTTTCTTTGTGGCTACCATGAGGATTGCATACAACATCTATTCAACTGCATACAAAAACTTTACTCCCTTACATTTCCCCACAACATACATTTTATGTTATCATAAATTGCATGTCACAAATTGCATCTTTTTATATTTCATAGCCATTAACACAGTTTTATAGTTATATATAATTTCTATGCTTTAATCTTTTAAACTCTATACTTGAATTAAAAGTGATTCATATGCCATCATTGCATTTTTTACAGGATTCTGTCTTTGTTTATGTATTTACTTTTACTAGAGAGTTTTATAATTTTATATGTCTTTTTTTTTTTTT
>NW_012107408.1:1812867-1837856 GCF_000951045.1 Mandrillus leucophaeus
AGCTCACTGCAACCTCTGCCTCCCAGGTTCAAGCAATTCTCCTGCCTCAGCCTCTTGAGTAGCTGGGATTACAGGCACAAGCCACCATGACTGGCTAATTTTTGCATTTTTAGTAGAGACAGGGTTTCACCATGTTGACCAGGCTGGTCTTGAACTCCTGACTTCAGGTGATCCACCCACCTCAGCTTCCCAAAGTGGTGAGATTACAGGTGTGAGCCAACATGCCCAGCCTATATGTCTTTATGCTTATGTTGTTGACTAGCATTGTTTTGTGTCAACTTGGAGGATTCTCTTTAACAATTCTTGTGAGACAGGTCAACTGGTGATGAACTTTCTCAGCTTTTATACTGGAAAGTCTTTGTTTCTTCTTCATTTCTGAAGGATAATTTTGCTGGATATAGTACCTCTGGTTGTCAGGGTTTTTTCCCCCAGAACTTTAAACATATCATCCCACTCCTTTGTGGCCTGTAATATTTTGGCTGAGAAAGTCACTGGTAAACTTACAGTAGCTTCTTTGTATATCGTGAGTTGCTTTTTATTATTATTATTATTATTCTTTCAAGGTTTTTTTTTGTTTGACTTTTCAGTTTTGTTATAGTTTGTCTTGATATGGGGCTCTGATTTCATTAGAGTCCTTTCAGATTTTTGAATTTCACTGTCATTTTATTTTCAAGATTCAGAAAATTTTGGAGCATTATTTCTTCACCTGAGTTCTCTACTTGTTTATATCAATGCCCTGCATCCAGAACTCCCATAATGGACATATTGGTTTGCTTGATGGTAAGTTTCTTCAGGTTTCCATAAGCTTATCCTATGCAAAGTTTTATGGGCTGGCTTTGATTAGGAAACTTTCCATAAGTTTCTTCAGCTATCTTTACTTTCCTTCATTCTTTTCTCTCTTTGCTCCTCTAACTCAATAATTTCAAATGACCTGTCTTTGAGTTTGCTAATTCTTCCTTCTGCTTGATCAAGTCAGCTATGGAACCCCTCTGATATATATTTTTTTCAATTTAGTTACTGTATTCTTCAGATCCAGAATTTCTGGGTTTTAAAAAATAGTTTCTGTCTCTGTGTTGATATTCTGATTTCATTTATGCATAGTTTTATTGATTTTATTTGGCTGTCTTCATTCTCTTGTAGTGCATTATGTTTTAAGATGGTTATTTTGAATTCTTTGTCCAGTAATTTATAGATCTCCATTTTTTTTTTCTTGAGACAGAGTGTTGCTCTGTTGCCCAGGCTGGAGTTCCATGGCATGGTCTCGACTCACTGTAACCTCCGCCTCCCAAGTTCAAGCAATTATCCTGTCTCAGTCTCCTGAGTAGCTAGGATTACAGGTGCCTGCCACCATGCTCCACTAATTTTTTATATTTTTAGTAGAGACAGGATTTAACCATGTTGGCCAAGCTGGTCTCGAACTCCTGACCTCATGATCCACCCACCTCCGCCTCCCAAAGTGCTGGGATTACAGGCATGAGCCATCACGTCTGACAGAACTCTAGTTTTTTAGAGTTGGTTACTGGAATTTTATTTTGTTCCTTTGATTAGACCATATTTACTCGTGTGTGTGTGTGTGTGTGTGTGTGCATATACGTGTGTGTATGCATGCGCTTTGTTATTTTTCTTGTGTGATTGGTGCATTTGAAAAAACAGCCATCTCTCCCAATTATATGGGCTGGCTTCGTATAGGATAAGAACTTCACCAATGAGCCTGGCTACAGAATCTGGGAACATCTCAACCTTTTCATGGGGATGTGTCTTCATTGGGGTTATGCATCCAACTTCCCAATTAGAAAGGTTTGTCCATTTCTTTTTTCAGGAGCTTGTAACATCTTTCTTTCTCTAGTGTTTGTCTGCGGTGCTACAGGATTTCTGGTGCTACAGAAAGCTGCTTAGCTCCCTTTTGTTCTCTATGACCCTAGGCACCTAAAATATGTCAACTCCATCAGGGATGCATGTCAGGCTAGGTAGAAATCAGTCTCTCAGACAACACCCTGAAAAAAACAAATTTAACCTGTGTTCCACTCTTTTATTTTTCTACCAAAGGAGTAAGTGTGAATTACATTTTTTCTCCTAATTGTGTTGAGTCATATGGCTTGGAGAAAGGAATGATGCAGTTGAAATCAAACAGCTTCTCTTACACATTTCAATGGGTGTGTCCTTGGCTTTGAGCTTACCCGGGTGTACTGTTACCTCTTAACTGGAATCTGAAGATCTCATAAAGACTTTTTGGACTATATATTTTTGTTCAGTTGGTGTGTCTGTAGGAGAATAAAGTCTGAGGCTTCCTATTCAGTCATCTTGCTGTCAATCCTCTAATTTTATTTCTATCTTTCTACCAAATAGATAGGTAATTGTCCTACACGCACTTGTAAGTTTATCTTTATATCTTTTTTCCACTGACTTTTAATGCTACTTTTGTAAATTCCCAGAGATGCATGGGCCTTTTCAAGGTCAATTAATTCAATTCCTTTCATCTATTTGCCTATTCCTTAACCAATATCACACTGTTTCAGTTACTAAAGCAGAATACTTAGTCATGATCTCTGTTAGAGTATATACTCCTACTTTATTTTTTATGCTGTCTTAAGTCTTTGTTGTATAACTATTTAAAATCACTAGGTAAAATTCTCCAAAAAGATTTCTTGAAATTCAGATAGAAATGGCACTGAATTAGTTAATTAATTTTGGTGAGCATTGTCATATTTACAATAATGAGTTTTTCCATCCCATGTGTCCGTGTACTCAGATCTTTTTCTTTTTGCCCTTCAAAAGTTATTTGTAATTGTCTCCATTCAGGTTTTACATATCTTTTGTTCAATTTATTTCTGAGTAATATATAATTCTTGTTGCTACTGCCAAAGATATCTAATTTTTATGACAGATATTAAGTGGCTTTACTAATGTGTGAAAGTACTATTAATGGGTTAACTGATTTTAAATCAAACCAACCACAATTTTGCTCATTTTTGTAACCCTGTTTTAATATCATTATTTTTAATATTCTGAGATCTCAAAACCTGGAAATGACTTGGGCATCTTCTGATTTCTGAGAGGACTTGGATAAGCATATCACAGAACAAAGTGCCAAAGCAAGTCAATGGTAAAGAAATGAGATCCGAATGTTCTTGTTTAGTTACCTATTCATTGCTGAGGTCCTCAAACTTTAGCTTACTTCAGAACCACCCACAGAGGTGCTGATGCAGTACCACCCATAGAGGTGCTGGTTAGGTCATATAATCTGCATTTTTAAGTCAACTAAGAGATTCTCATTAAGATAATCCTTAGGCCACATTTGAATAAACAGGAATCTATGGCATCTGCTGGCCAGAGGAGTCAGTTGCAATATAACTGATGGCATCTTGGTTATGACTTTTGCTAAGGATTTTTACCTAGTACACTGCCCTATTAACTTTTGCCAAGAATTAGGAAAGTCTATCTTTTTAGATTAAAAACATTTCCCCAATTATGGTCAGTTTGTTTGTTTTGTCATCCTGCCAACTGGGTCCTCCTTATTCTCAGTGTTAGCAGCTGTAGTCAATGCATCTCAGAGTTTCTTGTTTCTTGCTAAAATTGTTGGCCATGAACTAACTAATTAGTTGCCTTGCAGGGACAGGAGCTACAGTAGTATAATCACAGTCCTTAGCAAGAAAATTAAGCCTGGTGTATTTATAAGTTCAACTTTGATCTTAGTGTTGTGGTGAGCCTCATGTGTATTATAGGGGTAAGCCAAGATGAAGGGAAAAACAGAGAAATCCAAATGGATATACAGCTGATCCTTGAACAATATGGGTTTGAACTGTGTGGATCCACTTATGCATGGATGTTTTCCAGTGAATATACTAGAAATTTGTATGGAGATTTGCATTGGAAAAAACTTACAGATGAGCTGCTTACCCTAGAAACATTGAAAAAAATAAGAAAAAGTTAAGTATGTCATGAATGCACAAAATATATGTAGATACTAGTCTATTTTACCATTGACTACCATAAAATGCACACAATACTATTATTTAAAGTTGAAATTCACTAAAAGTACTTATAGACCATTCATGGTGCCACTAGCAGTCAAGAGAAATATAAACAGAAAGATATAGTATTAAATCATAACTGCACAAAATTAAGTACATACTGTACTATCCTAATAACTTCATAGTTACCTCCTGTTGCTATTGCAATGAGCTCAACTGTGGCAAGTGTCCACTGAAAATGCCATGTGATGCTAATCATCTCTGTGTGAGCAGTCACTCTAGTAAATTGTGAATCACAGTAAAAAGTGATTGCTTGCTCTTCTCACATATTTTTCATTATGGTTAGTGCAATAGTGACCACACAAAATGTCATTGGTGATGCTGGAAGTACTCCCAGGAAGCATAGAGAAGTCATGACATTAAAATACAGGGTTGAATTTCTTGATATGTACCTTAGACTGAGGTCTGCAGCTGTGGTTTGCTGCCATTCAAGATACATGAATCCAGCACAAGGACCACTGCAAAACAAGATAAATTCATAAAGCCTTTGCTGTAGCTATGCCAGGAGGCATGAAAATGTTGTACTTTTTGGGAAATATGTTTTTATCTCATATTGAAATTGTCATTTTTATATAAGTATGGATTGATATCAGAAAGGCATACCTAGACACTAATATGCTTTGAAAAAGTAAAGTCACTATATGACAATTTAAAGCAAATGGAAGGTGAAGGATGTAAAGCTAGAGAATCTAATGCCAGCAAAGGATGGTTTAATAATTTTAGAAAAAGTTTGGCTTTAAAAATGTCAGATAACTGGAGAAGCAGCTTCTTCTGAAAAACAGGCAGCAGGCAGGTACCCAGATACCATTAAGAAAATTACTGAGAAGAAAGGATATCCACATGAACAGGTTTTAAATGCAGATGGAAGTGCTCTATTCTGGATATAAATGCCATAAAGGACATTAATTAATAAGGAAGAGGAGCAAGCACCAAGATTTAAGGCAGAAAGGGATATGCTAACTCTACCATTTTGTGCAAATGTAGTAATATTTATGATTAAGACTTCCCTTACCTATAAAGCTGCACACCTAAAAGCCTTGAAGGGAAAAGATAAACACCAACTCCAAGGTTTTTTTTTGTTTGTTTTTTTTTTTTTATGGACAACAGGAAGGCCTGGACAATGACAACCCTTTTTCTGGATGAGTTCCATTGTTGCTTTGTCCCTGAAGTCAGAAAGCACTTTGTCAGTAAGAGATTGCCTTTTAAAGATTTTTTGATATCAGACAATGCCCTTGGCCACTCAGAATGTCATAAGTTCAATAGCACAGTTGTGGAAGTGGTCTGCTTGCCCCCAAAACCAATGTCCATAATTCAGCCTCAAGATCAGGGTCCATAACGACCTTTAAGTCTCACTCATCACACGTGATACTTTACGGAAAGGATTGTCAACACTATTGAAGAAATCCCCAGTAGAGAGAATGTCATAAAAGTCTGGAAGGATTAAACCATTGAAGATGCCATCATTGTTATAGAAAAAGCTATGAAAACCGTCAATAAATAAAACAATACATTTCTGCTAAAGAAAACTGTTTCTTGATGTCGTACATGACTTTACCAGATTTATAACAGAACCAATCAAGGAAACCATAAAAAGATTGTGGATATGGCAAAAAAGGTAGGGGGTAAAGGGTTTCAAGATATGAATCTTGGAGAAATTAAGGAGCTAATAGACTTAACACCAGAGGAATTAACAGCAGATAAGTTGATGGAGATGAGTGCTTCTGAGCAAGTGCCAGATGATGAGAAAGATGTAGAAGACACAGTGTCAGAAAACAAACTGACATTAGACAATCTAGCAGAAGAGTTCCAATTATTCAAGACTGCTTTTGACTTCTTTTACAACAAGGACCCTTCTATGACACAGGCACTGAAACTAAAGCAAACAGTTGAAGAAGGATTGACACCATATAGAAATATTTTTAGGAAAATGAAGAAGCAAAAGGTAAGAGAAAATACAATGTATTTCCATAAATTTACACAGTTTGTGCCTGCGTCTCTTACTTACCCTTCTACCTCCTCCACTCTTCAATCAGAGACAGCAAAATCAACCCCTCCTCCTCCTCAGTCTACTCAACGTGAAGATGAAGAGGATAAAGACCTTTATGATGATCCACTTCCACTTAATAAATAGTAAATATATTTTCTCTTCCTTAGGATTTTCTATAACATTTTCTTTTTCCTAGCTTACTTTATTGTAAGACTGTAGTATATAATACACACAGAATAAAAATATATATTAATCAGCTGTTTATGTTATTGATAAGGCTTCCAGTAACAGTGGGCTATTAGTAGTTAAGTCTTTGGGGAATCAAAAGTTACACACAAAGTTTTGACCACACAAGGGTTGCCACCCATAAGCCCTGCATACACACATAAACACACACTCACACACATATATACACTTATATAATATGCACTCAACAGACAGAAATACACACACACATATAAGATGTATATCTTTCTATGGTTTTTGAAAATAAAAATATTTTATTTTTTAAACTTTTTCTTCACAAAATGACTTCAGGGAAAAATACTGGCATGTCTAAAAGCTGTGAACCAAATATCCCCCAATCATTCAAAGTGATGAGTGATGTCGTTCTTACTTGACAGTGACCAAAGAAGAGCGTAAACTGGGTATTTACAAATCCATGCTGATTTAATTGAACTGTGAATCTCCTTTCAGTATCTTATTAAGTAAGATTGTTCATCTGGGCATTTTTGCTTCTTGGCACATATTGGAGTAAGCAGAGTCATCTGTTATTTTGTGATGTTCTTACCTCTGGTTTCTAAAGTTCTGAGAAAAAAACACAAGGAGGAGAATCTAATATTTATTGAGTTCCTAAAACATGCCAGACTCTATGTTAGGCATAATCCCATACTTTATCACTGATTTAATCTTCATAATAACCCAATGGAATAATATATTATTATAATCTCCATGAGATTATAAGATTGAAAAGATCGAGGTTAAGCAATTCACTCTGCTTGTACAAGGCCACATAGGTAGCAAATTATTGGACCACCAACTGAATCTAAGACCATCTAACATAAGGCTCAGGTTCTTCATGTATTTCATCTCATTATCTTTTATATTAGGATACAAATCAGATTAGGGAACATTTATGGAGAGACTTGATCCAAAAATATAGTTCTCTTCATGTAAGAAGAACTCCTTGAATTGATCAATGAATGTATGTTCCCCTGTGTGTGGGAGTGTGTATTCCTTTGGGCTATTTCTATAGACTTACCACACATTAGTTAATTCTCCTCTGTGTTTAAAAGTGCTTGAGTGAAAGCCTGTGATAAGTACTGTGCTAAACTATTCTCTAGGTTGTCAAATAAAACCAGATACTCTAAGAAACTATAGCAAGAACACAGATGGGACCACTGAAATAGGTTTCACCCCTCTGGAGGGTCTCGAAAATGCAAATAACTCATTTAAACAACAGCTCGTGAACTGACTTATGCCAGTTCTTCTCTAATTAGATGTGTACTTTCATTTAATGGGAGTCAACGGGAAGGAATAATATTTGGTGAGATCTGCCCTCAAGAATAAAAGAAGGCAGCAGAAGTTAAAGGGCAATTTCTAGCTACCAATGTGCATGGGATAAAAAATAATTATAAGAGTTGTGTAAAGTGGATTAGTTTTGTAACTTCTTAATCCTTGAGACCTTGCTTTCCTCTACTTCTCCACAGTGATTAGTATGAAAACTTGTTAAAAACAAAAGACCTGTGGACTGGTGTAGCTTGTAGCCTGTACTATAGTGGCTTCAACTAAATTCTGACCATCACAGCCCTGACCTTCTGCTCAAAGGGAATGTCTAATGATGCTCTCCTTACAAACAGCTCAGCTTCTAGTTCTGCCCAAAGGGCTCAGGAGGAAACATAAGCTGTACCCTTGATAAAAAGAATAAACTTTTGAATTAGTGCAGAGCAAAAACCTAAGAACATTTTGCAAGTGATTACGAAGGCCTGAAATAAGGAACAACATGCTGGTTCAGACTGCTGGTAAGAGAATATTGGGAACCCAAAAGATCAATAAGACTTGGAGGAAAAACTGAATCCAAAAATTACGAGACAAGTTTCATAATAATTGTTTTTTAAACCATTTTCTTATACGAGAGGGAAATAGAAACTAATATCAAATGACACTGGTTCTATGAAGAAGATGGTTATTCAGCATAAATTAAATATAAAGATAGAAAATATAGAGCTTTATTTTTGTTGTATTCAACTGTTTTGAGTTGAAGAATTCCTCCAGGTATCACTATAAGTGATTTGACCTGCTTCTGTTACTAATACAAAGAGCAAACCATGACAAGCAGTAATCCCTTAAAGCATTGGTTTCATGGAATTATTTTTGCCTGAATATGTTGTACTTTTCTTCAAGGGAGAAAGGAAATGAGGAGTTCTGGTAAGTGTGTCTATACCCAATATTCTGGAATAGAGTAGGGATAAGAATCCCAAAGGATAGAATGGCTCAAATCAGTATTAAGGACAGTAGGAAATCAGGCTGTCTCTGAGATGAGATTTCAGAGAGGAAAATAAATCCCTAGGAGTTGTCCTGGATCTAAAAATTGACCTCAGGGACCTAACAATAGAATGCTGACTGGGTGGGTCTGGATGCATTAAAGCCACCCAAATAAACACTGAGGTATTCTGACAGACAAATTTGAGTGAGTCAAATATTATGACACTTTTTACAATGTTGAAAGAAGAATTCATAGAATGGAGAATCATAGAGGTCACCTTATGTCCATTCTTACTAGTGAGTTCAGTTTTTCCTTTACTCACTGACAAAAGGTAGGTAGTCAATCAAAAATTCCTTCACTCAGCAAACACTGAGTAAGAAACTTATTACCTACTTAGCTCATCTCGGGTCAAGTGCCCATCTCTGAACCATTCATTTGTAATGAGAAAGGTAAGGGTCATGATGTATGAACTTAGCTTTGATCATCGCAATTAGGATGAGGATGAGGGGAGGGGAGGGGACATTTCTTAGGTGTTGCTAAGAAGCAGTTCCATAGGTATCCAATATAGCACACATGGTGATTTTTTTTTCAGATATCCAGATGGATGAATTTTCTATAAGGTTTCAAAGACAACATTCGTATTCTCTGTCTGGTCTTGCATTTGTAGTGGGTTCTCAAAAACAATAGCATTGTCTTTTCTCTAGTCTTCCTTCCCTTAATGATCTCATCCATTATCATGACAACAGAAATTGTAACTCCTCCATGTATTTCTTGGGGAAGATCTCTTTTCCTGGGCATGAAAGCGTGATGAAAAGTATATAGATGAGGGTGTGAGAAGTGAAGATTGGCAAAGGACAAAGTTCTGGGGAAGAACAATATTTGGTGCACCTTTTGTCAATTGGTGATAGCTGCCCAGATCATTTTATTGTAAAGAATTCTCATTCTATATCTAGCCTCTGGATCAGTTGTAGGGGAAAGGGAGAGAGATGAAGATCAGTTGTGCCATATATTTGAACCACTTAATTGTCATCTCAAATGAAAAAGCTGTGTCGAGGGAGACAAGCTAGTAAAGGAGATGGATATAGAAAAATTAGGTAGAACAGAATTAAAATAAGGCCGGGTCAAGGAAAAACACCCTTATGGCATGAAGGAAGTTAATGATATAACACCTAAAAGTCTAAAAGTGATCAAGCATGATAATGTCAAATAATATGTCTTTTTGTATTGGCAAGTAAGTCATTGAAAATAGCTTTTGTGGAGTATTGATTGTGCAAACCTACTACGAGAGGATTGAAAAGCTGATGGATGATAAGAAAATGTAGACAAAAATTGTAGTCTATTAAAGGAGCTGCCTGTAAGTGAGAAGGAGAGGCAGTGGCTAGACTGGTGTACAAAGTTCAGAAAGTTGTAATTTTTAGCAAGACAGAGGCAAGCTAGAGATGTTTCACATCTGCTGAGTGAAAAATGAACTATAATCTTTATTATAACATTGTAATAGCTAAAAAATTGGAAATGACATACACACCCATCAATTTTTTTAAAGATAAATTTTGTATAATTATATAAGGAAAGTGGATTAATAATACTTTTTAAGTTAGTTGGGAGGTATTCATTATACCAGGTAAATCTTTATTCCTTTTGTTTGTCTGAAATAGTTTGCTATGAATTAAAACAATTATTTTTTGTTTTTAAAATAAGATAAAATAAATCAAGTATTTATAATTCTTATAAGAAGAGAAGCAGTGAGCCACCTCTATTCCTACCTGGAATTCTACTTCTTAGATGTCAACGTGTGCAAGTCTTAGTCTTGTTCTTTTAGAATTTACCCCATTTTAAAAAAAAAAAAAAAAGATGCTGAGTACTTGATCCCATATAGAATTGCACACAATGAGAACATCACCTAATCATGAGTGTAGATTCCGCTTAAGAAAAGGAGTCCCTTTATAGTGTAGAGTTGTGGCTCAAATTCATCACTGGCTAAATTTCAGACCAATACTAGCCCTAGGAATGCAAATTGAGTGGCATATGCAACAAACTTCCACTAGATTTCAAAGACCAGATCAGGCCACATATGGGAGTGAAGAAGAAGGAACCTGCTGGTTTGATAGTGATGAGAGGGACAGGAAGCACAGCAATGTTTGAGAAGCACCAAAACATTGAGTCAGACAGAGACAATTCTGATAAAGATAAACACATGCAAAAAAGTGGCTTATATTATTACCAAATTTTGCTCTATAGATGTCTATCTCCATCCACTTAATGAGAACATGTGTTTGTTGTGTTCATTAATTCCTAATTGTCTACATAAGAGGCACTCAATAAGTATTTGTCAAATTAATGAATACATGCAAGAGTAGATGGAGCGTGGCAAATGCAATAGAATAATATGTTGCAATGCTATGGTTGGTTTTCCCTGAAAGGTTCCTTCATGAATATAAATTGAAAATAATTATTTCTCATCCAGGTTGGAGAGCTACAGAAAAATGCAGTATGTGCTTCCAGCAACTTCCCGTTGGTCTCAGTGGAAGTCAGACAGTATTTTTGTCAACCACGTGACGTCACCTCTCTTAGGAAGTTGCAGTCAGAATAATTCATTTCCCAAAGTGCTTACTGAGAAGAATTCCTTCAAAGTTAGAGGGTGAAGGGGCTTCATTCGGGGAAAACAGGATTATCTAGGGTATATGCTTTTAAAAGCTGTTACTTCAATCTTCTCCTGTTTTATCTCCTTTGAAGAGTCTATTTGTTTTGTCTCTTCCTTTTCCCTTACTCCACATACAATTTGGCTGATAGTTTCACACACAAGACTTTTTAATTATTTACAGAAAGGTCTAATGCTGAGACACGGGCATAGCTACTCATAACTTTTTCATTTGCAGATTAGTTTTATGTGTTTATGAGTTACTTCCTGAGAGTTCTCATCATATTTTGCAAGGTTTTTTATTCAGTCCCCCACCATTCATGTCAAGGTTTGAATTAGCAAATGTCTTCTTTAGTTTAATCTTGGTGGTTTTTTCTTTACCCTCTTTTTTTTTTACTGTGCTTAATTCTGAAGAGCAAATGTGTCCTAGTGCTTTATTCTTCTGGTTCTAATCCAACAACATGGCTATAAAGATCCGAGAAATTCTTGTTTGTGCTTTTTCTGGTGGTGGTATTCTATTATTTCATTAAATTACATCACTACAGTGGGTTGTGGAAAAAGCAGGGGTTAGAAGCCCTGTTTTTTATCCAAGTTCTGCAATTTACCAGTTCTATGAGTTTAGGCTAATCACTCAAGCCCACTATGCCTTAGTTTATTTATCCACCCAGTGAGTAAAATAATACTGTTCTTATACAGTTGTTGCCAAGTCAACTGAGACAAAAGGCTAGTAATGTCTTCTGAAAAGCACAAAGCACATAAATCAATCTAAATTACTATGATGAGATGTACCTTTCCAATGAGGTTGCCCTGATCACCAGCTTACTTGTGCCAGCCCAGTCATCATTTCTCAGCACAGCAAGAATTATCTGCTGTTCAAGTCAAGCAGAATCACAGCCAACCCCTTCTTAGAATCCAATTATAAAGTCATTACTTAAAACATTATTGAACACATATATGTGCTCAACCCTTCTTGAGGAGTTGTAAATACAGTGGTTAGTCAAATATATGGATAAGTCATGAGCTTACATTCCAGCTTCCCTCATGAGCTTACATTTGAGTCAGCATAAGATAATAGGAAAAGGTAATTTATGTAGTCTATAATACACGCAGGCATATTTATATTTATACTGCAGAAGTGATGGTGTATCATTATCATTGCAAATTGTACATATAAATCAATTCTCCCTAAAAAATCTCCCATTCTCATTGTGTGCGTGCACACCTTATAAAACTCAGGGGCATTAAAAAAACAAACAAACAAAAAACAACATGGTGTTTAGGGTGGAGGTAGGGGGAATTTTTACTCCTTCAGCCAGAACCCAGCCTAAGTGATTTCATTAATAACCCTTTTATAGAAAGGCCACTCTCATCTGAGACACAGCTGCTATCTTCTCTCCATCCTGATCTCTTTCAATTGTTTTTTTGTGAAAGAAAATATGTTGCCACTCATCCATGAATTCCTTTTCCTCCACAATCTCCATCACCCAAACAAGGTAATTATCTGTGTTATACTGTAAACATTTCCTTTACCTCTCATTCCACACTGGAGACAATATGTATGCCTCCAAACGATCCACTTTGGGTTTATTTAATCCTTTTGGTAGGATGCTTCATCCTTTTAACGTGGATATTGGTGGAAGACACATGGGTGGAAAGTTCAGGTCCTACAGATACCTCCTAGCAGCTGCATGAGTTTGGACAAGAGACACTTCTTCTGCGCCTCAGTTTCTTCACCTGAAAAATGAGATAATAAAATTATTCATCTGATAACATTCTTGTGAAAGTTAAATTAGCTAATGCATGTAATAAACTACCTGGTAAAGGATGGTCATTCAGTCAATATTAGATAGTAGTAGTATTTTTGATAAGGTAATTGCAACCGCCCAATGGGTTCTTCTTGCCTGCTACCCAGATAGAGCCAAATTATCAAGGCAGGGGAAATGCAATAAAGTGTTTTACACATACATGGCTAAATAAGAGACTGGGGTTCTATTATTACTCAAATCAGCTTCCCTGAAAATTCAGAGGATAGGGATTTTCAAGGATAGTTTGGGGGAAGCGGGGGGTGGCTTGGCAATGGATGCTTACTGCTCATTGGTTGGGGGTACAATCATAGGGCTGTGGGAAACGGTCCTTATGTGCACTGAGTCACTTCTGGGTGGGGCCACAGAAGCAGTAGACGGGTCCAAATGGAGCCATGGTTGGCAGGTCCAGGTGGAGCCATCGGTAGTCAACATGCAAAACAACCTGAAAAGACACCTCAAAAGACCAATCTCAGATTCTACAATTGTTATCTGCAGGAGTAATTGGGGAAGTTGCGTAGCTTGTGACCTCCCAAATAATGGCTGGCAATAGTTTATGTCTACACCTTAGTAAAATTCAGGCTTCTCTTATCCTCCTAGCCTGGTGGTCTCTCAACTTTACAAAGGCAGTTGAGTTTTGGGCAAGGGCTATTATCATTTAAACTATAAACTAAATGTCTCCCAGAGCTTGACCCAAGCCCAGGTATAATTAAGGCCAGTCTGAAGACTAAAGGAAAGATCAGGAGTTGTTTAAATCCAATCTCTTTGACTGCCATTATTTTCTCAGTATTTTAATTTTTGCAAAGGTGGTTTCATAATTCATCTTAATTTGTATCATATTCTTTTAACAGACAGCTTGGTGGCTCTAAGAGAATTAATAAAGCCTTGTTGGATAAATATAGACTCAGATTGGATCATTATTTTATCAATAGGAAGCCACATGATAGATGCAACATTTTGGACTCTACTATTTGTGATTTCAGGCAATTTACTTAATTTCTCTGGAGGACCTTTTCTTTGCTCATCAACAACACAAAGTGTTGGCCTCAATTTATTTCAAGTTCAAAATCATCTGAGAAGGAAAAGAAAAATAAACAAAAGTAAATATTTAAAATTGTTCAGAGGAGAAACATGAATAAGAATCAAATAGAAGAGGTTTTGAGTTTATGTGGATAAGAGGAATAAGATGATCTCTTGAGTCATATAAATAGACAAGAGCAATGGTCTAAACAACAATGATAGTTTGTAAGGTGTCTGGGTTATGGGAACCATGAAGGATGAAACAATTAGCACTAAGTGTCAATTTATTGGATTGTTGAGTGGATAAAATGACAATTTTAAAGTGCCTTGAAAAAGATAAAAGTGCATTAAAAATGCGAAGCCATTTAATTCCTTCAATGTCTTCTTGGTTTTGTTTTAAGTTATGAGGCATATAGTCATCCAACCTTTGTTTATTGTAAATTTAGTATCCAAAATAACTTACTTTGTTTAAACAGAATTTTTGACCTTTACCATTGTTACGGAGTTTAAAAAGCATTTTTCAGAACCAAACGGGGAAGACTAGCAAAGAGTTCTAAGTGCCACACAGTATTTGTGGGAGGCACCTTCCAACATGGCCCCCAATAATCCCACCTCCTGGTATTCATATCCTGTGTTATCCCCTTCAAATTGTACCACTGTTGGTCTACGTGACTGGTAGGACATGACGGGGTGATGGTGAATCACTTCTGAAATTAGGTTACAGAAGAATATGTGGCCTCCATCTTGGTCCCTCATTCTCTTTTTCCCCTTAGAATATAAGTCAGATACTGTGTTGTCAGCCGCACTATAGAGAAGCTCACAGGTGAAAAACTAAAACCTCTGGTCAACAGCGGGCGAGGAACTGAGAACTACAGCCGATAGCCACATGAGTGAACTTGGAAAAGGATCCTGCAGACAGGTAACCTTTAGAAAGCCTTAGCCTCAGCTAACATCTTGATGGCAACCTCTTGTACTCTGAGCAGGAATTACCAGCCCTCAAAAATTGTATGAGGTAACAAATGTTTATATGGTTTCAAGCTCTAGGTTTGTGGCAATTTGTTATGCAGCCATGTATAACAAATGCAGTGTTCTTCAGACTAACACTGCTCTCAAAATTAAGAAAAGGTAGAGGTCAGTGAGGTCTCAGCTCATGTGGACAGGCAGATGCATTTCAGAGAGAATAGGCCTTGGTCTTGTTTCCTGCCTGCAGTCACATACTATAGTTCTTCTCTCCAGACAAGCTTCTGTTGTGAGTTTCTTGTTATCTTTCCAGCATTTTCTGAGCATTTCTGATATTGATTTTGAACACTTTCAATACATATTAAATACTAACAATTTCTCCTTAGTATATATGGGGGAAGGAAGCATGTAAACTTGTGAAAAACTTTGTCTTACGTTATAAATGCATCTGCAAAGTGGATTTGTTTTTCGATCCTAAAGATGCATTTCTAATTTGTAACATCTATTGCTTGAACTTGTTCTTTTCATTCTGCTTTTCTATTTTGTGCAGATCCATAGACTCTTCAAAGTTGCATTTGGACTTGGGACTATTTCAAAATCACTCGAGCAATACACTTCTCTAAATGACCACTTTTCATTTGTTCAGCAGACTAGCTCTCATGAGTTAGCCTTTCCTCTCTTTCTGGAAGATATTTAGCTTTCATTGATAATTCATTAACTGTTTTTAACAAATGTGTAGTTAGCTTTCATTAATAATTCATTATTTGTTTTAATAGTTGTGAGCAGCCGAGGGTCCCTGAACACTGACTTTACCTTTTAGAGTTGAAAAGACCTTCAGCCTTTTTGAGTTGCAGAAAGTTTAATCAATTTAATTACTAAGGTTTTATTCTTGACTATTAGCCTCACAAGCTTCTGAGACTTTTTAAGCAGAGGCTGTTAAGTTGTGACAGTTTTCTTTTTGGGAACTTATTTGTATCATACCTTAGCTTATTTATTTCCTTTTTTATTTTAACTTTTAAAAACATAAAAGACCATTTGAGTTAACACTCTAAGAATCAACAAAAATGTATTTCAGTCTCCGATATACAAAAGGAAAGTTCTTTATTTTTACTTGCTAATAAATTTTTCTTTCAAATATGTTTCCACATTCCTTTGTCATAGTTCCCATGGTTATGTTTATGTCTTTTTTGTAGCCACTGTTTTCTGTTTAGCATGTGTTTCACTTCATTTTAAAGTTTACTACTAACTTTATTTTTAACCCCAGACCACAAAGCATATTTACATGATTTAAAACATTTACACACAATAATTTCAAAATTCTAACAGTCATAAAAGTCATGGCAGTCATGCTGTTTTACTTAATCCACAGGGTGTACTTGTTTTTATTTGGATTTTTTAGAAGGTTATTTTTTTTTTTTTGCCTTTAGCTATGTGTTTCTGAACTTTTATTTTTAATAGTATAATTAATTTTGCACATAGCTCTGCAGAACGTTCAACAAGTTACACAATTAAAAGAGATTTTCTCCAGCTTGCTTTCATTTCCTTTGCCCTGGTCTAATACTAACATTTCCTTCCAGGCTCTACCAATTTCCTCCATCCTAACTCAGATGACTTTATTTTTTGTTTCTGGCCCTTGCTCCATGGAACCAACCACTAATAGGTTACTATCTATTATTTTCCAGGTTTTCTAATTTTATTTTTTCCATCTTAACATTCATCACTGATCAATTTTGATCTATCTACCTAACACACAGTGCCAGTCTATCTTTCTCTGTGAAAACTGCCTGTGTGGCACATAATTTAGGGCTTGTATTAGTCACGGTTCTCCAGAGAAGCAGAACCAGTAGGAAGATACATCTATATATCTATATTGATATCCATATCATGTATATCTAATTCATCAATATATATATATACACACACACACACACATATGCACACACACATATATAAAACAGCAAGACTGAGAGAGGGAGAGACTGAGTATGAGGAATTGGCTCATGTGATTAAGGAGGCTGAGAATTACCATGATCTCAATCTGCAAGCTGAAGAACCAGGAAAGCCAAGGGTGCTGTAATTCACCCAAGGCTGAAGGACTGAGAACCGGGAAAGCCAATGATGTAAATACCAGTCTGAGGCCTGGAGAGGATGAGATAAAATATCCCATCAAGCAGTGAGGCGGGGAGGAAAAAAAAGGAGAAAATTCCTCCTTCCTCCAATTCTTGTTCTATTTAGGTCTTCAGTGGATTGGTTGATGCATAGCCACATAGGAGAGGGCAGTGCACTTCATGGGGTTCACCTATGCAAATGCTAATCTTATCAGGAAACACCTCCGTGGACACACCCAGAAGTGCTTAATCTGGGCATCCCTGACCAGTCAAGTTGACATATAAAATTAATCGTCACAGAGGTTGATAAATTAAAATCTTAACAAAAATAGTAAACAGCAAGGAAAGGCCAATCTTCTGATAAGAAAACACTACATCAGTATAAAACATAGAAACAAGTACTGCTCCTAGACTCCCGGAGGCTATAACAAAGGTGGCAGCTCATGGTGAGAAAGCTTACGTTTTGTAGTTCTCCCATTTGAATGTACTCAGGAAAATATAATACCACCTACCACCTGGAATGCTTGTAAGTGTTGCTAATACCTATTTTTTTGGGGGTAGGGGGACAGAGTCTCTCTCTGTCACCCAGGCTGGAGAGCAATGACACAATCACTACAACCTCTGCCTCCTGGGTTCAAGTGATTCTCCTGCCTCAACCTCCTGACTAGCTGGGATTACAGATGTGCGCCACCATGCCTGGCTCATTTTTGTATTATTAGTAAAGACGGGGTTTCACCATGTTGGCCAGGCTGGTCTCAAACTCCTGACCTCAAGTGATCCACCTGCCTCAGCCTCCCAAAGTGCTGGGACTACGGGCATGAGCCACCATGCCTAGCCAATGTTGCTAATTTCCAGGTCCAACCCCTAAAGACTCTGATTCAGTAATCCTGGAGTGCAATCCAAGAATCAGCACCCTGCAAGAAACCAGGTTTAGTCCCATGCTTTGAGGAAAGGACATTGTGATGAGAAACACACAAAGCTCTTGTAATACGTGTATGCTCATAGTATTGAAACAAGGAAAAAGATAAATGTGTCTTTCCTGCACGAGAAACGTAACCATCCCTCCTCCAGATTTTCTAGTAGATTCTACAATGAAGGTGAAATTAAAGGAACCATTTAAGTAATCAAGAGGAATGTATTTATGGAAAACTGTCTCGTAGAGAGTGTAAAGAAACTATTTGAATTTGCTTTGAAACATAGAAAGAAGCATCTAAAGAAAGTAAGCCTTGTTGACAAGGTGGAAGAATCTGAAATAGCTAAGAGCAAGGCCAACGTAAAACTTCCAAGGGCCATTCATTGTAATAATTGTGTCTGCTTTGGATATATAGCTGACTCTCATTTAATCTAGGAAGATATTTGAATTAGGCCTTTGCCTGTAGAACTGTGATTCTCATTATCAGCTACACATTAGAGTTATCTGGGAGCTTTAATAAATACAAATGTCTGAATCTCACTGACTGGATAGTGGGTTTTAATTGGTGTGAAGTATGATCTGATTACCAGGATTGCTGAAAACATTTCAGAGATTTTTAATGTGCAGCTAGATTAATAACCACTGCTCTAGTTAACTTAGCAAGTACTGCAGCAGTATGAAATTAACCTAAGATTGACAGTAGAGTAATTCACAATGCTTTGCATTTGCAGTTCATCATTAGCTAAAAGCTCAATATTTTCAGTGTTTCCCAGGCCCCTAAATAAACAAAGCTCTTATTTTGAGGATTTGTCACCACACTGTTAAGAGAGTTTTTATTTTTTTTCTTAAGTGTCACTTTTGCAATCAGCCCTGTGTACATTCATTGTTCAGGGACAATTGCCTGATCTTTCACAGAGAAGCTTTTACTTCTGAAATTCCCAGATCCTTTCCCCAAAGTCCCTGTTCTGTGCACAGAACTTCCCTCCCCGCTCTAGCCTTGATAATATACACTATGAGATCAGTACAAACAAGACATTCTGAGTCTTGACGGAAGGATAGAATGTGAGAGAGGAATAAAAGTTTCCTTTGTGCAGAGCATTGGTGGTGGTGAAGGGATTCAGTTTCCCGGTTGCATAATATCTGTGTAGTTTCATTTTCATTTTCACTTTTCCCTTGTTCATTCAACAAATATTTGAATCATTACCATATGCTACTTACTTTGTTGAGAGTTAGGGATACAATGATGAATAGGACAGACAGGGCCCCATCTCTCCTGGAACTTAACCTCTAGTGGAGGATACAGGACAGAAAACAGAAAAATTGCACTGCTGTGTAATTAATTTGTTTATTCACCCACTAATTCTTCATACAGTATTTAAACTGAGCCAGTGCCTAGAAAAGATGGGTGAGATTCAAGGATGCATTTTAGATACTGAAAGGAGGGTGATGGAGAGTCCTTTCTCCTCAAATTTAATTTTATTAGAATAGATTTAAACATGCAGAGATTGTGTAAAGCTGATTGACATTAGCCATCAAGTTTGATTGTGAAGTGGGTTGTACGTCTGTTTGGCTCTTTCTAAAACTTTGGCAGGGACCACTCAGTACTTGAGCTTTTGGTGCTGAGGTACTTCTAAGCCATGGACTTAAGTCTGTCTCTATTTGGAGGCTTTTTTTTTTTTTCCCTAAAACATGAAATTGTTTCCCAAAGAAATGAATCAAAATCCAAGCTGATTTTGCAAATAAGAAACCTTAGAAGAAGGGGATTTTTGTCAGCCACTAATATAAAATCATCTGGGAATACAAGATTCATACTGAACTAGAATCTCAGGGACTGACAGGGGAACCTGCATTTTTAACATGGACCCCAGGACTAAAGTACCATAACGGTCGCCTCAGAGAATCTGGTCTGTCTCTCATTGATATTTTTCTTTAATCAATCCCAATCAGTGAGTCCTTATGGATTTTTTTCCAACTTGATTATCAAGTCGATAGGTTTCCACAAGGATTTTGAATAAGGTTATCTTCTTAAACTAGTGTTAATAAATCCCATATATGATACATGGGACACCATCTGGTGAAGTAACAAAGGAACTTGTCTATAAATGTTTGAACTGAGGAGAGGGGAACATTCAAGGTCAGCCATCCAAAGCGAGTGAGGAGCAATTCAGGTGGGCGAGACTAGAATATGTTAGTAATCAAAACATTGAAGCCTACTCAGTGACATTGTAGTAGGGCTGAGAAAAGCCTGTGAACAGAAGTCTATTTATTCCTTCTCTCTAGTTTTAGACTTTATGGTGTCTAAAACAAACAAACAAATAAAAAATCCTGTTATTGTTACTAAGCATTGACTGTCCAGGAGAGAAATAGAGGGAGAGAAAATAAACACCTGATAAAAAGATAAAGCCTTTTTTCTCCGAGTCAGAGAGGAGCCACCAGGCTTCATCATGAACTGGAGGAAGTCTTCTGAAGACTATCTCAAGACTTGGCTCGAGGTCCATAATCATTGCTCAGTTTTCTTACTGTAATCTGACGTTCCCCTGAGATTTCAATATTAAGAGAGTGCACTGGCCAGAACATCTGTGCATCCCAGTGCCCTTAGTGTTTATTTTTCTAACTGTGAATTCATATGCTGGCATGTGGTTTCTCCTTTTTTCTCTATTGAGCCTGGAGAGTATTGGTTGAGCCCCTGGCTCCATCAACCTCTCTAATTATGGTGGCAAAACAGAAAACAGAAACAGTTTCCTGACTTCAAACTTGAGCATTAAGACTCTGTGGGACTACACTTAGGTGAGCAGCTGGACTCATTCAATAACATGTCTAGGTTGTTTCTCAACAACCGTAACACATATGATAGACTTTTTAGAGCTCTTAGGAGACAAGTTTTTATTTTACAAAGAAGGAAACAGATTCAAAGAGGTGAAGTGGTGAGCTAAGGCCAGAAAGCAAGAACATGGATGGATAAGGACAGAAAAGTTTTCATTCTAAGGGTAATGTTTCTTCTACAGCATGACAGCACCTCTCACAAACTGTGCTTGCCACAATGACTTTGTTTTCATCCAGTGATATGTCCACTGAGCTTTTCATGACAGTATACCTTTGTTAGTATGCAAATAGATAAAATGACTTCATAATTATAGAAGCTTAACTTACAGCAATTTTGTCCAAGGCCCTATGGCTTCCAAAACCAATACATATCAACGTATACTGATATACTTCTTAAGCCTAGCACAGATTTCTTCTTTTCCTTTTAGTCACCTAGAAATGTCCCTATCTAAGCATATTAAAAATCAGATGGAAGACAAACAAAACTCCTTTGCTTGAAAATGTGATCTCCCTCCTTTTAAAAATAATAAAAACTGACAAAATATTTATGTTCTATTAAAAGACACAGTCAACCTTTAAACTTGGTTTTTTCCTTAAAAAACACATCACCAAGTACTAAAAGGCTAGTTCCTATGAAACTGTCTCCAGCTAGAAAGGGAGGTCAAGATGCCCCACAAATGTGATTTACTTCCTTAAGGATATTTAGACAGACCTCTTGCACACAGAATTGCCTTTAAATAAATAGCCATATAAAATTCATTTTGTCTGTTTTGCCTCAAGTTTGTTGTGCTTGAGGTTTATTTGCCTGCTGTTTACAGGGCTGTGGTATAACAGAAACCAGACCAGAAATCAACACATTTTGTCTGAGCTCTCAATGTCATGTGTCAGAACAGTCACTGGCCTCCCACCAGTCTGTTGATTGGATTCAGATTATGACCTCCCTATTCGTTCCATTTAAATTACCCTGAAGGTATGAGCTCAACAGTGCTCTGAGACAGTGTTGGAATAAGCTTTGCAAACAGCCCAAGCTAGGAATTCAAAAAGGCCTCAGCAGTAGCCTAAGAAAATCTTTATTACAAAACGACTTATAGATTTGATGTAAAACATGCTTACAATCACTTTGGCAACAGCGTTTGCATGATGTATAACAGTTTATATGAACTGGAAAGAGAAAAACTTCTTACAAATGATTATCCAAAACAGTTTTAAACCAAGGGTATCTCTGAAACAGTAAGTTGGTATAAACAATTATTAGGGATTTTAAAATGTAGACTGTTCTCCTTCATTTCATCTCTGATTTTCTGGTAGCTGCATAGCTCCCAGGCTAACATCTTCCTTTGTATAGTTGACACTACAATTTGTGTCTGTGTGTACCTGGCTCATGCATCTGCAGTGAAATTAATTGCCAGGGTCGGGACTACAGAAGCAAAAAGAGATTAATAGGAAAAGACATTAGTGCTTCAGAAGATAAAGGGCTTAGAATTCTACAAATATGACTCCCCCTGATTACAAAATGGTAACTTCCTACTTTTAGAACAACCAAAAAGACAGAACACAGAAATGTTAATAACAGTTGGCCTCATATTACCCAACATCCACATATGTTAGAAAATATCCATGTAATTAGAATTGAAGTCTCTGAATTGCAACAGCGCATCCCAACCAAAAATAGATGTGGCCAGAAGTCTACTAAATGGGGACCACCCATCCTTCCAGGTTCTACATGAAACTGAGTGGGAGTTTGGCCCAGAAAAAGTAAAGTTCCCTTTTAAAATTGGGGGAAAAAATTAGTCTGTAAAAAATTAACAACTGTTACAGAAGTTTTAACTATTCAACACAGAGATTGCATCTATAATACCTACATCTTGGTTTCTAATGCCATTCCCAGAAATGGAAACAAACAAACAAACTAAAAAACAGGGCTCCTTAGAGAAATGGCTGATCCAGGACTGGGATACGAAATATACCGTATAAACCTGAAACATCTCTCAGTACCTGAAAAGTGAGGACATGCTCAACAAAAACCGAAACCCATTGATAGGAACGTAACAGAGGGGAATGAGATCCAATGGAAAGAGCTCCCAATGATCAAATTTGAAACAACTTGAGCAAATGAAATACATAAAGTAGTATTGGATTATAAACCAAAATGTCAAATAAATATTCATGAATCTGTACTTACATGAATATGAATCCCAAATAATTTATGTACTCTACTCTCAAGAAAGTGGATCATAACTCTCCTCTCCATAAGTGTGTGCTGCATATATTAACTCCCTTCTCAAGAGTGCATTATGGTGGCCAGGAGTGGTGGCTCATGCCTGTAATCCCAGCACTTTGGAGGCCGAGGCGGGTGGATCACCCCAGGTCAGGAGTTCGAGACCAGCCTGACCAACATGGAGAAACCCCGTCTCTACTAAAAATATAAAATTAGCCGGGCATGGTGGCACATGCCTATAATCCCAGCTACTAGGGAGGCTGAGGCAGGAGAATCGCTTGAACCTGGGAGGCGGAGGTTGCGGTGACCCGAGATTGTGCCATTGTACTCCAGCCTGGACAACAAAAGTGAAACTCCGTCTCAAAAAAAAAAAAAAAAAAAAAAAAAGGCATTATGGAGAGGAGTGGAGAGTACCTTTACAGTGGAGAAGCCCGACAACCATACCACGGCCAGGTGATCAAGGCTAACATCATCAGTGATAAGTCGTACTGATAGTATACATCTTTGATATGATGCAGTGAGAGCTACATTTTACCTCTGTGTCTTCCTCTGCTGAACGTACACTCCTGAGAAAACAGCAGACAAATTCTACAAAATACCTGGTCCATACTCCTTAAAATTTCAAGTCATCCAAAAAAAAAAAGAGTCTAAGAAACTGCCACATCCAAGAGGAGCCAAAACATAATATAGTATCCTATATGGGATCCTGGAACAGAAAAAGCAGTACACATACACACACGCACGCACACACCCCTCCTAAGCCAACCTGAATAAAGTAGGGGACTTAGTTTACAATACTATATCAATATTGGTTCATTGTTTGTGACAAATATACCATTTTAATGTAAAATGTTACTCATAGGGGAAGCTGGATGTGGGGTATATGAGGACCCTCTGCATTACCTTCATAACTTTTCTGTAAATCTAAAACTATTCTAAAATGAGAAGCTGATCAAAACTAGCATTTACTAAAAAGCAGAATACAGTAAGATAGGTGTGCAATGGGTAAGGAAAAGAAGGAATAAAGGGATATGATCAGGTAATGTGCTTGAGTTTGTTGTGAAGTTATAGAAACCTGGGGAATATTTCTTAGGGACAATCCCTGTCCTGGGTGTGTGCAGCACACTGATAGTCAATCTAAGGACATTTCAGCCTAAGGGCCATGGGGGCTCATGCATATATTTGCATGTTCGAAGACAGGAAGAGATGAATGCCTGGAATAGAATGCCTAGGAGTTCTAAGAGGGAAGAGTTGTGCTTTCTGATGTTAAGATTACAGGAAAAGGGTTTCTCTTCAACGCAGTTATGGAGGACTTTCAAGCCCCCAGTTCTCATTTCTGCAGGCTTGCTCTATTCTAGGGTTGAGAGTCTAATTCCAGGAGAAAGATTTTCAGGGATCCTTTTCATAATCAATAAACATCTGTTGAGCATCTGTTGTGAAGCAGGAACTGGAAATACAGAAATGAACAGGCAGTGACTGTGCTTGCTCGGAAATAGGCAAGGGTGTTCTTTTGAATCCTCAGATTTCAATTGTCTGTGACAGAACACGGAGTTGCATTCAAGTTTTATCATCTGAGTAAGAGGATACTGTGTGGGGAGGCAGGGTTTTATGAGACCTAAATTACTATGAACACTTACTACGCATGTAATAAAATTTTTACGTCAAATCTTCAAAAAAACAAAAGAAAGAAATGATCACTATGATGTCCTTCATGTCAGGAATCTCACGGAATAGTGGAGTGGGTCCATAGGGCAGCATGAGAATTGCTAAAATGGAATTGAAAATGGGCTGCTAAGGGGCCATAGAAAAGAAGTATCTAGATTGAACTTGGGGTCAGTGAAGACTTGAGCTGAGTGTAGAAGGATAACTTAGAAATAGGCTAGGTGAAGGGCTGGGCCTTGAGGCAAGAGGGAGCAGCTGAACAAAGTTTGGAGGCATAAAACAATACATCCTGGCCACATGCCAGAGCTCATGCCTGTAATCCCAGCACTTTGGGAGGCCAAG